>NC_073723.1:55127573-55433323 GCF_023634155.1 Falco peregrinus | reverse complement strand
CTATGGGGCAACTCTGCTGCCGCCTAGAGAAAGTGGCCCCAAGTCCAAAGTGGCAATAGCAGCTTGAAGAAGCTCAGAGAAGGAGGCTTGAGACTAAACCATCTCATCCCACTCTGATGAGCTCATTCAGCTGGAAAGAAAGGGAATAAAGCAATAAAAAAAACCCCCAACAAAATAATAATAAAAAACCTATGCATTCCTATCTCAAGCATTTCTGTCTGAAGATAGGACCACTAGGCAGCTAGGCACTGACATACCATGCAAATGGAAATAAGCGATGGAATAGAATATTGGATATATCACTGGAATGATCAAAGGAATATTTTGAGAAAAAATGAATGAATCTTCAATGCCCTGAGATTTGCTGTTCCAAAGTAAAGCAACAATCCCCGCAGAATAAATGGTAAGGTAAAATAAACCCTAAGGTAGAGTGGGATAATGGTAAAATATTTCTCATGCTAGAAGGTTCCAAAATGTGTAAGGTAATAAATTTTCAAATGGTTTGAGTGTGGAGAAAAAAGCCTTATGGCAAATGAACCTTGAGAGGAAGAGCAGCAGAACCCTCCACGGCAGTAGGAGATAGCCGTGACCCCTTTTCAAGCTGAAAGCCATATGGCTTAGAAATAAGTGGAAATAAATGACCAAGTCATTAGGATCCCAGTGGGACATGCAGCAGTCTCAAATGGCAGTTGATCTCCTGTGGTTTTACCCACTGATCTTGTCCACTGCTGGAAAGAAATAAATCCAATGGCTGTGCAAAGTTGTGCGTCTCTGTGCATCTTTCAGATACTGTGTGTGCATCATCACATCAAGTCTATTAGTATGAAATTTTAGACATATTTTTAATTCCAGGGCTTTTAATGAAGATTCATATCAAAAGGGAAGTGGGGATGAAAAATCATAGGAAGGTCATTGCTGTGTGTGAGCGGAGAGAAATGGTTGGGAACTCTGTTTGCCAGGCACACCTGCAGAAAGCCTCTGCCTTTCCCCACCACACAAGGCAAGGTGAGAGAAAAAATATATAAGCTCCTTCCTTTCACCTTTTGAAAGAAACTCGTGATAGTTTTTTTTAGCTAGATTATGCCACAGTCATTGTGCTTATAAGGACTACTTTTCTAATGAGGCAACAAAGGTCAAAAGAAATTAATAGCCAAGATAACAGTTATCAGTCTGATATAAATAAAGCAGCTTATAATGTTTGCAGTACCCCACAATCTCCAACAGATAAAGGAGTCTAAAGCTAAAGGAGAATTTAAAAGGAAGCCGATATTGGGAATATCTACACTCTGAAGTTCTCTTTTTAAGCAGATGACTGGGCCACAGTTGCTGTTTGTAGTTGTCACTGCTGAAGCCAGTGTCGCCACTGAAGCTTAGAGTAAGGCATCACTCACTCAATACGGCTCAGTGTCTCCCATTCCATGGCTGAGATGTGATCCACAAGCCTACATGCATGTCTTCATACAACAGGGACCGCATTTTAATGCCACAAGTGATACCACAGTCCAGAAACCACTGCGTAAGAGGTACATTACAAAGATCTCCCTTGCCTGCACTGTTGCTTTCCTGTTCTTCCCAGAACCCTTCTTCATCTTAACCCTGCAGACAGCGACATCACTACTTGTTTGCCTTTATAAATCTCCAGGCACCTAGATTCCTGTTTGTGAGTGTCTCAAAATGTCAAAGTGGCTCCTGCCTTATGTGATTGTGCCCCCCACATAACTTTATTAGTTCTGCCTAAATTCCCTTGGGAACCTGTTTCAGTAAGGCACAGATCATCTGTGTTGTAAATTATATCTCATGCACACAGACAGCCCCCCCACCCCAGCCTCTTGAAAGAGGTGTCTCTGGAGCTTGGATATGAAGAAGCTGAAGGCAAAAGCCGAACCACTGTGAGGGGTGAGTTTCAGGTACAAGTCTGCTCTCAGCCCTTCCTGCTGATTAGATGCTATCCCAGCTGATGGGTTTTCACATTAATCATTTTCAGGATCCTAATTTACCTTCATGAATGTCATACATGTCTTAGGAGCTAAACTTTGCATTCCAAGCAAGGAGCGAGACAACCAGAAATGTAATTGCTAACAGGACCCCATTTCCTTTGCTGATGCTCCTCATGGGAGCTTGATCTCACAAGCCTTGCTTCAGTGAAAGGGGGATGAACTGCCAGTACCATTTCTATCACTTTCCAAAACCGTAGCTCTCCACTAGTCCTATAAGTTTTAAAACCATCTGGCAGATCGGGTGATATACAAATACCAGCGTAATTTTTGCTCTAAGTGCTTTAACTTGTGTTGATAAAAATATTATGTCTTTCACAATCACCTCTCTTTGTTGATGAGTATTTTACCACAGTAAATCATTCATTCTCAGTTGCAAACTTTTCCAGACTCCTCTTAGACAGGCTAGCTGGGATTGCATTTTTTCCCTGCATTTCAGTCCTAAACTTTAGGATCATTAAACATATTCAGCAACGACATGATGCATTTTTTTCAACAGATAATTTATTTGCAACAGTAGTGTGAGATACAGTAGAATACAAGTGGGAACCAGATAATTGTGTATTTTTCAGTAGATTATTCCAAAAGCTACATATGCAAATTTTAAGTCCTATAACATTAGTTCTGTTATCATGGTGACTAACATTTCAACAATAAGCAGTCTTGTGGAAAAATCCGTGTACGTAGTTTGCTTTACCTCATTTGTCCTAAATTACAGACTGCAACAGTGTGATTTAGATCATGTAAGTGGGTAACAAGTAGTTCAGTCTATATATTCATCTTGTCTATTTAGTAAGTCCTTGAGAAACTCACATACACAGGTTGATTTGAGATACAAAAAACTTGTGCATGGTGTTTTCATCTCTCACCTTGGAAAAAAAGGTTCACAATGTAAATTCTCAGATATTATATTTAGATTAAAGTATTGGATAGTGTAAATGTGTAACACAGACTGCAGATAAAATATTGTAGAGCACAGCAGAAACTGCTCTGCTACCAAGCACTAGAAAGGTAGAAATTTGAAGGCCATCTAGCTTTCCAAGCAGATACTGTGGCAATTAGTAACAATCAGAAATAAAACATATTTTTGAAAAGCTCATATGCATATACACCTGATAAGCCTACACACTGCATAAGATGGCTCTTACTCCTGCTTCCACGGAATGAATGAAAGATACAGCTCCCAAATATTTCAACAGGAGAAGGGTTCTGATGACAACTCAAATGCTGGAGGGTTTCTTTTTTCTTTTTTCTTTTTTTTTTTTCCCTCCTGAGAATAGTCAGAATCTGGGTGACAAACTCCTCAGCGTTCCTGCAACTCGAAAGGTATTTGTGTGCCTCAGTGTAACCACCCTTAGCTTCCATCCTTTCTTTTCTGAAATCCAGTAATTAACTACTTTGAATATGTTTGTTACGGTACAGATACAGAACTGGAAACAATTGTGCCTTCATGGATGAGTGCAAGACTCATCTGTGTTTTTTTAGGACCCTGGAATGACGACATGCCTGGCAGACTTCCTGTGATCTCCATCCACTGTCATAAACAAAGGACATTTACCGTTTCCCACCCCAACCAAAAAACACTTTACGAGGACACCAAGTTATGTTATGAGGTACTGTTTAGATCTGAAGATCTTTAGGACATAAATCTCACTCAAACAGTATTAAAATACATATTTTAAAATCATATTAAAGCACAAATATTTCCAATCCATGACAAAGTCTTATTATTTAACCAAATGTGGCTATTGTACAGCGATGATACCACTGCAAAACAACTTAGAGAAGCACATACCGCTACATGTCAAAGCTAAATCAGATCCTAAGCGATACTGAAGAAAAACATTCCCTTACATGAATGGTGATCTCTCGTGGTGGGGCAGGGTGTGATGATGGCTGCTCCTAAAGGTTTACTTTAGAGTGGGTCAATAAATTTCAAGTTGAACATGTCTCCTTCCAGAATTAAGTGTCTTGCTGAAAGGCTCTGATTTTTGAAAAAACACAGTTGAAGTCCATGAGAGAAGCCATCAGGCCCCAAAAAAGCTCGGGATCGTTTCCATTGCAGTCAATAACGAACTCCCCCACGAGTCTTGTTATGTGGGAGCAGAAGTAGACCTTGCTTTTTCTGACCAATGGCCAGTGGCATGGAAACATCCTTTAATGTCTAGTGATCTCTATTTTACCTTCCCTTCTTTTCCCTAATTGTTTCAGATGCCTCAGTATCTTATCTCCGATACTCTCTGAGCAACAAGTTCTCCTGGGACTGGTTCTGAGGTTTTGCCACACTTCATTAATACAGAGTGTTTCAAGGAAAAAGATCCTCCTAAGTGAGGTGGGTGGTGCTGTGCTCACACTATGCTCACCTCAGCAGCAGAATCAGGCTGAGTGAGGAAAATACACATCAAGCCATTTGTGTAAAGGACCCTTAAGGGTAAAACAAATCACAGCTTCTTATTTAAATAACACAGTACCATGCAAAATTCACAAATTAAGAGCTTCTAAGGACTGTCTTTAAATATAAAAATGCAAACCTTTGCTTAAAAATCCACCACTGCTATATGTATTACTCTTTACTTTATCTGTTTAAGCCATGCAAAAGGTTTAATGAAAGTGTCCCTTTAACAAATGCAGAATCTGAAGAAAAAAAAAGAAAAAAAAAGGAAAACAAAGAACAAGAAATAAAAAAGCCAGAACAAATGCCTAGGCCAAAAATACCCCCACAAGTTTTGATCCTTCTCATTGAACCTATTTAGCAAGGTATTTACCCATCTGAGCAGAGATAGTCAGGGGTCTAAACACCACATCTGTGTTGCCCTTCCCCAGCAGATTTAGTCCTTGCTGCAGGAAGGAGCTCTTATGGGCAATTTTACCTTGTCCCTTGCAGGTCCCTACCCATGCTGACACCCTTGAACCTTGATGCCGTCACTGCAGGGAGGCACAGCTAAGGACAAACATCAGCCATTCTATCAGACCTAACAGGCAGCCCCTGCTGTGATGCTGCAACAGGTATGTGATGGGGAGCGTGTCTGGCAGGAGGGCTCACGCATCAGAGTGGGGCTGTCGTTGGGTCACCCAAGGAAGCCCCGTCCTGCACCTGCGTGTGCTACATTCTGTGCCTGGGTGGAATAAGGGAGAGATCACGGCCCAGCTGCAAATGCATGAGGGAGTCATGAATCTCACACTCAATACAGGGAACTTGTGCCACACTAACAGGCTTTAAGAGAGGAAAAGTGAAACTTGGAAAATGAGTATGGCAGGGCTTGCTGGGACTATACAGTGCTGCAAGTTGGGATAGTAGAATAGCCCTTGGATCACACTGCACAGATTTGAGGGTAGCAGTGGTTTATTATCTCATTAGAAACATCTAATTCCCTGTAATAAAGATTGCATGTAGAGTGTCAAAGAACAGACAAGGCTATTACAGTCCACAGTCAGGAGTAATGCTTTTTTTCCCCACTTATTGCTAAATAGGCAGGAGTAGCTTTTCAATTTCAAAATAAAAACTACATAATTACAGTAATAATACCATGCTCCTGACGGCTCTGCAGCTGCATATTGTAAAACTCAAAGCCACTGATCAGAAACAAAAGCAGTAAGTCAGTAACAGCTTTTCAGAAATGTTCTTCTAGGGTGATTATGTCTGTCAAAATACTTCTATGAGGGAAAGACTCATTACTGCACATATCTCATGTCCCCTTCTCCCTAAATACCCTGCAAGTGCTTGCATGTTTTCCTAACAACAGATAAAGAAACCTTTGCCAGAGGTGTAATTAAGACTATATGAACACTGGAACAATCATGGATCCCATTCAAATAGGCATCAGTTACAGCAAAAAGCCAGAAGCAGTCATTTTTTTATCATCCATTATAAAAAAATATTTCCCAACCAGTGTTTCAATACAGCTAAATGTTAAAAACCTTCTACATTACTAATAAATTAAAACCCCCATATCTCCAACCATCTTGTAAGAAAGTAGGTAAGTAATTTAAGATTTAGTTTACATAAATTAGCACAGAGATGTGTATTTGAACAAGTGCACTGAAAACAGATATGCCTTCTTGTCTTCTGATATCTCTCGAGTTATTGAGTAACAGGAGGGCCTTTATATCCTTTGTACAACTTGAGAGTCTGCTAACACTAAATGGTCAATAGTCAAACCCCAGGAGAATGTTTCACCAGATAGACAATGACAAAAGGGACCACAAAGTACGGTCAAATGCTTTGCAGCATTATTACAGTAGACTTCAACATTCAATTTACCGTGTTTACTCTTGGGAAGGGATGAAGGTAGTATATTTACACTGCAAATCACATAAGTGAAATTTGATGGGTTGGTAGAGTTCTTATTTTTTTAACCTACTAAAGTATCAGGTTTTCAGAGGTAGTTTGAAAGGCAATAGTGATGTACACGATTAAAAACCATACTCCTTTGCTTGACTGTGGATAAAACTCTTAAATACTGTTGGTGCTCTTCCTGAACCTCGCAGAGGACACTAAATGGATAAGATGTTCTAACTGGAGCTGACAACAGCCAATTAAGTGTCAGAAGAACAATCTGATAAGTAGGTCTTCATGTCTATAGGCATTTCCCGATATGTCTTAACTGTCAATCTGAATGTTAAACGTCTCTATCTCATTATTGACTGATTTATTGAAGGAGAACGCTTTTGTCTCTTTTGGACTTCGGGGTTGCATCAGAAAGAAGGAAAGGAAAATACTAGGACCAGCGCTTAATTTGGAACAATAGACAGGGAATCCTAATTATAGCAAAGTCCTAATCTTTCAACTGAGCAGGTGTATGGTTTGGTGACACCACTACCATGCAGCTTCCCACACCATACCTTTTAAGAAATGGTAGATGCTCAGTCTAGAGGAGATCTGTTTCTTTAATAGGTGGAAGGATATCTGTGGATGTGCTAGCAGGCTGCTCTCTGCTTTCAGTGCTTCTTGCTAGTCATACAGAAGACAACACCTCGCTGGATGGATCTCTTCCCTTCTTGTCCTCACCCCTGTCAATATCAATCACATGAACTATGCCAGATTTCAGGATCAGGTCATCGGTCTCCACGTGGCTCCTGTTATCGTCCACCTCAATGTACTTCCCTTTGGACGGCTGGGTAGCCTTACTGAAGACATCTTTAAAACGGCGTTTGAGTTCAACGTCTGGGCAATAGACGTACTCATAAAGAGCACCAGCAAGGACTGCTCCTATTATTGGTCCCACCCAATATACCTGCAAAAAGAGGTGAAAAAAAGACAGGCGTTAAGCTCTGGAGCAAATAAACAAGCCAGGGTCTCAGAGAAAAGCATACCACTACAGACTTACCCAGAAAAGTTTCTGCAAAATGCCCTGGCCCAATTGTTAGAACCAACTCTCCAGAAACGCAAGGCCACATGGCTTTCATGAACAGGGATGAAATATGCCATCATACCAGTTTAGGAGGCAGAGAAGTGTAACTGCCGTAGGTTTCACAGAAGGTGACCTGGAGCTCAGCAGTTAAGTGACTGCTCTAAAAATCACATATGAAATAGGTCAAAAGGCAGCCTCTTAGGTAATTAATGGCATCCGTCCTAGGTTGCTTTTTTTTCTTTCTGACTCCTCCCAGTCTCTCTCACATATATCTCATCCCCTTCAAAAATAGTCACCCTGAATCCAGTCACCTAAACCACCTTGCATCCATAGGTGTGTCTTTTCCCTAAAATCTCCTCTCATGCCAGTATTTAGGGAATCACCAGGACCCCGTGGAGCAGCGTTGAAGAGGGACCTATGTTGACATGTCAGTGAGGTACAGTTACTACTTCCCTGATGCCTGAAAAAGATTTCAGTCTACAATGTTCTGGGGCAGACTGGCAGAGCAGCAGCGAAGCTATGGACACCTTCCATCGACAGACATGCAGACATCCTCTCTGGCTGCCCGACCTCCTCCTGATACTAGAAAGCAGCTTTTGCCCCCACTTTATGGAAGATTTGAAGATTTAACTTATTTTTTAAAAAACTTTGTCTGTAAGACAAAAGTAGAGGTTCTTCATCATCCTTATTTGGATCAACCATAGCTATAGCATTTCTTGAGACATAAAAGATCCTGGTAGAGTCATGTATGACTTGTCAAATAGAGCTCTGTAGGCAAATACAATATATAGTTGCTCTGGCATAGCTTTCATTTTAAACTAGCAGGGATTAGATGATTAAAAAGCAGGCACACATCTTCAAAGGAAATAGTTTTGTCAAGTTTTACTGATCCATCTCTTTCCAAGAGGCCTCCTCTAAATTTTCATCTCTTGTTGCCAACCTTAGACAACATACATAGACTGTTTGCTAGATGGTGCATGAAATCAACACCAATGTAGAAAACTGATTTTCTTTCTGCATTTTCACCCAGGGTGACACTGAACTTTTAAGGAAACAGAATCTTCCCTAGTGTATAGACAAAT
The DNA here is from genome assembly GCF_023634155.1 of Falco peregrinus. NCBI lineage: Eukaryota > Metazoa > Chordata > Aves > Falconiformes > Falconidae > Falco > Falco peregrinus. The sequence goes on along the minus strand of NC_073723.1, from coordinate 55,424,896 downwards.
ACTACTGCAGTATTTCAGACTCACATTTCCAAAATCATCCAAATTTGGGTTCTGATCCCACAGAATCTAACAGGCAGTCACCTACCTGATTGTCTAATTTGAGTAAGTACATACAACCGACACACACAACTTTGTAGGGTACCTATTTATTTCAGCATGACGTGCAGCAGATCAGTAACATTAGTAGGTGCAGAAGCCCACGGGCTTCTGTCAATGGCATGCCAATGTCACTGCTCTGGAGGAAAAGAAAAGGCCACCTTTCCAAGCAACTGGGACAGTAGTTAAGCTTCTCCTAGAAGTTTCTCCATGGTATATCTGTTTATTGTTTACAGCTTCAGTTATAAGTTCTAGGCTCCTTCAGAGTATGGATAATTAATCTTGTGAAAAACTACAGCAGTTTTTCGTATGAACAGCCATTCACTGACAACTGGGTAAATCTGCCTCAGTAGGGTAACACTTGGGAACAAAGTTACACATGGTATCATGTTTGCAGAATTGGAGCCTTAGGGCCTGAAGACAATGCTATTTCTGTTATTAGCTGCAGTGGGAGCAATGTGGGCTTCATACTTTAAAAATCAAGAAAATCCTTAAATGCACTGTAATATGCAGCTCTTACAGTTAGCATTGAAAGTGTCCCTAGAAGTGCTTTCCCTGTCTATAATTAGGTGAGGCTGCGCTGCAATCCACCTCTCCCTTATAAAATGTGAATTGCTTTTTAATAAGTTTAATAATGGGATGCTATAGAAAATCACTGCATCATTCACAACCTGTTTATCAAATTGTTTCCTGTGCAAATACTCCTAGTTAAGCTGACGCTTTCAAATTGAAGCAGGTAACATCTGGTCTGGTCTACAAAGACCAGACTGCAACCCCTTCATCTCTCACTCCGGGCATTCAGCGAGGCAGGAAACCTCCCCGGGGAACCAGATCACAGAGGGTCCCTGCTCTCATTTTCTATGTCTGCCCCAGTTTGCTGCAGAACCAGGTGAAACGTGAAGCTGACAGAATTACTTCCATAACTTCTCACCAGCGTGACCGGGGGGGTTGCAATCTGCCTCGGAGGATTTTTCTTTCTAGCAGTTCAATTCTTTCAGTCTCACTGGATTGCTTTTTTTTTTTTTTTTTTTTTGGTTTTGAACTTTTTGTATGGTTCCCTTTCTACCCCAGCTACTACCTCCACAAAACAGCCCCCGAATAGCAAGACGCTATTCCAATGTGCTGCGTACTGCACCACAGTCCTGGGCGAGGAGTGTAACTATACCTAAGCCTGTGGCAGGTCAGCGCCTGCCTTCCTCAGTGATGGTCTCTACGGGACATCCTGGGATAAATAACTAAAAGCAAATGATGCATGAAAAATCCTGATAGCTGTTTGTCGCTATGGTGAAGGACTCATGAAGGCAGAGTTACCCATTGGTTTTCCCATCTCCCCATGATGACAGCAGGTCCAAATGATCGAGCAGGGTTCATACTGGCACCAGTGTAATTGATCTAAGGCAGAGACAAAATGTTACCTGTTATTAAAGTCTTGAAGGTAGTTAATCAATTTCTGTTAGTCCTTGTACTATGGGACACCCTGGTTTTGTATGGCTTCTCATCTTGACAGCAGGTATTGTCACTCTCCTGAGTCTTACCACAAAATTAACAAAGTCATCATGTAAACAGGCAGAAAAGTTCTCATGCAACACCCTACCCAAGGGGACCCTCCTGCTATTCCAAAGGTTTTTGGTGTGGATCCATGCAGAATATAGCAGCTATACAGCTATAGCAGCTATAAAGGCCACAGAAGTTTCCATTTACTTCTGAAGTAGTCATAAAGGGAAAGGGGGTCTATTTTTTAAGGAGAAGCCATTAACTTACAGCAAATAAATGCCCAATTGCAACAGAAAATCCAATTGCTAAAGCTACTGAACCAGTGACATCACTTCGTTTTGAATCACAGCTGGCAAAAATAGTAAAAACCAGCTGGAATGTAATTATCAACTCCACCAGGAGTCCATGGCCAGCGGAAAGATCTCCGTGTACCTGGAAGAAGGGAAAGAAACACCGGAAATGAAGAAAAGGTGATTTCGTAAATCAGAAAGCCACCACAGACATTAATTGTATTTCAATGACAGTTATTTCTAAATGGTACAGAGTGAAAAGCAACAATGAACTTTTAGAGGTACAGATTCCCCTCCCACACTTTTCTCCTCCTTTTTTTTTTTTTAATTTTAAATTTTTTTTATTATTTTGAGAGCCATGGAAAATTACTGCTGGACTGAGAACAGAAGGCTTAACAGTAACATCCAACAAGAACTTCAAAGTTAGACTGCAGAAGTATAGTTTATTTTTACACAGGGATTTGCAAATGCTGCACTTCCCCTTCACCATTTTTTTTCTTGGGAGCACTGTAATTTACTATTCAATTATAAATTCATTAATTAGCCCTGACTTAATTAATTTAAATTTCAATTAAAAATTAAGCAGTGTGCGGCTCAAGTGCATTTTTAATAAGTCCTGCAACAGGGCTAACTGATGGCGTTCCTTATTAGTTTAGAACAAAGCTGAAATCTAAGCCACAATCTATTTCAAAAGTATGTCATTTTAAGTTGATGTTTTCTCAGCCCCCACCATAATGGCATAGAATTAATTTCCCCCTCCCCAGCCCATATAAAAATGGCATTTCACGCATATATTATTTAAATTTTGTATGTAAATTAACATTACCTGCTGTCATCAGATTTGGGGAAGTTCTAGGAAAAAGAACTTCTATAAAAAGAACAGCTTTAGATATTACACTGCATAAACCTATCCTAAAGAGAGCTTTAAGCCCTGTCTAGATGTTGTAAATAAACCAGCAAGCTCCCGAAATCTCTACTTGAGCTCTCTTTATGCTGCGTGACACTGATTGTATGTTCTTAGGCTCTAAGTCTAGTTGAAGAGCTGGAGGAGAAGCGATTACCGCAGTGACTCCCAGGCCTCCTACGACGCTCGGTGGTGTGACGAGGTAAAGGATGCCTGCGCCCACGATGGCTCCCAGGCACTGCGCAAGAATGTAGAAGACAGACTTGGCGAGGCTGATCTTCCTCGTGCAGACCATTGCCACGGTCACAGCAGGGTTAATGTGGCCTCCACTGATGTGTCCAAAGCACTGCACCATGGTTGCAATGCTGAGTCCAAAGCAGAGGGAGATAAGGACCATGTCTACAGGCAGGGGCTTCTCTGCTCCACCCCAGTTGATTGTGGAGCCCAGGCTGAGAAGTACAAAAATGAGCATGGCCAAAAATTCTGCTGAAACAGCTTTCCAGAAGGGCTGAGTCCAGACTCCTTTGAACGCTACCATGATGCTCTCACACTTACACAGACGTCCACACTTACTGGAAAGAAAAACAAAGCTTCATAAGAAGTCACCAAGTAAGCCTTATGCTCTCCTGTTGGGGGTTGCTATCCAGCAGACTATCCAGACAGAGAGAAGGCGGCAATGCTGAGTATCCTCAGGCTGGGACGACCACAGATTGCACTTTCAGAGCAGACTGCCCTTAAAACATAACCAGTGTTTTGAGTGTCTGTAGGACAGGGGGTAATTAACGGCCCCTTGCAATAAGTCTGTCTGTATAGCTTCAGGTCACAGAAAGCAACTCTGTATCTTCTGAAGTGAGTATGAATATAAGCGTATTCTTCTATACCAGCTGACATCTGCCTGACTTAGAGTCTGTACATCCCTTCAACATACAGTGGCCTGTTGACCATCACATTCATTAAATCTGTGGGTATCCTCTTTTTCTAAGCAAATCTGTACTTTTCAACAAAACAAATTTGATAATTCAATAAAAAGCAGTATCTTAGTCAAGCCCTAATGGTTTTGATAACAGTGTAGTGTTAGGAGGTTGTCCTGGGAGGTGTAAGAGAAGTTCTGTTTGTTTGAACGCTCACACAAACCCATATTTCAACTTATATTTACGCAAAGAGCAGTTTCTTCACTGTGGATGTAGAGTAAAAATTGAATTCAGCCAGAAGAATAGATGCAATCCTAAATTCTGAACTTTAAATCAATCACTCAATCAATAAAGCACTTTCTTTTGGGCTAAGGGTGCTGAGTAAGCTGTGGAATAGAGCAATATTTCTGCATGTGTGGTGTGTAGAACTGTGTGGCACAGAAAGAAATGTCTTGATTTTCTTCTCTGTCTGGAGAGTGTATTTATTAGTCTACACTGCCTTCCTGATGAGTTACAATTTTGCTAGATGTTCAGATACCTATGAAAGTGGGTCACCAAAGAAAAGTTATTTGTGATATTAATAAATTAGGAGAATAAGCCAAAAGGGAAGCATTTTAATGAGTTTCTAAGGAATGCTAACAAGATTCTTCTCTAAAAACAAAAGCAAAAAACCTCCAACCCCTCCAAAAAGTAGAAAACAAAAGAAAGAATATTCAGCTGCTACATTTGGGAACAGAATTTCAAGTGGAAGACTGATGAATTTATGCTCAGTTATCTAAGGTAACTGAGCTACAATGCATATTTAATGTCACTTACATCAGAAAGAAGCATAAAAGGCATGTCCGCCCTTTTCAAGTTATTGCAAGAGGAATGGTCCATGAATTTCTTAACAGTTGCAGTGAGTTAGGGAAAGGCAATTTAATCCTGTGACTAGAGCAAATAATTTGTTTCCTTGTCTCATTTCTTATGCTAATTTACTGCGTATTTTGGATAGGTCATTTGAACTCTATCTCAGTTCTCTAGACTCTCAAATGAGAGCAAGAATTACATTATCTCCTGCAAATGGTTGTTAAAAAGTGGTTGTGAAGTGATCGGAGAGGCATGAGTGGGACTTGCTCTGCTGGAGAAGAACTGAAGCCAGAACTCAAAAGAGAATAAACTCATCTCCAAAATCTTCTGATTTTGGGTCGGACTTGAGACAAACAGAAAGATGTTTTTGTAAGATCTGATATTAACAGTCAGTTAATGACTATCTAGATGAGACTTTTTGTTCAAAATGGCTCCAAAATCATTGCCTCGCCCAACACTGAAGCTCACAGGTATTCGGTCATCCTTACCTTTGAACCCTATGCCCCGATTCTCACTGAAACCTAAAGGCTTACCTCTGGCCCTTACTACTTCCTCACTAATAATTCATTTTAGTGGCCTGAGAAAAGCTCGTTTTCACAGGGCATGTCCCAGGTGACATTTCATACAGGAATGAAGCATATCCTGGAGCCCATGGAAAAGAAACCTGCGTGCACAGGTAAGGGAAGCAGCACTCATCCACCCTTTCACCCCCATCTCAGTTGGGATGCAACCTGGATTTCCCTGATTTTTTGCTTGCTAAGCAAAATGCAAGCCCTGGTGTTATATTCCACACTTCTGCAAAATTTCCAACCACCAAGGGCACTATGGGGGGAATGTAGGTTTCTGGAGCATGGGAGAGACCTATGGTCACTCCTATGTCTGAGTGTCCCTGACCATCTCTTTCTGTATGCAGAGAACAGTGAGATCTCCAAATTAATTACATTCCTTCATCCTGTAGAAGTGAGCAGAAAAGGGTGTTTGGTATCAAAATCGTGCACTTAGCTTCCCTCTAGCTGCGGAACATCTTGAAAGAACACATTAAGAGTGAATGTATGTACAAGAGGGAGATGAGGATCCAGGAGATCACACCTTCTACTGAACTGCTGCTGGGATTGTCTAGAAGGAGGCTGCTACCATTTATGAAAGGCAGATCTCGTACTGCTTCTCCAGCTGAGAGCACATCCCATCAGTTCAGTCAATACTATTTACAGCCCTGAAAATGCAAAAATGCTGCATGCAAGCCAAAAGCGTAACTCAAACAGAGAAGCTTGCTTATCAACATAAAGTTTCTGTTGGTCTAAAACAGCACACTACGTGGAAAAAAATCAAAATATTAGAACTATACATATAGTCAGCCATACTTTGATAGTTAATGATCTACACTTCTATTTTTAATGCATACATGTTTCTCTGAAGCAGCCTATTTTTCTATGATTTCAACATCCAGCAAAATACCTAGCTGTCATGGCCAAATTTTTCTTTCAAACTGCACACCACCTTCTCCACTGTAAAATCCTCTAACACAAGCTCAATACTGTGTTTGAGCCCTGAGTACAGGTTTTCATTTAAATCCGAAGGCTATCTGCAACTTAGAAATCAACACCATCTCCAACATCCATTATTTTTTCAGCATGCATTTAATTTAAAGGCTTGAGATGAGACAGTGGTGTCTGTGCCAGGTCTGCAACCAAAACTGGGACTTCCCAGCAACTAAGATTGGCCATCAAAGTTGCAAAACAATTTTTTGGAGGGGTTGTTGATTGTGGTTGCTTCAGATAAATACAAAACACAACAGAAAAATAGAAAGACACTTTCATGTTATGGTCAACATAAATTTGAACTGTGGTCATGCTTGGAATTCGCTGGTCTGGGCTACGCATGATAGAGTGGACTGTGTCTGCTAGGATGTAAGGTGGGTTTTTACAGGTCGCGTTGCCATCAGGGCTGCAGGCATGGTTATGGCTTCAAAGCCGTAACAAAGTAAACAGTAACAAAGGCTTCCAGTGCAAAAGTCAAACGGTTTTTTTAAAATCCTTCCTTTTCTAACTACTATCATTTCAAGGAGCAGAGCAAACGGCCTGGATGCGGGCTTGCAGCCAGCCGCTCCACACGACACTACTGTCACACACAGGTTTCGTGCGTGCGGCGGCTATTTACAGCGGCACCTCCGCAGCAAGCTCACGTAGCTCCCGACCTGCGCCGGCACCGCGGGCTGGAGCTCAAATGGACGTCGGGCACCCGCTTGCCAGCGTGGGGGGAGCAGGGCGACAGGCTGTCATTGCGAGCCCAGTGCACGGCGGCAGGGCTTGCTTGTCACCGCTTCGCCTCATTTTCCACGGCGCTGTTGAATGAGGGACTGACACGGGTGGATCTGCAGGGGGTGGGGAGCGGAGGTTGGGAGTGCGGTGCCGCAGCCCGGGGGCTGTGCGGGAGCTGGGCTTTCTGCACGCACGTCTCTCGTCGCAGGACCGCAAGTGGCGAATAAAACGACGTTTTAGGGTGCGGACGAGGAGAGGGGTTTGCAGCCCGCTGCACCCCACCTCCCCCCCCGCCTTTGCACCTCGCGTGTTCGAACGCAAGGACGACCGAAAGGCTGCGGTAGCGCCTTCGGGGAGGGGGAGCCCGGTGCCCTTGGAGCCATCCCTCGGTGCAAAACGTGGGGGAAAGGCAGCACCCCCGAGCCCCCCGCCGAGCGACCCGGCTGCGCGACTCCTCGCCGGGCCGGACAGCCGGGGGTTCCCCGCGGGCGCGGAAAGGGGCGCCCCTCCCGCAGCCGCGCACCCCCCTCCGCTCTCCCCGCGGCTTTCCCGTAAAGTCACCCTCGGTTCGGGTGGGCTGCCCCCTCCCGCCTGCCCGCCACCCCGCCTCCCTGCCCTCCGCCCCCTCCCTGCGCGCCCCGCGGAGCGCCGCGCACTCACCCGCGGCGCGGAGCGGCCGCTCCGTCGCTCATGCCTGCCCGGCGGGCGCGGGTGAGCGGCGCGGCCCGGGGTGGGCCGGGGGCGCGGGCGGGGGGGTGGCGCGGCTCCCGGCCCGGCGGCTGGCCAGCGCCCGCCCGCCCGCCGTCCCCTACCTGCTGCTCCGGCCGGCCGCAGGGGACTCGAGGAACTGCCGCCGGAGCCCCGGCCGCGGGTCATTTGCGATCATGTGAATATGCAGATTAATTCAGGGGGTTCGCGGCTGCTTATTAAAAGAAGCAGCCAGGGTCGAAGCGAGCCCACTACGCTGCAGCAGCAGCGATGGGGAGGACCCAACGGTTTCTCCGTTTCTTCTCTGCCACGCACTGTGGAAGGAAAAAAAGTCTGAGCGACTCCACAGCCGGGGAGCTTTATCCACCAAAAATTCCTACTAGTCCCTTACTAGGATGCTACTGGTTATGAAAGAGGCAAAGAAGTTTTATTTCTTGGAAGTGCTAAATTCAGCAAAGTTTTGCCTAGTGTGGGAAGCCAATGGAGGCCACTGAAAAGAACTGTTGAAATTAGATTGTGACGCTGTTGAGGAAACTTAGGTGGTCCTCACCTTGGAAAGAACCCGATGACTCTACAGCACAAAAACAATCCGATGAAAAAAACAGCCCTTCACGTAATAAGAAAAAAAACGAAGTTGCCTAAGTTTCCAGGCACAATTACTTCATTAGGGAATGCGTAGAAACTGCCTCTTGGAGAAGATGGGTGAAAATGGGACAGAGTGTCTGGAGAATCCTTTTTCTCCACTGACTTAGACCTTTGCATCCAATACAAGAACCTGCGCATAAGTTAGGTAGAAAACATTTTAAGGGATGTGTCGCAAGTGTCAAACGAGGTTAAAACAGCATGCAAGAGAAACTGCATCTACCGCTGTGTATCCATGTAGCAACAGAGAAAGAATCAAAGTTTGGCATGATGATCAGCCAGCCTGTATGGGACACACTGTACAGCTAATCCTTCTGACCATTAGGAAACAGTGAAAAATGTGAAGGACTGCTTTGGGCATGGAAACCCTGGACAGAAAGTCCTCTTTTAGCTTCTGCTAGAGGTTTGTAGGTAATAATTTACACCAGTGAAAAGCAAGTATAATGTATAACACTATTTGTTCTGGATGACCTCGACACATTTTTACACACAATAATAAAAAAAGTAATGACCACGTGTTAAATACTATCCATCACAGTTTATGGTAAATGCAGGTGATCATAAGGTACAAATGCAGGTGTTTCTCTCATGTTTGCCTGCTCTTCCCCTATAGCCATGTTGTAAAGGATACCAAGAGACTTTCACAATTTGCTAGCAAAAGAAAAACAGCTGGCTGGATGTTTTTCTTTCTCATTTTCAGGCTTCGCTTCATTTGCTTATGTTTTGAGCTTAGTGTAGAGGGGGTGCAGCCATCATTACACAGCTCCGCTCTTTCATTTGGCCCATTTGGTTTTTCAATCTATGCTCTTCACAACCTGCTACAGTGATTCCAGAAACTTCAAGTACTGTCTTATTGACACATGAGCCAATCGTATACTTCGTATACTCACAGATCAACATTTTCTGTTGCTGCTGCAGGAGGAGTTGTTCACAGTGAAAGAATTTCAGTTAGAGCATTCCTCTACATACTTTTTGTCCCTGTTCCCTTTTCCCCTCTGCCAGGAATTACTGTAAAAAAAGCTCCTTTTTAGTGCTCTGCTTCAAACACCTGTGGCTTCCCTTGATGTGGCTTGAATGTGCCACATCTTTTCCCACCTGCATTTGGCAAAGTCATTATCTGATTATTTCAGCCTTCTATACCACGGCTACTTCTGTCATACAAATCCTTTCCTCTGGTGTTCCAAAAGCTACAAAAGGCACCCGTACAAACCTCAAATTTCTTTCCAGTTTTGGAGCTGGCTCTTTCAAATCAGGGCTGAGTTTGCTTTCATAGCTTTGCCCTGACAACACACTTGTTCTTTGTCACCTTGCAGGCTCTGCTCCTAAGGCCCACTTGCTTGTTCACAAACAAAATTCGCTGAACAAAACCAATAATTGCTTTTCTTTTTCTTGCAGGTAGCTTACATCTGCTCTTTTTGATCTGCAGAGCAGGTCAGTGCCACACGGGGAAGCCAAAACATTAATGGCTTCTGTCACCGCTACCGTTCTTATTGTGATAGATATTCTGGAGGATTAGACAAAGGTTGTGGCCACATAAACAGAGAAAGGCAATGCTTCAGGCACAAACCTGGAGGAAACCGCACTGTGCCAGCTCTGATCAAGCAAACAGACAATGTTCTTTTGGAAGCACAGAAGACAAGGAAGACATCCCTTGAGATGGCACTGAAAAACAGACAGATATGTCAGTGTTGGGAGTTGGGACCGCATAGGTTCTTTTTTTTTTCTCTTTTTTTTTGATTATATATTTTCATCTTTATAAAACCTGGCTTAACTCATTTTGGGCTTCTGCCAAGGACAAAATATTCCTCCTGCTGCTATGCTCAACACAGTTAAGGAAATAACTTTAAAAGCATATATATGAAAAATTTAAAAATGCTGTTAAAGCCCAATCTGTGTCTGAGGAGGGGAAAATGTGCAGTGGAATCCTTTTGTGCCTTTGCTTCTCCTTCACTGAACATTACATCTGAGTTTCTACAGTCATTTTTAGGGCATCATGAATTAAAGATCTCCATGGGAATGTAAGCCATGGTGAGAAGATGCTGCAACATGTAAGACACATCCCTGTTCTGAACATGGACTTCCCAGACAGTTGAAGCGCCCTGGATCTGGGTTTTCAGGTTGGTCTGTTATGGAGGGGAGGGCACGCTGCCAAAGTCGGAGAGGAATGTGCAAACAGCTAATTCCAGCTGAAACAATATGAGAGAGAGAGAGGCAGAAAAACTCCCAGCACTAGATTCTGTCACCTCACTGAATAGCAGTGTGGGAGAAGTACCTACGTACTACACTCCTATGGCGTGTCTCATGGATATCCATCCCGGGCAACTCTGTCAGACTGTGGGGTGTGTCAGACAACACTGAAGCAAAGAAAAGAAAGACCAAAATCCAAAAAAAAGGACATGATTTGGAAGCACTGTGTGTTTTCCCAGTGCCTTAGTTCTCTTGCTTTTGTACCCAGCGGAGCTGGACTGTTCTCCCTTACGTTGCTGTTGTTAAGCTCCTCAGCTCGCTCGGCTCCTCTCTCAGCACCACTTCAGGGTTTCAGTTTCCAAAAGCAATGAGGCTTACATGCACGTACTCCCCCTCTCCCCCTCTCTTTCTCTGGGTCTTCCTGCCCTTTCCAACAGATTTTGAACCCACCAGACAGTTTCAGCTACAGCTGGTGGAGGATCAGAACCCCCAAAGCTGTTTAGGCTCCTGCCAGCCTCACGAACCTGAGTGGCTGCAGGTAACCACAGCCAAAGGGACGCTCGCTGCCGCTGGCAGGAGGGGCTCCAGGAGTATTTTCAGAAGTGTCTGAGTGATGGAGGGACTTAGCTGCTGTTTTCATAGTGGTGCAGACTCCTAGGAGACTGAATTCCTTTGACCTTCCTTGGCTCCAAAGAGTGTTTGAGAGCAGGCTGTAAGCCTCTCAGAAACCATTGAGGCTTGCAGAAACTCTCAGACTTTCTTTTCTGACTGATTCAAAGTTTCATTCTGTTGCCATTAATAAATCCCCCTCCCCTCATCAATTTATGTTTTATAAGTTCGGGTTAAGCTGTGTCTACTAAAAGGATCTTACATAAAACACCGCTTACTGAAATGTGATCTTTGCACATTTCTGAAGTTTTAATTTTCCTGCGGTGTAATCTTGTTACTTAGGTCATTCATTTTGTCATGCCTTGGTATCAGTCTGGTCCAGGTTTGACTGCAGGGCTATGTTCTCCTGACATTTAGAGCAAGAATTCCCTGGGAAATCAGTCAAGAGATTTGACATTGCTGCTGGCCAAGCTCCAGCGGGTTTAGTTTTACTCTCCTTCTCTATTTATTGTGGAATCTGGCTGTCCACAAGTTTCACATTGAGTTCCATGCTAGAGAAGGAGAACTGAAAGGGAAAAAATGGCCATTCATTTGGGGGATTCATTCAGGCTTTTCAGAGACATTTTACAAGAAGCTGTGCACTTAGATGACTACTGAGCTTCCTTAGCCCTGCTCTATTACCTCCCTCAAGAGACAATTTGGATTGACTGGTTTTTCTTTGCTCTCTCTCCCCACCTCAATAGGCAGCAATTACAGTTGGAAAAGCAAAATTAAGATCTAGGTAGTATAGGAACCACCTGGAGGCTTTTCATCATTAGAGGCAGTTTAATTTCAGCATGGCATGGACTGGCCCTGTGCTGGGAACACAGAAAAAGAAAGTCCTTTTTCTCCCCTCCTGCCACAAACTGCCACAATTCTGGTTGCAAAGCTGCATCAGTGGCAGAGACAGCCAGGATTTAGATGAAGTGGAGGGGGGGAGCAGGAAAGCAGCCCTGGCACTCATGTTGAGTACAGGAAAGTTGGGGGAAGAATCCCAGGTCAACTGGCAATGGGGGAGAATAGTAGCTCTCTTGTGGAGGCAGGCAACAATATTCAGCAGCACAGGGCAAGGTGCAGGAGGCTTTGCATGTGCTGGGAGGGACTAACAGCCCAGCATGCTGGTGGTCTTTGTGCTGGGGGTTGTGTAGTCTTAGCCAGTGGGCGAAAAAGATCTGCCTAACTTTGCTAGGTGAGACACTGAAATTTGGTTAAGCGCTCACAGATTTTATTAGCCACAAAAAATGTAGTACTCCACTTTGTATATACCACTGTTGTATGCTCCTCAACATCCAGCTGCTGATTTCTGAAAGCTGTGCTTTCCTGACCTGAGTTGCTCTCCCTTACAGTCCTGCTGCTGTTTCTGAGCTCCTCCGCTCCGAACGCTCAGCCTCTTCCCTCACCACTGCTTCAGTATCCTGCAGAAATGAAGCTCAGTCAAAGAATCATGGAGTTTATGGCAACATAAAGTTTTCTAGTTAACTATATATCATAGACCATTACACTTTACCTCATGACACATCTCATGAGTTCAATAACTTTTGGTTCAATATATTTTACAAAAATCACCCTTCCTTGATTTGAAAACTTAGGGGCTAGAAAATCCACCCATTCCCTTGGTAGCTTATTCCCAAGACTAATAGTTTCCATCACCAAAAAAGGTCTTTGTCTCTAAACTGAGTTTGTATCAATTCATCTGCCATATATTGGTTTTTATTATGCTGTTCTCTCCCAGATTAGAAAGCTTCTTGTACTTCTACTGTCTCCCCATGAGGATACTTACATAATGTGAGCAAGCCATCTCTTCATCATCCTTTTGATAAGCTAAGCAGACTGAGCTTTCAAAGTCCCTCGCTCTGAAGAAATTATTCTTTTTTTCAGCTCGTTTGTGCCTTCACCACTTTTTCAACATGCTTTTAAAAATGCATTTTTAATATCGGACTCTCAGCAGGCATATTCTGAAGTAAAAACATTTCCTGTAGCACACCCAGGAACTGAATTAGCCATCCTCTGCAGCATCACGTTGAGGAAACAGTCTTTCTTGATTCTTCACAATAACTCTCAGACTTTCTCGGGATATAGCCCTCGTTCTGTACATGTCTTGGATTGCTCTGAGACATGAAACTTTGCAGATGTTCTGTCTGACAGGGCTCATGCTACAGAAGGCCATCCCTTTCTCAGCCTACTAATTTAAGTCATGCTCAAACTATACTGGCAGTGATTCTACATTTACTTCCAGATTTACTCACTGAGGAAAACCCAGAAGCACATGAAGCCTCATAGTGATTCCTTCAGATCCCTGCCAATTGCTGCCATGACTAGTCCATTAAGTACTTTCAGAGATCTATCAACCAGGTCTGAATACGTTTACCACTCCATGGCCAACGTATGGTCATAATGCTTTAAACAAAGTCACTCAGTATTGTAGTAAAGCCTCCACAAACGCTCAAATGCATTGCTCTGTACAGCTACCTCCATCAGCCAGTGGGTAGTTCTAAAAATTAAATCTGTCCTCTGTTGGTTTTCTTTTTTTACTTTTCCTTTTTTTCTTTTTGGCAAGGCTGAGCCTCAGTGGTATAGTATATTTGACATGTGGCCCAATGCTAGGAATTTGTTCTTTGTCCAAGCCATCCGCTGTACATAATATGAAGATGATATACATAATACACAAACATCTTCATATTCATAGGATTTATACACCTAGTGGAAACGTATGCCATGAATGGGCTTATGTAGCATGTTCTGAGAAAGACAATTTTGCTTCAGAACATCCGGGTTGTCTTTGTAGATTACAATAGCAACTGTCTTCTTAACACTATGTATTTTACAGGGGTTTTCTTCCTTCCCAACATTAATACCTTCTAAAACCTCAGGCTATAAAAGTGAAGATGTTGATCTTTTTTTCTATGCAAAGGTTCATCTTTCATTGAACTAACTGAAAAGCAGGGTCTAACTGTGAATATTTACAAGTTCAAGCTTTTTTGTCCATAAGTTTCTAAAGAAAATCTGACAGCATGTTTTTCTTGCAATCCTTTGTAGAACATTAGTTTCATTTCTGACAGTTTTTCATGTTTACAGCTTGAAAAAGAATTAGACGAAGCCTAGTAATTTGTGATACAGGTGCCATATTTTTACTGGACTAGGAGGAATGTTTTAAACTCAGAAATGGCAATTAGAGTTTTTCAGTCTCTGTTACGACAGAGGCTGTACTGCTTTGGAGATTCTTGTGTTGGCTTAATTGTCAACAAAGATAATCGAGATTGATGCAAAGAAACAAACACTTCTTGCTGTCAACTTCATCTTTACTGATACCAGCTTATAGCCACTGCATGGATGGATGGACGGTTGGTTGGTGAACACAGGATAACTGATCGGTCAACAAAGTTTTGTCTTCAGCTGCTGAGCTCCAGTGAGCATGTTCTGGAAGCACAGCCAGCCATAGAAAATAGTCTTTCAAGGCCCATAGCTCTGCTCCAGTATTCACAGGTATTGGCACCCCACAGGTATGGAGGGTGAGTGGCAGATGCAGTCTACAAAGACTGAATGAAATCAAGCACAGGGCCCAAGAGCTCTCTGGCTTTATGCTACCTTTACACCTCATGTTTCTTTCTAAACAACATTTTCTGATCTAACTTCCATGACTGCCTTCTATGGGCAGTTATAGATTGGCAAGCTGCTCTTTTGCAAAGCCAAAGGTAGGGAAAAAAAGCTGTGAGCTGTGAATAATTAAAAACAGTACTGAAAGGCTTTTATTGCAGAAGACTTCGGGGATAATAAATATTTTTTTTTTACTTCTTTGTAGACTTATTAATACAGAACAACCATTTCCCACAGCATTCTCCTGGAGAAACTGCTTGCTTAATGGCTTGGATAGGTGTACTCTTCACTGGGTAAAAAAATGGCTGGATGGGCAGGCCCAAAGCATGGTGGTGAGTGGAGTTACATCCAGTTGGTAGCTGGTCACAAGTGGTGTTCCCCAGGGCACAGTACTGGGGCCAGTTCTATTTGATATCTTTATTAATGATCTGGACAAGGGGATTTAGTGCACCCTCAGTAGGTTTGCAGATGACACAAAGTTGGGTGGGAGTGTTGATCTGCTTGAGGACAGGAAGGCTCTGAAAAGGGATCTGGACAGGCTGGATCAATGGGCCAAGGCCAATTGTATGAGGTTCAACAAGGAGAAGTCCCCCTGTACTTGGCACTGGTGAGGCTGCACCTCAAATATTGTGTTCAGTTTTGGGCCTCTCACTACAAGAAAAACATTGAGGTGCTGGAATGTGTCCAGAGAACGATGAAGCTGGTTGAAGGTCTGGAGCACAAGTCTTATAAGAAGCAGCTGAGGGAATTGGGGTTATTTGATCTGGAGAAGAGGAGGCCTGGGGGAGACCTTATTGCTTTCTACAGCTACCTGAAAGGAGGGTGTAGCCAGGTGGGTGTCAGACTGCTTCCAAGTAAGAAGTGACAGGACAAGAGCAAATGGCCTCACGTTGCACCAGGTGAGGTTTAGATTGGATATTAGGAAAAATGTCTTCACTGAGAGGCTTGTGAAGCACTGGAGCAGGCTGCCCAGGGAAGTGGTTGAGTCACTGTCTTTGGAGGTATTTAACAAGATGTGCGGATATGGCACTTGGGGACATGGTTTAGTGGTGGACTTGGCTAGGTTAATGGTTGCATTTTATGATCTTAAAGGTCTTTCTCAACCTAAATGATTCTATGAACTAATTTTTTATGATTCTCCATGTCTTACCTCTTTAGACTCATCAGTCTTATCTTCTCCTGCATCCACACTTCAGATAGACTGTAGGTAGCCCTGCTATAAGTTGCTGTCCACACTGGATTTTGTGAGTTTTGTGGAGAGAACTACTTTTTTGAAAACAGGTATTGTATTAAATTAGTTTTTAAAATGGAGGCAGACATGGCTAATCATGCCTCGTCAAGGATACAAGCCAAAAAATCTGATCCCTGTTAAAAATAGATCTACCTTTGTAAGAATGCATGCAGAGAAAGGGAAACTTCTGAGAGGTTTATGGTTTCACATGTCCTTTTTTGTATAAGCCAAACATCTACAATCCTCATCTGATTTTCAGTTTCACCCTGTATACTTGACTGACACGAGCACATTTTTCTTACCAGCAGCGCGGCAGAACCAACACGCCAGTGAAAGGGATTCTTTTCAGCTACACGCCTCAGCGGCACCGTTATCAGCGAGGCTCCCGCTGTGGCGTGGCCAGTCCTTGGGGTGCGAGAGGGGGCAGGAAACCACCCAGCTTGGTCTCAGCCTGGTCCTCAGGGTTGCAGGGTGGAATTTGCAGAATGGGCTCTTAAAAAATGATTTTTGACTTCTGAACTGAACCTACTTGGTACGAAAAGCACAGAAGGGCACTACCATGCAGTTTCACAATGCAATTTTTTTATGTCCAATGTCAGAAACTTGTAATTAATCCCTAAAGGTCACCCCGACCCCAACTGCATTGCCTCAAAAAGCTGACAGTGTACCTAAGAAATTGCAGATATTTCCAAGTTTCCAAAATGATGAAAAGGTATAAAATGCATATGAAGTCCTGGTAGCCTGTAGCCAAGAAAGCTCTTTTCTTTTCTTTTTTCTTTTTTCTTTTCTTTTTTCTTTTCTTTTCTTTTCTTTTCTTTTCTTTTCTTTTCTTTTCTTTTCTTTTCTTTTCTTTTCTTTTCTTTTCTTTTCTTTTCCTTTTCTTTTCTTTTCTTTTCTTTTCTTTTCTTTTCTTTTTTCTTTTCTTTTCTTTTTTCTCTTTTCTCTTTTCTCCTTTTCTTTTCTTTTCTTTTTTCTTTTTTCTTTTTTCTTTTTTCTTCTCTTTTCTCTTTTCTTTTTTCTTTTCTTTTCTTTTCTCTTTTCTTTTCTTTTCTTTTCTTTTCTTTTTTCTTTTTTCTTTTTTCTTCTCTTTTCTCTTTTCTTTTTTCTTTTCTTTTCTTTTCTTTTCTTTTCTTTTCTTTTCTCTTTTCTTTTCTTTTCTTTTCTTTTCTTTTCTTTTCTTTTCTTTTCTTTTTTCTTTTCTTTTCTCTTTTCTTTTCTCTTTTCTTTTTTCCCTTCCCTTCCCTTCCCTTCCCTTCCCTTCCCTTCCCTTCCCTTCCCTTCCCTTCCCTTCCCTTCCCTTCCCTTCCCTTCCCTTCCCTTCCCTTCCCTTCCCTTCCCTTCCCTTCCCTTTCTTTATTTTACCTTATTTTAATTTTATTTATTTACTTATTTATACTCTTATTTTTTACTCAAGTGAGGATGTTGAAGTAGAACAAAGTTTGAGTCTTGGACAGAAAATGGTCACCTGAGTTACAGGCAAGTGTAATTTATTGGAAAAATGGAGAATTGAAGCTACATATAGAAAACAAAGTTAATGTAAAGCAATAGGGATCATAGTATAGCCCAGATATCAAACAGTTAGAAAAATGTGTCAGAGATTTCTATCATGATCCAGAGCAAGGAATTTTTAGACAGGAATCTGTCCTGATTAAACAATGAATAAACAAAATACACATCTTTCCCCATCATTTCTTTGTGTGTAGAATATACTGAAAGTCCTAGACCATTTCAGAAGATTGGGCACACCATTGATTCACTTGGGTTTTGTGATGAGGCCAAAAAGAAAAAGAAAAAAAAAAAAAAAGAGCCTGGGAAACCCTGTATCTCTCCAGTCTCAGTGGTTTTGTTACTGCGCCAAAATAAGGGGTCAGGGCATAATGGCACTAGAAAAGCTCACTTGCTGTAGATTTTACATAACGAGTTCCCAGCTTCTCTCATTCAGCCTGTGCCTGATTCTGCAACTAAAACAGCACAGAGAGCAGATTTCAGCTGTAAAGATGTCAGTGGGAGAGCTTGTTTTATTTTGGTAAATTGCAATATATTAAGGAAATGCCTTGGTGCTTGCAGGAGGGGTAGGCGGTGGAAAGCAAAACTGAAAATGCTAACGAGTATCTCTTGAAATGTCCCTAAATACCCCCTTTCCTTCTCCATGGCTTGCTCAGAAAGGTATGGGTTTGGCAAGGTAGTTTCTGCTGCTTCCAGTTGCAGTATGGTTAGGGATATATTTTTATACTGAAAAGCCATTAGGCACCATTTCCTAAGAATCAGGTTCTTCAGCCGCAGTGAGGAGTCTCCCTTAGGGCCAACCTGCTTTTCAGAGGTGCCCTTGCAGCTCCTGTTGACGTGTGGCGGCAGCAGCAGTCGCTCAGCCCACCTGAAAAGTTTTGCCTATCTCCAGCTGCCAGCCTGCAGATTGAGTAGCCTAATGTGTATCAGCTTAAGCTGGAAATTTCAGTCTCAGCATCACTTTTAAACAAAGCAAGGCAGAAAATAATTTGTGAGCCAGATTCTGCCTGGTAACAGCACTTCCATTAGGGGAGTTTCTGTGCGCAGAGGCAGCACAGCTTCCTGGACCCACTGCAGCCACTCGGCTGGAGACAGCTGAAAAGATTCAGGGAGAAATGGGAGAGGGGAATTTGTTGGCAGCATGGCTGAGACACAGAACAATTTCATCTGACTTCAGTTCTGTGTTTGTGTTTTCCCTGCTATTCAGCAGGACCTGCAGGGATCACAAGGATTTTGAGAAACATCATCCTCCCTTGGAGCTGAGCTTTTGCTGTGCTGCAGTCTTAGGGTACTTTCATCAGAGATACAATAGCAAAGCAGCAATTTCTTATTGTGCACTGTCACCTCCAGCCACAATTAACATTTCCCCTTCTCATTAGAGTTTTTTTCCGCTGTCCTTTTTCTGTTTTGTGCACTTTTTTGGGTTTTTTCCTTTTTTTTTTTTTTTTCCTTCTCTTTTTTTTTTTCTTTTTAAGGGAATAGCGGAAGTCACAGCAAAGGTGACAGCTGGTGTCTATAGCTTGGAGTGCATTATAGATGGTAACACCATAACTTCCTTCAAAGCAGAAAGATGCTGCAAACCCTTGCCCACAAAGTTTCCCACCAGGGAACCTCCCCCCAAAACCTGTAGCTTGTTCATCATCAGAAGCAGCTGCAGCTGCCCGAACTGCAGACCCACAGACCTGGCAGCAGCCTGTCCCACACAAGCTAAAGAAGCCAAAAGAAAACCTGTGCAAGAGGTAAACTTGCAGTCCCTGAAAGCAGCTTAGGTTCATTTGGAATAACATCATGGCTCTCAACATGCTAATAAAATGTTTACACGCCTATACAGCATATGATACCTTTGCATATACAATACTACCATACTCATTCTCTGCTATAGCCAGAGATGAAAATGGATTTAATCTAAATTCTGTCTGTGTGTACCAAGCAATGGGAACTCTGTTTCTTTAGAAAGTATATATCTTAACACACATTTAACATCTTTAAAGTCAAATGCAGGACTTAAGCTAATTAGCTCCCACTACCATTGTTGAGAAACATCTGGCTGAATATGAGACTCACATACATATATATTGTGTGT
Source organism: Falco peregrinus (assembly GCF_023634155.1). Classification (NCBI taxonomy): domain Eukaryota; kingdom Metazoa; phylum Chordata; class Aves; order Falconiformes; family Falconidae; genus Falco; species Falco peregrinus. The sequence goes on along the minus strand of NC_073723.1, from coordinate 55,405,495 downwards.
GCATGTGCATTTATAAAACATATGCATGCATTCATACATGCATTTGTGCAAGTTTGTAGGGAGGGAGCTGCTATTGTAGTTGAACTTAGCTCTGTGAACACACATTGTTGCTCAGATGAACTGTAAACTCATTATCATTCCTAAAACGTAAAAACCTGTCTCTGTATGTGCCTGCTTTTATCAAGAATGAGCTAATTCAATAGGCAGGTGCTAGTCTGCCTACATCCAGTTTTTACACCCAAGTAACTAGTTTGGAAAAATTAAACCTTTAACATTTAATATCCTCCTAACATATATTTACAATCCACTGAGTGTTGATTTACATCTCTGTGTGCTGAAATACCCAGATAAACCTGCTCTGCTCCTACACCTTTTGTCTCAGAATGCTGTTTCTTGAATGCAAGTTATATGGGATACTTTAAATTTGCAGGTCTTGGGAAATGAGCAGTATTGGGAAGTTCTGTGGAAACTGCAGTTTCTGGAAGGAATTTGAGAAAAAAACTCTTGAGAGAGGAGGAATTTCTACATGATGAGGACAAGACAGATACGTGTGCACAGATGGTGGCTGACAGTACCATACTCTGAGGCAGGCTTATTAGTGCAGCCTCAGTGCCGTGATAACATAGATGTGTTGGACTGGAGCTGGCTTATGCTTGACAGCTGAGATCGAACCAGCGATTGGTCTCACCCACTTGTGCTGACATAGTTAAGAGGGTGGGAAATGTATGCAAGAAGACAGAAGAATGGAAGCAACAATTACATATACTAAAAAAAAAAAAAGTTAGGGTGGTGGCCTTTTTCCCTTTCCTTTCGTAAGGATTTTTTCTCCTCTCTCAGGGTTCTTAATCACATCACTTTCTGAAGACAAATAGAAGAAAGCAACATAGTTTTGTATCAATACAGTCTCCACGTTGTTAGTAGCCTCCACAGAGCCAGAGAAAAAGAGGCTATGTTAGTAGCAGGTAAATCCTGAGAGTCTGTAGCAGCCAGGTAAACTGTGGACTGTCACAAGAGTTGGCAGGACCTCAGGAAGGACTAGGGGGACATGGCCCTGGGTACTGGGTGATGCAGTCCTGGTGGCTGGGAGAAGGCAAGAGTTTGCACACATGGATGAGAACTACCGTTTCTGCAGAACTCTCTAGTTGAGCATCACTTTATTTAGAGCTACTGCACCAAAATAAAATAGCTTCTCTTTATTTGGGTTCAGAATAAAGTGAGACAGCAAGATTCTCACCCTGTCTCTGTCTGCTCTTCCCTGTACAAAAGGAACCGGAGGGGCACTTTTCCCTGCTCAGACAACTGGCACTGGTTTTATGCTGAGGCAGTGCCTGGGCAGGCTTGACAGATGGACAGTGTTTTGAAACAGAGCTTGCATTCTTAAGGCTGCCAACTGCCCAGAACAGAGCTGAATGATGCTCTTCTTGGCTGGAACAAAGCTGGGAAGTCCCCGGCTTCCTCCAACCCACTGGAGATAAAACATAAAGAAAGGCCATGGCCATCTTATGAGTTTAATTCCATACTAATATCTAATTTCTAACCACAGCTATTTATCCACATAGTTAAATGATCTGAGGAAAATGGTACAATTGCCTTCAAAGTACAGGACCATTTTACTAGTGGGGAAACTGAGACAGAGAGCAGTTCATGTTTGTTCAACATGTCCATGAAGTTACAGAACTTGGAAGAAGATCCAGGTCTCCGAAGTCCAAGTCTGTTACGCCAGCCACAAGCAGAGCTACATCTAACAAACTAGAAACCTGTAGGACTCACCGCAATTAGCTACAGCACCAAGAACTCATCAGTTCTCCCCCAAAACAGCTATTTTTATGAACACCAAATTTAATCTAAAACAATCTCATTAAACTAAATAATATGACTGGTTTCCTCCACCCACCCACATACACACATTTCAGAAAGCAAATCCATCCCAGGTATCTGGGGTTATGGACAGATTCCTTTTGCCGAGTCAGTTACACACCCCATACTTTGTGTTCTTGCCCTGACCTCTGAACTGTAGGTGAATTAGTTGATATAGGACAGGCACATCTATATTTTTTATAAAGTGTTATCATTTATAGTCTGATTTTGGACATTAGGTTCCAAGGCCAAAGTAATTTAGTTTTGAAAGCATCACAGCAGGTTATACAGCTAATAAACTGGCATGAACATTACAGTTAAAAAGACTCACCTGATGTATTGTTAGCCTGAAGGCACACACAACAAAGACTTTTACATATAACCTACATATACAATACAAAGCTCTAGTAAAATATTTTCCTCTCAGACTTCTGCAAAGTGTTATACTGTAATTTCCATTTAAATTTAAACTACGTTTAAAATTAAAGTGGTGATCTCCAATGACACATCACCAAGATAGAACAGCCCGAGGCAGGAGCAGCTCCAATAAATTTGGCCTTTTGGGGGAGTTACACCAGAGGACATTTCAGGAGGATGTGCCGTGTTTGACTGCACTGTGGCTGCACACCTCTGACTTCCAGCAAGCAACAGTTTACCAGCAGATTTAGATGGGACGGGAATAACTGATGTCTGAGTTTTGCAAGCCAATCCTACCTGGAAAAACAAAGCTGCCTGACATTGCAAATATGTCAGAATTTGAGAATGCACACTTATGAAGTTTAATTTACTTTTAATTTTAATTTATTTGCATTTAATTTCTTTTAACTTTACTATTAAATAAAAAAGTATAATTTAATACAGATTCATTTTAGAGGAAAGGGAAGTATGGAACGTTAGTGTCCAAAAATCAAGGTTTTGTTTCAGGAGGGAAACATGACTGCCTGGTGTTTGGAAGGGACAAACGAGCCAAGGGAGCACCCTCCTCCCGCTCCAGCCCTCCCATGGCCTCGTTGGAATGCCTTTACAGCACATTTGACTTGCCCTGACAACCGACCTGCATTAGAGAAGTACTCAGAGATCTTAAAATGAAGAAACATACATAACTAAAACACATTTACTGTAATGAAGCCCCTTACAAGAGGCTCTGCATGCCACAGCTGATCTCTGGTATAATTCTAATTACACTGAATGTTGCGGAGTGTATCTTCATTCCTCTTCTGCATATGTTCAATACAATTTTCTGAGTAAAACAAACAAACAAACATCTGTGCACAGTTGTGGAGGTGGGATTTTATACTAGTTTACAGTGGATGACCTTCAGTTTTTGTTTTCGCCTACCAGTCTAACAAAATATAAGCCAAGTTACAGACCAAACTCACACTTTGACCTTTCAAAATTTACTTTTAAAAATAGAGGTTATCTTTTATGCTGCAAATTATGCCTTTATCTCTTATAATCCCATAAGTCAGATATCACAGTCCCACTTCAATTATGCTAAACTCTTATGTTAATTTTAAATCATGTAACTTAATTCCTGGCAAAGCAGGCTGGTGATTTTCAAAATGTGGTTAATGAGGCAAAATACAATCTAGATTCTGCTACTGAGATCATCTGAATCCCTTAAGTCACTGAAGATGACTGTGGAGAGGCTCTTCTTTACAAAAGTCTGGGTTAGATTTTCAAAAAATGAATTTTTAAGTGCAGTTAGGGGCTATGAAATTTGAGGTTGAGCATACAAAGAAGTTAAATTACTTTCACTAGAGCCATAGAACAACAGTGCGGCTAAAACAATTACACTTCTGTGCACATACATGCTTTAAAGGCCTTAAGTAGGGTCCTCCCCTTTTAAATCACAAATGCAAACCATACCAGTTTTTCAAGATGACAATCCAGGGACCTGATGTCTATGTCCATGGATGCATGCAAATCAATGTCATTTTCTCTCTCATTTGCAGAAGCCAACATTTGTAATAACATCTCTCACACACACCCCTTGACTCAAAAAATAGCTTTATCTAAGACCCATTAGTAGATTAAATCTTATGAGCCTGTACAGCTTTTTCAATACAATTACAACCCCACAGCCCCTGAATCTCTGTTGTTTCCTGATCAGATAGGCTGAAAGTTTGTCACTAAAGCAAGCTCAAGGTGAAACTTAAGTTTTTCAGAGACTTTGTCATTTACTACTGTTTATTTCCCTGAATTAAAGAATTCATACAAAACATATATAAACTGGCCTCCATTCTTTATTAGCATGTTAACCTTTTTTTCCTCATATGTTTTTTAGAAAATACTGGTACATGAGCCTTTTTCATTTCTGTCAATTAACAATTGACATATAATAATTAGTACATATCCACAACAGACAAGAATAAGCAAGTATATAGACATCCAAAGGTTACCATCCATTTATTTTTTATTCAACATCTTCAGTGGCCTCCCTACAAGGCAAGAGAGACTCATTCAGGATTTGAGGTGGGAATCAATACTTACAAGAGCAGAGGATCTAGACAGCTCCACTGCACCCATGGAAAAGATGCTTTTTACACCAACATCAAATCCAAGTGAAATCTAAGGCAGTTTTCACGAGTTAGGAGGTTTGACGACACAGAATCAAAACTCTGGCAGGATCTGCTCTTTAATGTCCTAATGCATAATCCCACTTGTGAGCAACAGTCATGAAAATGCATGGCCAAATTAACAAAAAAAAATGATGGGTAGAGACACATAGGAACTGGGTAACAGCCGTTACCTAGCATGGTGCACAACACTGGAGCAGTAGCGTGCTGGTGTCCAGCATGACGGTGGCTGCAAGGAACTACCTCTCTGCCCTCCCCATGGTGCCCCGGGAAGAGCAGTGCAGCTCCAGTGCTCTCTACTCTGGGATGGATCCCACAGGGAAATCAGGAGGAATTTCTGCCAGGGAAGGTGTGAGTCAGACACCATCTTGAGTCTAAAGGGCAGATTTAGGGACACATTTTTCATGGGAGGAAAGACATGCATCGGGGCAGTTCAGTGGTTGGATATCCTGCCCCAAACGCTTCTGGTGTTAACATCTATGGGTCCGTCTAGGCACAGCAACAGCTCACACAGGTTAACGGTGTGTGCATTTATCTATCCAAGGCATCCCTGCACCCCTCCACACCTCATGGTGATGATGGCTTGTGGGGTCTTTCCTTCTCCTCCTCTTTGCTTGACAGCCCCAGGGAACACGCTGGCTTCAGCTACAGGTACTGCTAGTCACATACAGCACCCCCTCCCACTTGGGCTGCTCAGTGTGCTTTTACCTTTCTGCCTGGGAGCGACTCATTCTGCCATGAGGAGAGATGTGCAGAGTCTGCTCAGTTACACACTGGCACCATGGGGGCATCTTTTTTCCTCTTCTGAGGAGAAAACTCAGGGAGAAACAAGCAGCAAGGGCACATAGGAAGTGGTCTCTCCTTCCAGCAGGGACCCACAATTACTTCTGTAGAAGGACTGAAGCTGTACCTTTGTCCGAGATGAGGGAAAGGACAGCAATAGCACTAGCCGTGAGCAGTGGTTGGGAACAGAGGAAAAGCACATTTTACTTGCATCAGTTTCCCACCAGGCTGTTTCTTTATTCTGCAACTTGCTATATCAAGACACTGGAGCTAGATGCCCCAGCCCACTTGGGGAAGCAAAGAACAGCCGTCATCTTTATCTTGGAAGGGCATTGGGATTTCTCCCAATCCATTTTGCAGAAATTTCTCCTCCTGCTCCTCGGACATCCTGGCCACCTATCCTACAATACCACGTGCAACTGCAGGTTGCAGGAATGACCGCGTGGATTAGTCAGACAAGATTTGAGGGAGGAGAAGGAAGAGGAGGATAGAAGGTACCTTTTCCTTTTATAACCAGGACTGTGGGACAACTACCTCTAGGACAAATCATCAGTACTCATCCCACCACATAACACTGCACATTCACCCCACCCCTGGGGTTTGGTGGCTTCTAACAAGGCAGGAAGGACAGCAAAACACAGGTGACTTCAGGAAGCTCTGGGGACAAAACCAGTCCATGGGTTTGGGAGGCAATGTATAACAAACACACCTGTATAACAAACTGCTGGGAGCTGGGCTGATGATCAGACACTGGCAGAACAAGAGCGGTTGCAATGGTGTTGCTTCTTAGTACAGACCTGAAAATGTCCCACTGCTACCACCCTAAGGCTTTGCCCTATCACCAAAGATCAAGACTATCTTGAATTTTGGGACCACAGCATGCATCTTGTGGTTGACTCCAGTGTAAATTAAAATGCTCCTTTTAATGTATGTGGCAGTTCTCTGAAAGGAGGGTTGTTTGTTGACTCTAGTGCATCAATCAAAATGGGGCGGTGGATTGGGACTTCAGATCACAGGCTACCCAAATTTATTCTGCTCAACAGTTTACCTGCTATGTTATTTGTAGTTTTATGCATTCATGTTTAAGATCATCCTTCAATAAAAACCAATCACGTCTAAAACCAGCTACAGTCTAATGGTAATCAAATAACCAAGCCTTGCAACTGAGAACACTGCAAACATTTTAGAAAATTAGCCGATGCTTCTTTATTAATAAGTGACAGAAAGTAAAAAATACATTCAAAAATAGTTCAAAACCAATTTCTAAAGCAGACACACCAGAAAAGAATCATGCTACTCTGAATGCTTTTTTCTTAAACCATTAAAAGAACATTAGGTAAGCTAATGCAACAGCTGGCTGCGCTACCACTTCCACAGTATAACCCATAATGGTAAAAGCAGCTTTTTCAGGCATTTTAGTGCAATTTATGCTGTTTACAGGTCTTTTTTTTGTGCATTTTCCTATAATTTAATGTCAAGTGATATCACTCAAGCTTATAAAATCCCCACTAAGTCAAGACAACTCCACTTAGCAGTAACTTTGTTTCCTTTCAGGGCTAATATCAAAGTAGTTGTTTTGAATCCCAAAATGATTAATATCTAATAGAAGCCTGAAGCTATTCTCTGCTATACGACTGGTGATGTATAATTGAACATTAAGTAATCTAAGTAATAGAAATCGTAGGTCAGCTGTCTCTCCTCCTCAGACAATTCCTTTAGGTATTGCCTCACTACTTCTGCACTTGTTCTCTCATCAGAGGAGTGTCTGTCTTTGAATTTAGGAAACTTCAGCTTGTCTGGAGCACCTACCAGCCGCAAAAAGTAGTTGGCATCTTCTTCCAGGGTTTCAAACTTTCCTATAAAATCATAGTTGATGAGGCAGGGATAGCAGAGCTTACTGACTTGCTCCCAATGAATATCCATTCCTACTGGGCGATGGGAATCTAATAGATACTGGATAAACTCCTTGAACTTGACTCCTGATCCTGTTTTCAATGCCTCTTCATTTGCATTATGTCTATACTTCTTAATTATTGCCTTTCCAAATACTGGGTGATAATAGCTGTTTGGATGTTCAAACTTATCCCTGAAGGCAGACACCAGTCTTTCCATAGGATCACGTACAAATATAGTCTTGGTGTATGTGTTCAAGCGTGTGTATATCTCTTTTAGATCGTAACTGTCCAGTTTCCTTAGATGCTTTCCATAGTGCACATCATCATGGGAAATGTTGTGTGCTGAAGCAGCAAGTCCATTGAGCACCATAAGGACCCTTTTCCAATTGGAGCAACCTGCTTTTGGCACTTCACAGTACAGGACCTTGTGTCTGTCTTCAACATAAATTCTTGACACCAGGTGCACAAGGTGGGATTGCAACTTCTTTCTGCTGTTGTATTTCTTGCAGAAGTCATGCAGGAAGGACCTGCGCTTTTCCTGGGTGCTGTCCACATCCTTCCACTTGCCACCTTTGACTAACGTCTTGTTTAAAGGGTGCGGTGCAGGAGGTAAATACACCCCTCTGAACTGGCTGAGAGGTGGCTCGCTTATCTTCTGCTGGCCAGACAGTTGGCTCACTAAGGAGGCAGCCACCACACCAAAAGGGTTAGCCTTGACCCGCCAGTGTGTGCCACCTGGGATGGCCATCTTGTGCTTACTGAGGCCAGGAGGAGTGCTCCTTCTCCATGCTGCTCTCCTTGGCATCCCTAGAGGTGGGAGTGTGAAATCCTGCAAACATGGAGAGGAGAAGAGCTTAAAACGCAGCCACAGCCCACCCCAGCCCATTCACACTGCAATAGCAGCAAGGATGGCAGTGCACGCTCTTGACCAAGCCACAGTTAGTAGTACAGTCTTTTTTGAACCACTTGATGGATACATCTGATTCAGCAACAAGCTGGGCTAATTACTGAAATACATGCTTCTGAAGCTTACCTGTTAGCGCACAGTAAGTCTTCTTACAAAAATAAATAGCTTACATCTTAGCGTTCAAGAAATCAGCAGAGGTCCACACAAGGAGGTTGACAGTCCTGGTAGGGGTGGGCAGGTGCTTCTCTCTACCAAAGACGTTTCCCCCTGCCACAGCACCGGCTGAGTTGCATGGCCACTAACAGCCCTCTGGAGCGTGCCAGCAGTCATGCCAGCCACTCCCGGATCTGCTTCCAGTGCTGTGACTTTGAGCAGGCCTTGTCCCCCAGTGGTGGCAAGGGACAAACCTAGGGCTCCCACTGACATCAGTAGGTCTGAGTGGGGTACAGTGACGGATGAAAGCCTCCCTCCAAAAAGGTCCTATTCCTGCCCCTCTACAGACAGACCATGGAAGTGGGATGCATTGGATCGCATGTACATACAGGTGTTTGCAACACAGGCCTGCACCTGAGCTAGCTGTCTTCACAGCTGATACAGCAAAACAGGTGCCTCTAGAGCCTCTTCCATCTGACTTATTTAAACATCAACATTAATGACATCAACTCACTAAATATCAACTAGTGACCCTGCAAAGAATGTGAAAAGATGAGACTTTCCTCCCAAACATCTCTTGCAATGTCCCCGGCTACTGTGCAATCCACAGGCTGCAGAAACAGCAAAGCGCAGATCTGTGTTTTGCTGTCAAATTCTTCAGGGTCTTGTACCATGCAAGCTGACTGAAGAGTTTCTTGCAGTCTGGGTATTTCTGCTCTCTCATTCCCAAGTGGATCCTTGTGTGTCTGCTAAGGCTTGTAGATTTTTTTTCTGCCAGTAGGCAAGCCTGCTGCATTGGGACATCTACACAACTGCCTATTTTCACGACACTTCTGGAGAGGGGGGGATGCTGGTCAACAGGTATTTAAACATCCTGTTGCAAATACCAGCTAGCCAAATGGTTAGATGGACACACATGCACAGACTGTCTGACTGCTTTCGTTAAATCTAACTTTTTTGGAAACCTACACAAAAAGACTCTTCTGCCATAAACTGATTAAACATTTACTGGAAAGTTGATTTGTGGACTGGCAGACCATAAGTGTGGATTTGGGGGGATGGGAAATTTCATAGGCTGACTCAAGGCTGTTAAAATTCAGAGGAATAATGTAAGTAATGGTAACGCATGGAACACAATTTTAATTCCCATTTGAAATAACAGAAAAACAAGCAGTTCCAAGAAAAGTTAGCCTATCTTGCAGTGTAATAATTTCCAATGACAAAAACAAAGCTGGGGGATCAGGCTATTCTGTCTGTATTGCTGCAAACTGCTGACAACCAGGTCTTTGTTTTCACTGGACTGAGTAAAATTATTTTTGTATTGGTGAAAGCAAATAAAAGAACAGAGCCATGAAGGACTTGTACATCTGTGAGAGAGGGCATGTTGGTGTTTTTAGAGATGCAAAAGGATACTTGAACTCTTTCAATTTGACGTGGTCCTTTTTTTCTAATATAATTTGTTTCTTTAATTCTGTTATCTAATATTTCATTCTTTAAAACAAACAAACCAAAAGTCCCTAGATATTTATCGCTTCTGCTCTAGGACGGGAAGAATTCAGGAGCGTAGCTAGTGTGTAATAACAGAAAGCAGTACTAATAGTAAAACAGGGGATGACTATCAGCCTAATGGGAATTTCAGCATCACAGTGAATGGCAACTTACAAGTGCTACTGCAGAACTGCAGACTTATAAATAAAAATTAAATGCTTTGATCTTAAAAGGAACACCTGGAACTGAAAAAGGTGAAAATGAAAAATATGGGATACACAGAATACCAGGCTCAACAGAAGTAGGGATAAAGTTATACTACAATGCTAAAGTAACCAAAGATTGTAAACTCATTGGTGCAGCTCTGGAGAATTTTGTATTTAGAAGACAGTTTTCAGTGGTATGTGACTGCACTGGTGTTCCCCAATGCAGAGAAGATTCGAGAGCGCAGCAGTATCTCATGACTTCCTACGGTATGTAATCTGAATTTAGCCGTCTATTTCAGGAGGTATTTCAGTGCAAAGACACTTAAACCACCTGTATTTCAAACTAAAGCCACTAAAATGAGACCTATACTTCAGAGGAAAGTTCAGCCTTCTGGATTCAGCCTGCAATCCTGAACTAGTGGATGATGCCTTGGTTCCACCAGGCCAGGAGGGAAAAGGACAGACTGAAAGGTGTGTGGCCTTGATTTTATTCCATTTCAAACAGTCTGCCTGGGATCTAGGACCAACCCAAGGAGATTCCAGAAAAGGATTGCCTTTCAGTCTCAGAAACTGTTAATTCAGCTGTAGGAACTGCTACTGAAGGATTTTTCATGGAATTAAAGACTTCTGAGAAGGATGGGCAGAACTATTCAGAGAAATTTCAGGTAACACCCTGAAGGAACAGCATATGCACAGTGGGACTCACTTGAAAGGGGCTCTCTCCAAGTGAGATGAGGCAAAAGAAGAAAGAATGTATCAGGAAAAAAAAGTCCCATACAGAAGAAGAAGGAAAAAAAAAAAGACCTAGGGGAAAAAAAATTACACAGAAAGTTCTGACAACAAAAAGAAGACCTAGGTATGTACAATACTGTTAGCTGCTTCCTCTCTCCTCTTCCCCTTCTCATTGAGACACATATCCCATTGTGAATACAACAGTATTGGCTAGTAAATGTTACTATAAGCTCCACAAGGGACAGTGTGCTTGCAGTCAATGCTGGCGGTAACTTCCACCATCTAAGAACAAGAATGGATAGTGATAATTTTGAAAGGTGTAAATGGCTGTTACATTGCCATGGAAGTTTTCCAACTCAAAAAAAAAAAAAAAAAAAAAAAAAAAAAGACATCAAATCTTCCTATACGCTTGCCTGAGTAACTGGGTTAGTAGGTAGTAAAGGTGAGATGAATGAAGGGATGAATCAAGTTTTACTTTTTATAAGAAATGTTTAACTAGGAAGTTTTCATGGGAAATTAACAGAAATTGTTGAATAGATAGTGCTGCTATATTTCTTAAGGAAAATCACCTGACAATCTGGCATATTTAGCTGCTACCACTCTTATGTATGTGACACACCTGAAAGCCACACACTCTGAAAGGATTTTCATGTTTTATGATACTAGGTTTACACAAAGTGAGGTGCCGCCTTTGGCTTCCTCTTGTTGCCAGTGACTTTTCCATGCCCATTTTATAACACTTTAAAGATCTGAACATCTCCATGTTATGTTGATTTTTTTCACAGCGGGAACAGGAAAACAAGAAACCTGAAAAAGTAATAAACATTTTTTAAAAAACCTTGTCTTTTATAGCTATGTTCCTAACAGTCCACCCCACAATCTGCTGAGCCCGATTATTTTGGAAAATGTCTGAACATACACCAACAACAGGCAGCACGCACATCAATCACTAACTCTGGATCCAGATCTTCCCATGCAAAAAGTCCTTATCAAACTCCTTGATCCAAGTGTCCCAAGTGCAGCGATGGCTACTCATGGTTTTCTAAAGAGAGTCAAGTGTTGCACTCTTGCCAAGAATTATGCAGAGTGCTTTGCTCTCCATTTGTATTAAAACATTTGAAAGGTAGTAAAAAAATGGCCATGAGCCCAATTTAGAAGAGTAGGCATATTGCCTCTGTTTCCCTTCAGCTAGGCAGAAACGGAAGACAGATTTAAAAATTAGTTTAAATACAAGGGAAAAAGGAATGTAACTGTTAGTGTGGTGTTTGGCTACTGGCAGACAACTCAGTGAAGCTGCTGAAACAAAGGGCATTTCTGAGTCATTAAGGGGTTCATGGATTTGTTTTGACATTTTTATTGCTGGAGATTCCCTTCTCCTCCCCATCCACAAAAGGATTCCTCCTCACTGTAAAAATAAGTAGCCAATACCTTCTTTTAAACACACTGAATCTCTCCTTTCCTTTAATACCTCCACAAGCCACTGGGGTAGGAGAGATTGACTACTGCCAAGAACGGTTAAGACTCATCCAGTTATGCTTTGTGGTGGTTTTACTATGCATGGGTGGGATCTCATCTAGATAGCTTGCAATTAGAGCAACTTGCCATGAGAAGAGATAATGATGTATTGGAAAGAATGAAATTCCAGGCTGATTTACAAAGATTTACAGGCCTGCAGTGCTGTGTTTTCTAAATGCTTTAGTGCAGGATCTTAATTTTTACTAACAATTATAATAAAATAAGGCCAACAGGAAATGTAGGACAAATAATAGTGAAGGAAAGAAATATTCTGTTTTATTATGCTTTTCTGGGCTGCCAAATAACGACATTGTAAGTATCAGTAATGTGTGGTTTGGTTCTCAACATCTAGCTAACATGTCTTCTGTCCTAAAACATGCTTCCTGAAATAGTCCTCTAAGATGCTTCTTAGCAGCAACTGAATGAATCACCTGGGAGCCTACAGTGCTCTGCTTTTTACTGTGGGTTGCACTTGACTGCTGCAGGTTTCAGGGCCCTGGGGACCCTCTCAGCACTATTATTCTAAATAGCTAATATGAGTGCTCTGCAAACACACGGGTATTCAAAGATGATAAAAATGTAATTGCTTAAGACAAGAACGGGTTGAAATATTTTTTGCTGATGAAACTTATGAAAAACAATTATTTAGAAGGACAGAGCATTTGTGTTTTTTGATCAAGCCAGGCAGGGGTTCTGCAGTACTTACAGAAACTTACCCATGAGAAGCAGCAAAGGTGCCTAATGATGAAATGACAGGAGTTTGAAATATATGCTTGGAGTATACTGTGACTTTGCTTACATCCCAGTCCTTTGGTACTAGACATGTTTGGCAGTGCCAAAGTTCAGCATGAACTGAGAGCACTAGACACTTTATTTTACTGTACATTGCTTCTTATGTGAGGATTGTATTATAATCATAAAATGTCAAGACCTTACCTGTTTACCTAGGACCTGTCTGTAGAAAGCAGACAGATAAAGGGTCTTCTAACATAAGGTTCATTTTCCGATTCAGTTTCTGATTCTACATTGATCAGGGAGCTCAGGAGATCAGTTTCTTAATTTAGGTATTTAGATGAAGGTAGCTTGAATACTGGAGGGCTACAAAACAAAGATCCTCTTACTTGGATTGTAGGTATGTATGAGTCTTGGAAAAGGTTATATATAGTTTCAGCCTAAACCTCATTTGCTAAAAACATCAAGTTTTTCACATAATTGGAAACAGAAGGATTTCTTCAGCAGAGATCCACAACTGTGGCACATGGCGCAGAATTGAAATATGAGGCAGCTGAAATACGAGGAAAAGTTTGCATGACTACTGCTATCTTCATCACTTTTGGATGGAAGTGTTGATCTGCCAGAGGGCAGGGAGGCTCTGCAGAGGGATCTGGGCAGGCTGGATTGATGGGCTGAGGCCGACTGCATGAGGTGCAACAAGCAGCAGTGCTGGGTCCTGCACATGGGTCACAGCACCCCCATGAACTCTACAGGCCTGGGGAAGAGTGGCTAGAAAGCTGCCTGGTGGGAAAGGACCTGGGGATGCTGGTTGACAGCTGGCTAAACATGAGCCAGCAGTGTGCCAAGGTGGCCATCAGCATCCTGGCTTGTATTAGAGACTGTGTGGCCAGCAGGAATAGGGAAGTCATTGTCCCCCTGTACTCGGCACTGGTGAGGCTGCACCTCAAATACTGTATTCAGTTTGGGGCACCTCACTTCAAGAGGGACATTGAGGTGCTGAGTGTCTCCAGAGAAGGACAACAAAGCTGGTGAAGGATCCAGAACACAAGTTATATGAGGAGCGGCTGAGGGAACTGGGGGTGTTTGATCTGGAGCAGAGGAGGCTGAGGGGAGACCTTCTCACTCTTTACAGCTACTTGAAAGGAGGATGCAGACAGATGGGTGTTGGTCTCTTCTCCCAAGTAAGAAGCAACAGGACAAGAGAAAAAGGCCTCAAGTTGCCCCAGGGCAGGTTTAGATTGGGTATTAGGAAAAATTTCTTCACCAAAGTGTTGTCAAGCATTGGAACAGGCTGCCCAGGGAAGTAGTTGAGTCACCATTCCTGGAGGTATTTAAAAGACATGTAGAAGTGGCACTTGGGGACATGGTTTAGTGGTGGAATTGGGAGTGTTAGGCTGGATTTGATGATCTTAAAGGTCTTTTTCAACTTAAACATTTCTATGATTCAGCAAGCCAGTGAAGCCTGGAGCTATTACTACCTCACTTTAGCTGTAAAAACATGTAAAACTATACTTACACATGTATGTACAAGTTTTCTTAAGTCTGCCAAGAGGAGGGATTATCCTTAACTTTTTTGTGCCAGAAGACTGTTTGCAAAGCGTAATTCAGAACAGCCAGCCTCCTCCACTAGTATGTTACCTGAGCTGACATGTAAATATGCTCCCAACTTTCTCCTATCATAGCAGCTGTGTAGTGTAATGTCAGCCAGCTAAACAAATCCCTGCGGGAGCTCCCAATGGAGAAACTATCCAGGCTGGCCACAAGTGACAGGAAATATCTGCTGATGAGGTGCTTCAGCTTCTGTGCAGTGGAGACAAACCTTTTGATTTATCTTTTGTGCTTAAAACAGCTACTTCCAGAGATAGGCACCACTAACCTCTCGCCTCCCAGTGGAGTCATTTATTTTTTGCTTATTTAATTTATTCAGGGAAAATCACCACTGCTACATTCCTCACAACCCAGAGTTGACATATGTATTCCTTGTGAAAACTGCAAGTTTAGCAGAGGTAATTCTGTCAGAGATACCTTGTGGCTCAAACACAATTCCATTATGGAAGAGGAAGAATGAAACAACTGTGCTTTGAACTTTCATAGTTCTTTCTGTCCTCAGAGTTCTTAAAAACCCACAAAATAGCAGCAAGCTTGTCTTTCCTCTGGATTAAGATCTGGGAATATTTTGTATGTGGAGCCATCAATCCTGACAGGCAAAACCTTACTATAACAGACACTACATTTTCCTGTGAGCTACGTATCCCTGAAACACATATACTTGTACCAAGCATCTCTAAGATTACTAAATTAGTTGGAGGGGAAAAAAGAAAAAAGAAATTAGAATATGAGATGCTCAGAGCTTCCTGCAGAGACTAAGAGGTAAACTTTGTAGCTGAAATACAATCAGGTTCAAGGGAAGTCCTTTCGAACACTGAGCCAGACACAAATCAGAATAACTGATCATAGTAAGGAAAAACCCCACTGCAGCTAAATTTTAATTAACAGTTACCATTAATTTTAAATACTGCTTTTCAAAACACAACTTTGTGAATCAGTGACCACTCCCCTTCAATCTGTTAGTAGAAAGTTTGCAGGGTGGCTTGAAGTTATGGCAAGGGCACAGACAAAGCAAGTAAAGAAGAGAAGGACAGAGGGAAAGAGACTTTTTTCTTTTTATGTGGTGTGGCCAAGTGTCAGTGAATGAGCTGGTGTGGAAAAATTTGAAAGGACAGCACCAATCCAGAGCTGGTTTTGGAGGAGAACAACCCAGGAAAGTGGCAAGGAGGCCCAATGCGGTAAGATAAACAGTAACATTATCAGGGTTATAGCAGGAGTCCTGTCCCCATTTAATAAGGGGACAGGAGGAACCCATTTGTCTTTGTCCAAGACCCTCACAGATACACGACTCCTGGCTTTGCACAAGGCTTCTCTCCTCTCCCTGCCCCCTGCCTTCATCTACAGAAAGCACAAAGTCACCCATGCTAATGAGGCAAGACAGGCTGCACAAGCCACTTCCACAAGCTGATTCATATGGTCAGCAACCTGGATAAAGGAAATTAATCTCTAATTTTACTTGCCAATTCTTGTTCAAATCCAGAATTAACTCCCTCCTGTTTCCGCCCTCACAGTCAAAACATTGGGTTTCTCCAAAACACGCTCAGAATGGGAAGGATAAGAATGATCAGGGCACGCTTAATAGAAAAAATACCAATGAAGTGCTATTATTAGCAGAAGCTTAGTAACATGTAAGTTTGTATGACAGATTAAAGATCCACCAAGACTACTACAACAACGAAGTATTGCAAATAAAAACAAGCACCCCACCCCTTCCTACTAATAAAGAAATCATCATCAATGTCTATCGATGGTAATGACAAATTGGCTTCTGGATAGTGCAATGCTGATACTGCTTCTCTAGCTTTCTGACAATAGCTTCATGGGGCTGGCTCTTTGCAGTATAGCTTACAGACTTGTGAATAAGCACAGAGCCATTGCAGCCCAGACAGCCTGTGTTTGGACAGAGCCTGCACCTAGTCTGCACAGGGTGCTTGGCTCTAGGTGTGCAGCTAAGCTGCGCTGCTAATAAAAGGCAACTTTCAGATCATGGACCACTTAACGCTGGGCCATATTTAGCCCAACCTCCTTCCTATGCAGTTGCACTCATTTTGGGTATAGGTAAACCAGTATGTTTAAACAGCATTTAATTTTGAGCCCAGCCCTCCTCCTCTCTGTGTAATCTGTTAATAAAACCTAAGTCAGCCACTGCAGTCAATGGTCAGAGATCTTCATCAGCACTCAATCTTATTTCTGTACTGAACAGAGCCATATGAAAGCAGCTTAACCTGAAATTCAAAATGGACTCAAACTAAGCACACAATACTTGTGTTATGAAGAATAAAGTTAGAAAAAACCTCTCAGGTTTCACTGACTAGCAGGTTTATTATGTGTATACAGGGAGCTTAAATCTGAAGATGACACTTTCAGGTAATCTCTGCATATTACATATTGGTCTCTTACTTGAGTTCATTAAATAAAGTTAACATCCCTACTTTCTTATAACTTAAAGCACAGAAGCAAGTCAAATAACCTAAACCATTCCCTCTGTTTACAAATGCAGTTCTCAAAATCGTTACTTCCAAGTGCATGATATTTCATATACACAGTCATTTTATGAAAAAGAAAATAAATAATGCCTCTCGCATGTTCACAACGCAAGCCAGGCAGGCATTTTTGAGCACATTTCATATTTTAAACAACATCTATTTTCCTCTCTAAAGACAAGGGCTGATACCTGAGGCTAGATGCCAATATCTCTTTATCCTAAGGTATTAGGGACCATGTCTTGGCACCTGCTGATCAACACTCACCCTGCACAGGGGAGCCCCAGTCCCCACTGCCCCACCTGCATGAGGAGACGTATTTCCTGGGAGGGTGATCTAACTCCTGGGCATTAATCCCGGAGGTTAAGTAATGCTGCATGCTGGGACTGAACCGCTGGCTCCTCTTTTCCAGGGACTGCTGTCCCCACCAGACAATGGATGAGCCTCAGTCTCTCTCTTTCACTTTTATATACAGGAGAGATATGACACAGGTCTCACAGGTAGCAGAAGTTGTAAGCTTGAGTAGGTGGAGGAAGAAAATGAACCTAGACTTCCCTACTTAAGAGAATCACTGACTTAAGTTTTCACAGATATCCCAACACCGTTTTAAGATGACTGCCGGGCATACCTGTACCTCATGCAGTCCAACCTGGCAGGTGTGAGCTTTCCCAGAAAGGTGGCTGTTTCTGGGTTTCCACCACACTGAGACAAGAAGTCCCTGGACTAGATCAGTCCTGCCAACACTAGGGCACCCTGTACCTGCAGAAGAACAAGCCTAAGAGGCTCAGCTCCTCCTCTGTGAGGTGATGAACATGCAGAGGCTGTCGCAGATCTGGACTTGAGTGGAATTTAGGCACTTCGGTTTCCTTCTAAACCTGTTCACCCTCAACTACAATGAAGATGCAGCTGCTTAAAGATGTTTGTTCTTAGTAGCCAAATGTGGAGCTTGGGTGCCCATTAAGATATTTGGAATAAAAATGAGGCAAAATGCACATGTTTTGGGAACAGGGAAACAATGTGATTCTAAGCCCAAAAGGTTTTGAGTTGAGTACCAAATCCTTCCCTCGATTACTTTAAAGGAATTGCTTCAGCTGTAAATGTCAAGCTACAAACAAGCTGCTTGACAAGATGCTCTTACAAGTGGCGACCTAAGTAGTAGCCTAGTTTTGGAGGAGTTTCAGTCATGTTTCCCCATCCCACCACTCCCTGGCCAGTACTTCCAGTTCCTGCCTGTACCCAACTGGCAGCAGTGCGCAATGCAGTGGCTCACCACCTGTATTTGTGCTTGCCAGCCAGCCCTCTGCCCTCTCCTGAAATGGATACGGAGCTGGGATACCAACAACTGCCTTTTCCACAGCAAGCACAGAATTTCCCCTCTGACCAGCCACCACCCTTCACATTGCTGGACTCTTATCTTACAGCTGTGTCAAAGCTGGCTGGAATTGTCCTCGGCTCCAAGGGAGATGGCCTGGCAGCATAACTGGACAGGTCTCCCTGGGGCACCCAGGGCATTTACACCTAGTGAAATGTAAAACTGAAGACGATAAACAACTGTACTCCTTCCCCACAAGACCCACCGTCCCCTCTGAGAAGAGAGGTCTGCAATGTAACGCTGTGCTTCTGCATACATGGCAGTATTTCTCACATTAGTGGCCGTGGTAAGATCCACAGGGATTTTTTGCTGGTAAACAGCATTTCTATCCTGTCTGCAGGTAAACACACTTATCTTCCAGCATAAACAAGACATCTTGCTCTTTCAGAAATAGTAAGAAAAGTTTCAAATGAAGCTAGGTTCAACTGAAGAATATTAATATATATTCAGGCATGAAGAATTCAGTTTCCCCTAAATTGCTTTGGAAGAGACAGTAAGATCTCTAGCGGTCTCAAAGCATTTTTCCCTCCATCACAATTAGCATTTAATTCAAATTAGATAACTTTATTAGTAAATAAAAAATAAATAGAAATGTATAATGCACTCTAGATTGGCAAATATCTCAAATCTGTGTTTGCTTACATTCATACACTTTTAAACAAATTCCTGTGTTCAATTTTACAAAAAAATATTAATACTTGAGAATTGATTGCGTTCATAAATTACCGTGGGACAAAACGGGTTGTGAATTTACAAAAGGGATTATTCACTGCACACTCCCTCCTCACACTGACTGAAATGTAGCGTGCCCTTTTTTCACTCAAGGGGGTAAATCATGTTTACCATAGGTAAAAGAAAATACCCTAGTTTATTCTGTAGCAGCTTTTTTGTGTAACTATCCACTTGGCATGCATTAATCTGCAAGCAGTGTCACAGATGATCAGTGTGCCATCCAAACACTATCTAGTTCAAACGCCACCCCTCCGTGAAGCAGAGGAATAATGAGAAAGAACGTGTCGTGGTTAAAGGTAGGTGCACTGGCCAGAAGCACAGTGTTTGGTTTTGTGTAACTTTGAGCAGGTCTCTTGACCTTCACACTACATTTTTGCATGTCTGCAAAACAAGGAAAGATAATAATTGCCTACCCCATGTGAATATTGTGATTCCTAATTTCTGATTAACACTGGTAGAAAACTCTTGCCATTTTACAGAGGGAGAAGGGACACTCAGCAATCTGAGAATCAGGACTGCAACCCAACTTCCCAGCCTGTACTGCCTTTCATTGCTCAAACCTTACACCATTTCTTTTAGTATTTCTGTTGAACATCCAATCTTCTTAAGCCTGTTGCATACTCTAATGCCTGTTTTTTTTCACAAGAAGAATCATTCTTCATAAAGTTGAAGACATTTTTATCTTCAGACATTGCATGTATGTTTCTGTCTATACAGTCTGAGAAATGGTTTCCTCCAAAAGGTTACTGAAAAGGTTGTCAAATAAAAGTGTCTGCTGTTCTTATTTGAATAATACTTTCTCCTGTGTTTTTCTGAGATTCACCACCTTTAGTACTATGTATTATTTAATTAGTGAAGGACTGTTAGGTTATCTGAACTTGAAGGGGACAGAATATGTTCTCAGGAGCAGCCCTGATCAACCTGGAAGGAAGAAAATGTTATGAGCAGAACAAATCTGAAAAGGTTTTCCTGTCTGATTTTCCTATTTGATCAGATATTGCATAATGAATGAAAAATTAATCGTTTAAAAATGCAACTTCTACTTACTGGTAAACAAAATGTGCAGGAGGAGCAGGAGGGATCTCATCAACCAGACAGGGCTCAGAGGTGCCCACCTCGAGCATATGCATGTAAACGGGTGAGTACCTACAGGGCAGCATGATGGGGGAAGCTCTCACATCTTCTCTGGAAAACCAGCATGGCTGGGTGCCTCTCCACAGTGCCTGTACATATGCTATTGCACACTGGACAGGGAGAAAACAGGAGGAATGAGAGGCCTGTATGCAGTCTCACTGGGATCAGAGAGATGTGGTGGGACAGCTGATGGGATTAGAGAGCTGTCATGAGTGGGTATAGGCTCATCAGGAAGGGCAGGCTGGGACAGCAAGGCGGTGAGTCACCCTTTCAGTCAGAGGGCAGTGGGGACACATGGAGCTCTGCCTCTGGAAAGACAAGACAGACAGGTGGAGAGCATGTGGGTCACGACTAGAGGGCTGACCAACAACACTGTGGTGGGTGTCTGTGACAGAGCCCCTAATCAGGAAGAAGTAGAAGATGAAGTCTTCTGCAAACAATGGGAAGAAGCCTCACGTTTGCAGACCGGTCTTCAGAGGGGAATTTAACCACCCGAGTATCTGCTGGAGGAGCAGCAGAGCACAAGCAATCCAGGTTTGGGGAGTGCACTACTGGAAAATTCCTAATGGATGTGATCAAAGAGCTAACAATGAGAGGTTGGCTGCAGGACCTCACACTTACAAACATGGAAGGACTGGCTGGAGATTTGAATGTCAGGGTGGTGGTATTTGCCATGAGAAGGCAGAGTTCAAGATCCTGAAAAGAGGGAACAAGGCAGAAAGCAGGATCACAGCCCTGGGCATCAGGAGAGCAGACTTTAGGGTGTTCAGAGACCTGCTTAGAGGAAACCCATGGCATATGGCCTTGGAGAGGAGAGAGGGCCAGGACATTTGGGTGAAGTCAGAGGATCACCTCCTCCAAACTCAAGAACGGTTTATCCCCAAGAGAAGGAAATCAAGCAGAGGTAGCAGGGGTCTGCATGTGCAAACAAGTAGCTTCTGAAAAAAATTAAACATAAAAAGAAAGCTTAACAGAGATAGAAGCTGGGACAGATGAATATAGAATAACCCTGATCATGCAGGGTTAGGAAAGCCAAAACTCACCTGGGAGGGATGTGAAGGGCAACAAAACCAGGCTTCCACAGGTCTACCCACAGCAAAAGGAAGACTAGGGAAAACGTGGACCCACTGCTGAATGGTGTAGGGACCTGGTGATAGATGACATGGAAAGGCTGAAATAGTTGACACCTTCATTGCCTTGGTCTTTACTAGTAAGACTGGCCTTCAACAATCCCATGCCCCTGAGACTTACGGGAAATTCTGGAGCAAGGAAGATTTTCCCTGGTGAAGGAGTATCAAGTTAGGGAATTTTAAATAAACTGGAGATAAACAAGTCCATAGACCTGATGGGATGCACCCAAAAGTGCTGAGGGAGGTAGAGGGTGTCACTGTGAGCCTATTCTTGATTATTTTTGAAAGGTTGTGGTGATGGGGGAATGTTCCTGAGGACTAGAAAAAGCAAATGTCACTCCTGTCTTCAAAGAGGGCTAGTAGGAGCATCAAGGAAACTACAGGCTGGTCAGCTTCACCTCAATTCCTGGGAGCATGATGGAGCAGGGGATTATTCTTCCCCAGGTAGATTTCACTTTGCTGAACTTCATGAGGTTCCTGTTTGTCCATTTCTCCACCCTGTTGAGGTCTTTCTGAATGGCAGCACACCCATCTGATGTCTCAACTACTCCCCTGAGTTTTGAATCCTCTGACAACTTGCTGAGGGAACACTCAGTCCCATCATCCTGGTATGTAATGAAGAAGTTAAACAGTATTTTATTCAGCTGTGACGCCTGGGGTACTCCACTGGTGACTGGCCTCCAGCTGGACTTCGTGCTGCATAGATTTATGAAGGGGAAATCATGCCTGACCAGTCTGATAGCCTGTACCATGAGATGACTGGCTTGGTGGGTGAGGGGAGAGTACTTCTTGTTGTTTATCTCAAATTTAGTAAGGGTTTTGGCACTGTCTCCCATAATGTCCTCACAAAGTACAGACTAGATAAGTGTTCGGTGAGTTAGACTGAAAACTGGCTGAGCTGCTTAGGATCAAATGGTTGTGCAAAAAATCCAGCTGGAGGCCCATCACTAGTGCCACAGGGTCGACAGTGGGTCCAAAACTGTTTCACATCTTCATTACTGACCTGGATGATGAAACAGAGTTTACCCTTACCAAGTCTGCAGACAACACAAAACTGGGAGGAGCGGCTGACACACCAGAAGGATATGTTGCCATTCAGAGGGACCTCAACAGATTTGAGAAATGGGTAAACTGGAACTTCATGACATTTGACAAAGGGGAATGCAAAGTGCTGCACCTGGGGAAGAACAGCCCTAGGCATCAGTATAGGCTTGGGGCTGGACAGCTGGAAAGAGGCTTTGTAGGAAAGGACTTGCAGGTCCTGGAGAACAAGCTGGCTGTGAGCCAGCAATGTGTCCTCATGGCAAAAAAGACCAACAGCTTCCTGGGCTGCATTAGGCAAAGCATTTCCAGCAGATCAGGAGAGGTGATCCTTCCCTTTTGCTCAGCTCTGGTGAGACACACCTGGAGTGCTGTGTCTAGTCTTGGATTTCCCAGTACAGGAGACATGAACATACTGGAATAAGTCCAGTGTATAAATGGACATGGATATAGACATACTGGAGTGTGTCCAGTGAAGGGCCACAAAGGTATTTGACAGGAGCCTCTGACATACGAACGGTGGTTGAAAAAGCTGGGGCTGTTCAGCCTGGAGAAGAGAAGACTCAGGGGGATCTTATCAATGTATATAAATACCTGAGGGGGGGGAGTGGGGGGGGGAGTGAAGAAAATGGAGCCAGACTCCTCTCACAGTGGTGTCCAGTGACAGGACAAGAGGCAGTGATCACTAACTGAAACACAAGGAATTCCATCTAAATACAAGAAAATACTTTTCTATGGTGTGAGTATTGAGCACTGGCACAGGTTGCCCAGAGGCTGGGAGTCTCCATTCTTGAAGGTATTCAAAATCCAGCTGGATGCGATCCTAGGCAACCTGCTCTAGCTGGCCCTGCTTTGAGTAAGAGGGTTAGACTAGATGATCTCCAGAGGTGCCTTCCAACCTCAGCCATTATGCGATTCTATGAAGCACATGAAAGTGAAAGTTTGTTTAGTGGGCTATATGCCTGTGTCTCTTGAAGACTTTCAAACTCCTAATTTTGGGGGAACAAAGTATGTAACATTGAGGAATATGGCCCCAGACTGGGAAAACAGGAGCAAGGGACATGCCGTCAGATAACATGACGTTGCAGCACTTGGAAGCTGGCATACATGGACTGAACTTTTCCTAGCTAGGTCATGTGAGAGAAAGCAGGGGACAAAGGAGAGTGCTGAAGTAAACTATAGCAGTGCACAAGGAAAACTGAAACATGAAGGTTTTGCTGATATTATCATAGGTTTATTACACCATGGGTGTATCTGAAGCATCCTTCGGGTGGTAAGTCATTCCTCCACATGGTCTGTGCAAAAAACTTACATTGTCATTTAATAAAGGTTTGAGTTTTCTTTCGCCTTGTTACTTCGGCAGAAGGCGCATACATACTGACAGTACATCAGAGCTGTAGTTACCCCCGGTCCAAGCCTAGCTCCAGCAAGTACATTGCTTCATCACTGTCCTTTGTGTGTCACTGCTTCCCCAACCCCATGTGCAGAAAGGGAAATACTCCCTGACAGAGATGTCAAAAGACGAAGAGACTGCAAGAGAGTCTGCCTTGAGGGAAGAGCTCCTCAGGGACAGAACAGTGGGACAGATATCGTGGAACACTCTCACCAGCTTCCTGATGCAACCTGCAGCTTCACTGCAGAAGGGACAGGCTCAAGTCTGAGCTCAAAAACAGCTGTAATTTTAACCTGAAAGTCTGTGCAAACAACTTCAGCTTCTAAATGCATGGAGGTGTATTCTTGTTAGTCCTTCAGAGCTTCTGAGCAAAACTACATGTAGGAGTATACATTAAGACCACAACACAGACAAATCTGAGTGTGATGAGTGTGAGTAAGGATGAAACATAATGGATTGCCTTCAGACACATTTTGATTGGCAAGTCTGTAACGTGTTTTTTAGCCAAGACAGTTATACAGTTAGAAGCACAGGGTTTGTTCTGGTTGCCTTGCATTTCCCTTAGCAATAGTTAACATGCTACAGCTAATCAGGCTGTACATCTGTGCCAGGATTTACCCTGAAGTTGCAAAGGTAGTTAAAACAGGTATTGAAAAGCAGAGTGCATACCATTTCTGGATGTCCCTGCTCAGGCAGAGTTGTAGATGACCACTGCTGTTAAGTGAACATGCATACCTGTATACATAAATGACAAAAAAAGGTGCTCAAGGAAAACAAGCAAATGCCTTACGATCAAAGGGAACAGGAACCAGTGAAGATGATAACTGTAGACAAAGGTTTCTGGAAGCAGATACTACCTTAGTGTTTTATCTATGTCATACGTGACCAAACTTTGCTTAGGCTTTAGAAAGAGCTAGGAACTGCACAGAAACAACAGCGGTCATCAAGATGTTAGAGGTCCCAGATACCCACAGATAGTGAGGGGTTTACTTAGCAGGTGATCGCTAGGATGGCAGCTCCAGCATTTCCCCATCCCCTCTCTGTTTCACTCACCTCTCAACAAGACATTTCCTGCCTGTCAAGTTGTAACATCATTTATCTTCTGCAGAGCCACTTCTCTATCACTTAAATTTCTGGCAGTCAGTGTAACACAGTGTTGTTGCACTGACTTAAAGGACTACAGGATCTTAAGCCAGATAAGTACCCTATCCCGCATATAAAATTTCAAGTTCAGTATTGAAGATAAACAGAATCCTTCTATGGGAGATATTCCATGAGGATCAAACCCCGTTCAAATCTTTTTATTGTAGTAGTATTACTACAGATCAAATATGCAGTGCCTCTGCAATTGTGCCCTAAATTATAGACTTTAAAATGAAACCAATTTCTAATTTGAAACATTCTCCCATTTCTTGGAAGTCCACAGGAGGTTCGTATGGAATGAGACATCACCAGCTTCACTAGTATCCATTTAAAAGTGAACAACTACCATTTGTCCCCAAATCAACTTTTTACAGTTTTATTTAGAAACACCCTCCACATATGAAAAAAATGCAATTTTCCTGCAAAATCAGCTGTTCTGAAGTTGACTGCGGAGAGACAGAACAGGTGACCAATTTGAGGAGGGCAAGGCAGTGGCATGCAGGAAAAGACCAGGACTGCAAACACAAACTATGGCACCTGATCCACCTTTTGCAACTGCGACAAATGTCCTTTTTAGCACAACACACTCTTCCTCAGAAAAGGGCGATGTCATCCACAGAGCTGATTTTGTCACACAGAAAATGTGCAGAATTAGATCTCCAGTCATCCATTCACAGCCCTGTCAATATAGCCTCAAGTTGTGTTTTAAAAATACAACTGCCCCCCCTTCTGGCCAGCAAAGGCTGCCAAAAGTGGCTTTGCAAGACATCTCAGGCTAATTTTAAAATACAGTTTGGTTTATAAAACTTAATTAGACTTGGTTTAGGATACAAACTCTCAGTCAAAGCACAGAATTACCATTAAGTTTCAAAACATTTCTACGCTTATTTAGAAAAAGCGAAGATTTCCCTATGCTTATGTAATGCCATATTCTGGGCTGAATGTATACACCCATCAATTTCTCAGGATAATGGGAAGGTTGTAACAACCCTCGATATTATTTGGTGTCAGAGGACCAGGCTTCCCTTAAGCTGGTCCTCTGCTTTATGGGCTTACTCAATCAGGAGCAGTGCCAGCTCAGGCCACTGAAAGTGACACAGTGACATCTGTGCTGTGCTCTGCCACGGCAGGGGAAATGCTGTTAGACCCAAACCAGGCTGCCTTAGGTGGTCAGTCACCTGGCGAGTTAGTCCTCCACCTAGATGATGAATTCATAGATAACAGTGATGTAATGACGTCAATGCCTCAATTTATAGCTTGGAAGGAAGACTGCTTAAGGGTGTGTAATTGCTGGAATACAAATATTTTAATGACTGCTTTTTAAGTGACTTATCAAAATAAATCTCACAAACAATCCAGATACCTATTTATATGCCATCTGGATAACAGCATTCAGTAAGATGACAAGAAGCCAAGAATGAGAAGCATCACAATGCTTCTGTACAAGTCGGGCAAGTCCTTTCAATCTGGAAGAGCATGTAA
The DNA here is from genome assembly GCF_023634155.1 of Falco peregrinus. Taxonomy (NCBI): domain Eukaryota; kingdom Metazoa; phylum Chordata; class Aves; order Falconiformes; family Falconidae; genus Falco; species Falco peregrinus. The sequence goes on along the minus strand of NC_073723.1, from coordinate 55,379,127 downwards.
TTTAGGAAATCAAATTCTAGATTTCCTCCTCTCTCTCTGGTTAGGGGAAATTTTTTTTCATTATAGTTCCTATATGCTTGATGCTGAAATGCTAACTTTCAACATAGAAAGTTTTTTTTTTTTCTGAATCACTCCTAACTGATACAGTAATACAAACAGAAAATGCTTCCACAAGCAATGTCACAGTTTAGTGAAGCCTCCATGAAAATTCATAGTAGAAATGAAAACCTAAACAACACTAAAAGATAATGTGCTTAACATGTGCTGTGCATGTATTTCATATCAATACCCTTCTGTTTTTTAAAAGGAATACTAGCAAACAGGAGAAATATTACTTTTTTAAAAGTACAATTCTGTGCTATAAAATTTGATACCAATGAACAAATTACCTCTAGGCTTTATCCTCACCATCAACACATTGAGAAGTAGATGAATTAAACTGTTTAAATGGCAAATCTTAGGTTTAAATCAAAATGATGGCTACTGTTGTGAATTCGACACAACTGCAGAGACAGGCAGTTGTCTGATACGTGGTCCTTAGCCACACCTATATAGTTAACATTAGCCTGTCCTGTGGAGTTCTCCCCTTTAATTGTTACAATTCTTCTACATGAAAAATTAAGTAACAAGAAGTATGAAAGTGTCAAAATACCTGATTAAATACCTGTTGTTGCAATGTTTCTCCAGACACTGAAAAAGAAAGAAAATTAGTTTGTACATATTTTAAAGAATACCATCGTGTACACACAGAACAAAACCCACTGAATTCAGCAAACAAAAAAATCAAATTTTATAGTTAAGAAACAGAATTTAACAAGTACAAATTACTTGAAACTTCAAAATGGAAATCCACCTAAAGTAAAAGAGGGACAAGCCCCTCTCAATAAACATGTGTTAAAAAATAAGATTGAGATAGGTAGCCAATCTTCTTAACCCAGAACCCCACAAGAAATTACAACATTCAAAGTGAAGACAACAAATTTCAGATACGTGCTATGAAGCATCTTACGTTGTGAGACCTAGTGCTGCATGAATACATGCCTGAGAGGCTGGTAACATCCATCTCAGGATTTGGCAATTGGAGGAGAAAAGCAGCTTCTGCCTCTACCCTAAAATAAAATTACGTGTCTGTGTCAAGACTGAGGATAGGCACCAGCTGGCTCAAGGGAGAAATTCTATCCTGGTAATATCCACAAAGTGGTGAGTTGAATTATGGTCTTGTTTCCTTATTCTGGCCTTCTGCAGTGTCCTTCAGCCTGCTCCTGAAGACATGATCAAAGCCTAGACAGAACATTGCTTTTCTATAGCTGTCTGGGACCCTAGCAGCAATGACACCTCAAACCTAATCTTTCCTTTTAGATCAAAAGGGACAGTAATTTTGCCTCATTCACTGACCTCATGCACTAGTTGTCAAAAGGGCAGCTGGTATTGATTACCTTCCCTTTGCTACTGGAGACTATCCACATGTACTAGGGAAAGTCGGGAATTTCACACTCACCTATTGAGTTAGGCTACATGTACCCAGAGGTTTTTTTAAGTAATAATGACGGGACACTACTTACAACCTGTCAGTGTCACTATTAACTGTCATGGGAGCTTGCCTAGCATGAGTGGCTGCCACCTCCAGCACTGGAAATGATATTCCATTTCAATAGAATTTTTTGTACCTGTATGTGTGGCACAAAGATAGAATTTTCAAAATGACGTTAAAATATTTTAAGTGTTAAAATAAAGACTAAAGATTCTGTTTAAAGGAAAATGATCCTCCCTACTTGTCCCTGAGAATGCTCTTCTTCTCAATGAAAGCATTATAGGTAATTCAGATAAAGATAATCGCTTTAGGCTATATTATGAGACTGTCTCTTATGATAATTATTTCCTGCATGCTTGTGTTGTGTTTTTATTTGCTACATACAAAAATTATGGTTTTTTGGCTAACCTCCCAACTATCTTTTAGGGCAAATGTCTCAAAATGTATTCCCTTGTTCACTGAGTTCATCTTTGGGAGAAAAAGAAATTATTCTTGTAACTAGTATTTTAACCAAATAGATTGTTGGTAATGGAAGATTAGAGGAGTATGTGTTGTTAGCATTCTGTAATGGTATACAAGTTGCTAGGAAAGCAGAGTGTTTGAAATCTCTGGTTAGATCAACACTATTTTGCTCAAAGGTTTGTGGACTTTGAATACTGATGCTTTCCTGTTTCCCAGTACATTTGTTTTTAGGCTATTTTGATTCACTTTAAAGGAATTTTAATAACTTTCTGTTGACAGCATGGACAGCTGGTCTTGAGAATTAGTGAAAATTCACTTGCTGACTGAGGAAGGAAGTGACATCAATGAGTTTCTAAAGTCAGCCCCGGGGGAAAAGTGCGCTCTGCCAGAGTAGCCTTTCATGCCATTGTATTTCCAGTGATGCCTCAAGATGCAAATTGCATTATCAATCAAACTTGCAGTTTCTACCCAGACAAATACAAAAAATGAACAGAAAGACTGGGAAAGACCTTTGTGGCCATTCCTGACACTGCTAAGGAAAAGGTGAGGAAGAATTTACAGTAGTTGTTTCCTTGTTCACTCTTTAGTTCTCTCTTTTAGTGGTTTAAATAATACAGTATCAAGGAAAAGGCAGTTGCAGAAGTGACTTTATGAAATACCAGGCACGATGACATGGGTTAAACAGGACAGAGATTGGCTAGGCTGTTAAGGGTAGAAGTGAGATCAAATTCAAGGTCACCAGCAAATTGAATACTGTGTTCTCCATTTATTTGCTAGATGATCCTTGTCCTCCTCACAGAATAACTATCTGAATTTGGCACAGTCAGCAGTTGTGCTCAGAAGAACCAAAGTCTGTAATAAGACAGGTGCTGCAAATTAGGGTGGAAATATATTGGCACCATTATATGGGGAACCCTGCAAAGTCCTGGTGTGTACTGTTCTTTTATTTTAGGAGAAAAGGTACAAAAAGCCATGAAAAAGCAAGAACACCACCTACAGTGCCAAAAGGGGGTTCAGTTTCCAGCCGATGGCTAACAGTAGGGCAGTAGGAGGCTTTGTCATTGAAATTAGCCAGAATTTTGTTTGTCCCTTTTTTATTTTCTTTTATTTTAAATCCCCAGAATTGTCTTACAATGACTAGTCACTGATCTGTATTTTATTTATGGCATCCTCAATTCTGAGGCGGATGTTTCTGTTTAGGTGCCTTGTGATCACTTGCGGTGACCACTAGCATTCACTACAGTGATTCAAGAAGCTCCACTAGAAAGAGTGCTCCAAATTCACAGGGCATGAGGCAACGGGACACTGATAAAACCAGAACTGTCAGAACATGTCAGCCAGTCCCACAGGCAACACCTGCATTAGTCTCACAAAATGCAGGTAATTCTTGAGACTTGCCAGAAGCTTCATTACTGATAGACCTACACATGCTAAATTCAAAATTTACGACAGTTTTTCCAGACCCGTTGCAATGAGGTAGCAGCTTATGCAAGATGAACGGATGCATGAACATCAAGCCAACTTCCATCTGGAAATCTATATGGAAGCTGCCCAGCAGGTAGCCAGTGTAGTTCAAGAGACACATCTTCTGCAGCTCAGACTGCATGTGAATGGCTTGCTCTTCTCCTAAAACTTCTTTTTTCTACCTGTCATCTGGCAAAATACTCCTAAATGGGTTCAATAGTGCCATATGACCAGCCTTGGAAACACAAGCAAACCAAAAGGCCTTAAATCACAGACAACTACGCTTCAACGATACTTTGAGTCAAGAGATGTATTTACTAGTACAAACTACCATACTTATTTGCTGAGGCTCTGCTCTCCTGCCACCCTGAGAGACGCTAAACTGGTGCAACTGGATTCCAGTGATGGTTTTGCATCAGGACTGGAGACACAGACCTTTTCTAATTAATTTTTAGTGATTTTCTTTCGTCTTTCCAGTTACAAATAAGTGTCATGGATGGTTGGATGGTTGAGATAAATGGTCTTCTTACACTGACCTCAAGCTATATCACTTTAGAAAAAAAATATTACAGCAAACATTCTTTAAAAGATTTCTCTGTATTTTCATACACTAATTAGTACACTAATTCCTGTTTCCAGGGCAAGTTGGGTTTTTCAATTTTTTTTTTTTGCTTTCTTGTTCTTATTATAAGATTACCTTACTGAAAGCAATAACATATGTTTTCTAATGTAAAACTGACCACTGCAAGACACGAGATGGTGCCATAATTGATGCTGTCACGAAGAACTGCTCAGCCTTACGCACACAACCTACACAGAGAACAATACGCAATTATGCACACTGTGCCCTGCTTACCTCCATACAAAGGAATGTGATATTTGTGCAGGTTTACAGATTAATCTGCTGTAATTCCTTTTAATGTTAAACTACTTCCAGCTCAAATATAATTAAGATCACTAGGTACAAAAGATTCAGATTGGAAATAGGAGTACACTCCAACAGAACAAATAACAGCTTGATGTTGTTTCTTATGTTCAAATAGTTGGATACATTAAAGGATTTTGACAGCATGTTTGTTCCCTAAGTATGTAGGAGAAGAAAAAAAAAGTTGCATTTCAAAAGGCAAAACACTACTACTGCATTTAATTAAGAGTGTAAAATCCCTTAAATACACAGATCTGCCAATTTCTGTGACGTGACTGCTACAAGTCCTAGCAACAAAGAATTTCTTTTTTTCTCCCCAAAATCAAATACCAATTTATAATTTTAAGCAACCATCATCAACCTCAATAAAATAAAGGGTTTGGAATGAAAAGTTTGTTTCCTTAAGTCTTCTGATAATCCTGCTAGTATTTGTGGCATAGAAGCAAGGCAGGGGACAGACAGAAATTATGGGTCTGTCTACCCGTTCCCAAAGGTCTGAGGGTTTCCCAGCAGACCAAGAAAAGTGGGGAGAATACCAGGGGGCAAAGGTGACCCTCAGCCTTGCTCTGAAACAGCCATATGCATAGTCCACAACAGCCATATTCATGTGACTGCGAGTGGGAATAGCACTACTAAAAAATCAGTTTTTGAAGAGGGAATGCGATATTCTAATATCAGTTTAATTTCATTTTTTCAGTTTGTGACAGAAACACTAACAGCTTGGGATTTTACTGTATTTTTACAGACCTAAACAAACACATATGCAACCTATTCAGTTATGATCCACCCCACTTCCATTACTGGTTTCCTAATCTACCAGAGCAGATTCTAAGAACTGAAAGGAAACCAAAGCACTTGTTCGTGACAGACTTGGGCAGCAGTTTCCCCTGCCACCAGAGCCTGAGGAAGAAACACTCAGATTTGTTTTTCAGACCTGTAACAGAGGTGGTGTGACACTAACAGATTATCTTCTGTGAAAGCCTATAACTTGGCACAAAAAGATTAAAATATTTAGGACAGAACCATACATTTCCTATAAGTTATCCACAGAATCTCCGACATCTGTAAGCAACACAGCTCCCGCTGATGTGCATAGTATTTCCTCCCTCTCACAAGGAACTTAGAAAACTGAAACTGCTTTGTTTTTTATAGCATTGCCTTCAAAACCTAGTTTAGCCTACTTTTGCACCTCTGCCATAATTATGCAACCGAATATGATTACAGTGGCCTAAAATGTATTAATCACATCTTCATGGTATTGCATAATCCTTTTAAGTTGTCACAATGCCAGCTCATAAGTTGCCCTGGCAGTAGGAAACATAAAAAGAAACCCAAGTTGATACTGATTGAAGCAAATGAAGGAAAGTTGGCCATCTCAAAACAGTGAAACTCTCACAGAATTCCAAGGTCTCCCTAGCTAATTTTTCGTGATTACTTTTGATATGAAAACAGAGCTTTAATTGTCAGTCTCTAATAAGGATGCAGAACTGTTCCCTGTGAGGTTCAAAGGATCCTGGGAAACTAAACATTTACGAAAGCTCAAGTAGCCAAATGTCTTGTGCTGATTAACATACACCATTCAGTTTTCACCTAACAAAGTCATAACAAGTAGAAACCCCAAAGGAAAAAAAAAATTGGACTGACAAAGAAACATTAGTCTTAATAGGAACGAGGGCCCTCATTCATTTATTTGTGTGCAAAAAGGAGGTGGGGGTGTAACTCAAATTCATTCCTGGACCAAATCCTCCATTGACAAACATTGTGTAACTGTACTTATGGAAAGATGTTAGACTATAAGTTAATTAAAAATGTGAAGTTTCACATGTCCTCTGCTTCATCAGCATTGATAAATATTTTTAAATGAGACAGAATTGCCAGGATGCCCACTAACAGAATTAGTAGGCAGGCTTGTTTGCCAGTTTTCTTCTAGAAAGTTTTGCTTTATATATCTGGAAAAGGGAAAGCAAAAATTTGTCACCTTTTTCATTTAAGGATGGAAGATTTGAGATAATGGAAACATGCCAGACAGCATATTTGGTTTTAATATCAACACAATATTGATATCACGGTTTGAATCGTTTCCAGCTGAACATCGTGTATATTTTCAATGCTTATTTGGCATTCATCCTGTATCTAACAACAAAAATAGTTTGTTTCCATTTTGTCTTACTGCTCACTATGCAACCGCTTTGAAATGCTTTTTCCTTTTACCCAACTACTTCACGGCTTTTTCAGATTCCTGTTCTCTTAAGGAACTGCATGGAACAAATTGTGGATTCCTACTCATCTGCAACTGGACATGCAAAGGTCAGTTAATTTTGGCTTAGCAGATGCATTTTCTCAAACTCTATCACAATGTGATCCAAATCTTAAGGTAGAAACTGCCTCGTATCTCACACTGCAAGGGCCATTGCTTTTTCATTTGAAATCACATGGACCACCAGCCTCCACTTGCATGCTGCTAGTTAGGTATGGTGCTTTACGGTGCCTTACATTATGATCATCTAGAGGACAGGTCACATCATCTGTTAAAATGCCTTTTTCACTACACTCCTGTGTTGAGCTCAATTGCTTATGCAGTTATCTTCCACAAAATAGGTTTCTGGGCTTTGACACGAAAGAAGCTGTTTTCACCCATCAGCTGGTCCATTGCAGTTTCCTATACAAGGTCCTTAGCGTGTGTTAAATGAGAGATGGCTGACCCTGTTTTTTTCTGCTGAAGGAAAACTATCTGGTGTTTACTCTAAGAACAGCACAGTAAGAGCTGTCATAATGGAAAAGACCATGGAGAGCAACTAGAGCTTGAATCTACATACACAGACCCCCCACAGAAATAAAGCTGTGGACATACGGCTATCTCTGTAATATACCCTGTTATGGTCTTAGGTAGCTGGAGCTTTGCATTGCACTCACAGTAGGGCTGGAACACTGCAGTAGTTTGGCTTTGGGTTTGGTTCCTGCTTGGTTTCTGTCCATATTAAGAACATATGGTTGCCCCCACCCAGACAAGGAATGTGACTGCAGTTGAAACTGGCAGTCAGATTAACCATGCTGAGGCAAATTCACATGGAGTCATGACCATCCAACCTGGCATACCCTAAAGAAGGTCAGCTGTTGGTTTTTCACTTGCAGCGAAGAGGAGTTGATACCCATCTCTGAAACACACTATCTCCATATAATCTTAATTAGAATACCCTGGAAATGACAGTTGAAGGTGCCAGTAGCGATGGGAAGCAGCACACAAGCTCTTACAGGGTTACGTCCACTTATTTTGACTTACCTGCTAGGACAACCGCACCACAAACAGCTGAGCTACAAAGCTTCTCTGGTGTGACTCAGAAGCAGTGGTGTGTGCAAGAGGAGCATGCAGCAAGCCCTAACAGGGGTGGAAAAATCTAGCTTCTTGGCATTAATTACAAAGGAGAATCCCACAGCAAAGTCTCCATGGGAAGCCTTAGTCTACAGTTTCTGTATTTCAAAAATAAAAAGAAGATGAATTGTCTATACAACATAAGGCCAGGAAGTGACCAGTGGTGATGAGAGCAAATATTCTTTCAATTTACTACTCATCCTGAGTTATGCCAACATAAATAAAGTATACTTATTTGAATCTGCCATGTTTCTTTGTTTAAGGTCTAAATGTGCCACTTTAAGGCATGGTCTTAGCACACTGGCCTCAAATAACTTCCCTGAAATTATTCCATTTGGAAGTAAAATATTCCCCAATGAGAATGTGACACTTACAGAAAGACACTACTCATGTTTACAAGGAAGGTTACATGCAGGAGAGTCTGGAATTAATCCACTAGTAAAGAACAGAGGGGAAAAGGAAAAAGTGAAATAGGAGGGATCTGAAATAGGACCTTACCACCTGGAAAACTAAAAAAATTCTCTGAACAGGATAATTTTATAGGGAAAGAAAACTAGGAGGAGAAAGGTAAAGAGGAACAAAGCTAGAACATAACATTTCTTAGTGCATGGCTCTGAATTAAGATCGGTCAAAATACAAACCAAACACCTACAGCAATCAGTTGCTGCAGGGAGTACAAATTTATCTACTTTTGTATAACTAGAGTACGACCTTTTGTGCCCAACTCTTGTGCTTGAATCCAGCTGTAGTTATTAGAAGTCATTTGTAAAAGGTCATCCATGACTGAGAATGTAATATGAATCCAAGATGCACAAGGGTTCAGGTTTGTGCTACTCAGAAGAAATTGGGGAGAGAGAAGGGAGGATGGGAAGCTCAAACCACTGCTACAGACTCAGTTCTCAAATAGATTTGGATAGTTTGACAGGAGTATTTAATCTTAGGAGTCAATTTTTCATATGTCAATGTCAATTATTAGAGAACACACAGCTTTTACGTTTGTCATTGATGACTACCTTATGGAAATGTTACCAAAGGAGGTTACATTACCAAAGGCTACTTATTTGCTTATTGTTATTTGGGACAATTTTTCATGTTTAGAGCACTGTAAAACCTCTTCTTCCCACTGTTTCTCCATTCTAAGAAAAGATTATGGACACTCAATTTTTATTGTTATAAAGAAATAAGGTTCTCAGGTAAAGATAGTTTATAGTCCTATTAAACATCTATACCAAACTTTCTGCTTACACAACTTTAGTACTGCTTGGGTTTTTTGTTGTTTGGTTTTGGGTGCTGTTTATTTTTTTTCAAAACAGTACTAAATGGGTGGTATTTTAAGGAGCTCCTCACAAGCAAAGGCTATAACGATGCACAAGCAATCCTCAACAAGAAAACAGACATTTAAAAACATTTTAGTCATTTGAACATCAGAAAATTCAAACTGTATCTGCAATATTGACAAGGAAAAAAAAAGATACAATAATTTATGGGTGGAAGTAAAAGAAAATTCATGTAAGAGAGAGCTGCTAGTAGTTGTTTGATCAAGGTCTTATGAGACCACCTCCCCAAAAACCCAAACCCAGTTGTGAAGGCCAGTCTGTAAAGGATTCACCACCACTATATGAAAGCACATTTATGCTTTTGCAAAATAAAATAAAATAAAATAAAATAATTTTGTATGCTTAATGTCTTTAAAGCCAAACCTGCAGCTCAAGCTTGCAATCTGCCCTACCACTAACTTTGGCTAGCCAAGTAGCAACTGAGTGTATATTGCACATACTGTGGCTAATTGCAACTGCCTCCTTTCCTGCAGGTGAGAAACCCTGACGCTCCAAGCCTAACAAACAGCACTAGAATCTGCTTTGGCAGGAGCCTTTTGCTTACTTTAGAAATGCCCATTGTGCCTCCCTCTGTGTGCCATCCTTGCTACGCCAACTTGGATATTGGCAGTGCTCGAAAGTGGAAAGCGGCAGGGGCGGTGAAGCAAGTTCAGCTGGAGAAATCATTATGACAACTGAACTCACATATGTCACTGAAAACATGGTGAAATGTTCCCTTTTAATTAAACAGAGACTGAATATAACAGCAGTAAGGTGGTACCCAGTACCCAGCAACTGCAAAGTACCCCAACACCAAAAGCATAAATGATGCACTGTATCAATTTGATCACTTGGGCAGAGTCTGAGTAGACATCCTCAGGCAGAGCACACCTTTTTCATGCACAAAGGGCAAACTGTCAAATAGACTTTAAAACCACACCTGCAGGTTTTGTACACACAAGCATTTTCTGCCCGCAAAATATACTGTTGCTGCTTGCAAAGGACCATATGTATGTACCAAAAGCTGGTACCCAGGTACAATTTGCATCCATAAAATGTGCAGGTGCAGTTTTATGGAGACCTATGAGAACAACGTGACCGTACAGCACACAACTACTATTTGCATAGCAGCTTTCAGAAAACAAGATAAGTAATTTTCCTGTAGGATGTGCCATGCCAGGTACAGCAAGGGGACGCAGAATTTACAGCTGAAATTGCAGCCGTTTTCACGACTGGCAGTCTGATTTAAGAGACAAGTCTACCCAGTCCTGGTTTGCAAACCATGGGTGTGTACTGGTTGCAACGACAATACCCCAAAGAGAGAGTAAGATTAATGTGTCTTCTGCAAAGGTGAAAAAGGAATTCCAATACGGTTCTTAGCATCAACTGATTCAAATATTTTTTTACGACTGAAAAAACCCACCTTGTTTATTCTTCCCCAGTGAAGGCATTAAAAAATAATCCTGCGTCCCTGACATGAATCGGCATGTAAATTACTGACCAAGGTAGCTTCAGCAAATACTAAGTGACATAGTCATAATATGGTGCTTTTATTCCTATGTAAATTACTAATTTCTACTGAATTGAGCTCTCCAGATGAGACATTTGTCTTTTCTTCTGACAGGAGAACACAGTCCATACTGCACCTGATTATCAACAAAACTTGTTATTGGCTTCTTGCTAATGGCAGGGGCAAGGTCTTCACATATTTCCACAGATTAAGGGGAAAAGGCATATTTCTATTTAGCTTAATTTTAGTATTTATTTATAATGGACACAGTTCTTTTTATGAAATCTAATTAAAGAATGTGAAAAGAGACACAAAGGAACTGTGGAAAAATTCTCTTCAGATTAGGAAGTATTCTGGACTAAAGCCACACCAACTGCTATTACTTAAATAATTAGTGAAGAGTAAAAAACCCAATTTGACAGGACTGAATTTCCTGCCTTCTGAGGGAATCTAAAACAGAAAATGTGATAATTGAGCATCCACCCCCTGACACAACTTTTGGGCATCACTAATATATTGACCTATTACCATAATTAAAGTGAGTTGTGTACTTTGGTTTGTTTGCAATATAAAGGCTAGGCCCAATTATTGCAAGTATATGAGATACAAATCTTCAGAAAAATTAATTTTACATCTTGATGTTGCTTACAGGGAGTGAAGGGAGTGGTCAGCATTTTTAAATGGATGGATAATTAAATGTACAGCCAGAGACTCTGGAATAGCTGAACTGCAAACAGTTCACACTTTCAGATCGCTTCTGTTCATACAAACATATCAGTAAAATCCTTACTTTCAACAATACTTTTTGCTCTTTGGATTACAGATAACTAGCTCCCAGGATCACAGCAGAAAATGGAAACACTGCTGATTGCCACCGTATAGCACCAAACTTGCTAAACATAGTTAACAAACCCACTGGAATAATGGAAGCAAGGCTTACTGATCACAGGAGAAAGCCGCACAGGCACAAAGAAAGCAAGTCATAAAGAAATCCCTCAATTATTAGTTCTCATTTGTGAGAAGAGAATAGAACAATTACATTAATGCAACATGGACTCTTATTTCTTTGCTGGAAAATAAACGGCATTATGCAACCACCTACTCATACTCAACACCCAAATAATCTTAGCTAAAAATACCACTTTAGACAAGCTACAGACAGACAACTTTTCTTAGGGTCTGGTTTCATGATTGGCTTAAGCTGCTCAATGCCTGGCAGAAACGGAGAGCCTGGTTCTTGCTGCAGCTGTAGTGACGTGCTCTTCCTCCTCCCCTGAGCTAGCACTAGTGCAGCTGCATTGCGGGGCCAAGTCGCATCACAGTCCTGATTCAGCTAAAAATTATCATCTTGCTTAATAGGCTGATTTTCAACCATATCCGCTCAGATCAGCCACATTAGCTGTGCAGGTGGAGAAGTGTGGCTGGGAACAAGTGGGGCAAGAAGCCCTCTTCTGGGGAAGCTCACAGATGGATCAGCATAAACCTGCTGTAAATCCATATCCTCAGAGCCCCCATCTGCCCAGCTGCTACTGAACCGTCAGCACCAGAACACTACGATTTGTCGCAAGTGACTGAATAGTTCAGATCAGCAACAGTAACGTCTCTTGATTGCCTGCTATTTTCTTTCGGGGATTGCATTGTATGGGACTCCATATTTCTTTATACTCAGATACATTATCTATTTGGCTTTCAAAAAGGTATTTGGTAAGGTCTCTCTCACAAGATTTCTTACGGAAACTTAACAGGCACAGAACTGGAGGGAACATCTTTGCACAGATTTAGAAAAGCAAATGTTTAAAAGATGGGAAACAGAGCACAGGCATATGACAGAGAACAGTTAATTCTCGCTGTGGAAGAAAGTCACCAGTGGAGTCGCACTGCCTCATGTTGAGGACACCCATGCTCTTCAACATGTTCTTACAATCACCCAAAAAAGGGACCAAACCGCGAGATGACAATGTTTGTTGATATTATTTGGGTCAGAAATTATGGAAGCTAAAGAACCTTTTACAAGAGTAAGTTGGTAATAAAATGACATATGAAGTGCAATTTATGCAAAGTGATGCTAGGGAACATTTAGGGGAAAACTTTCAATCAGAACTTATAAGTGCTGGACTCTGAAATGAGTTCTGAGCACATTGCTGCTCAGGACTGAGATCTTGGGGTGGTAAAACTTCTGTGTAAACGTCATCTCCGTTGCTCACAAGTTAAAGAAAGCAAACTGAAGACTGAAGGAAAAATGAAAAGAAACCATTGTGTTTCTGTATATACACACGCCTGCATGTCAAATACTATAAGCAATTCTGATCCTTCCACTCACGTACAGAACTGGAGAAGAACAAAAGAGGGTAAGGTGGTGGACTGGAAGTACAGACTGGCTTACAAGGAGCAACAGCTACAAAACCTGGCAAAGCAAAGCAATGATTCAAAGGAGGTATGATAGAGATCTGTAAAATCTTAAGTGACGTGGAAGTGGTGAATCAGAACTGACTGCTGCCTCTTCTAACACAAGGCTGGGGGCATCAGATGAAGCAGGCAGATGGCAGGCTCAAAACAAACATGAGGAAGCAGCTCTCTACACAGCTGGGAGAGGAAACTCGGGAACTCTTTGCAAGGGGTTGTTAATGGCTGCTAAAACTTTACATGGATTCAGGGGACAACCAAACAAGCTGAGAGGTGGGAAGTCCTTTGGGGGTTGCTAAGCAAACAGAAACCACCTCTGGTGCAGGAAGTCCCTGAAACACAAACTGCTGGAGTTTGGGAAAGTCACGTGAAGAGGTTTCACTTTGCTGCTAGGATATTGAGCAAGACAGAGCTCTGGCCTCATCCAGTATTGCCGCTGTCACGCGCAACAGCGCAACATGCTAAAAAACAGGCCCAGTTTAAAATGCTTCAGAGCCTGGACACCCTCAATAAGTGCATCCACCATGGCGTACTGACATGGCAAAGCTGTGTTCTTTATCCTGCGCTGCTCTGAACAGCGGGGTGAAATCAGTCTCAGTTCTTGACCCCCAGGCACACAAAGTGTTTACTGTCCTGTTTTTCACCCCTCAAATCCTTCGCACATATAAAAGCGGTCCTCTGGTCATGCCAAGGACCCCTAAACCCTGGCAATGCTGAGCAGTGAAGCAGCTCATTTATACCTAAGCTTCTTCAGGTTTCCCCTGAAAATATTCACAAATTAAATGTTTCCCCTCTACTGGTTGTGCTTTCAGGGACCGTGCTAGAGGGTGGTCTCAGAGCAATGCTCTTTTTGATCCTACAGTTTTGTTGTTAGAGCACATGTGGGAGACCTTAAATATGGGAGAGCATGTCTCCCTCCTTTCCCGAAGGAGCACAGTGATGTCCTTCTGCTCTGGGGGGGGATGCCCTACCTACCAGGGTGTCATACCTTTCCTGTTGAGCTGATATACAGACCTCCAACCACAGGAGATGGACCAGTACTTAGATAAATTTCCAAGGAAAAGGAAGAACAGACTTACTGAATATTGAAAGTATTAGGCTCTGTGTGCAAAGAAAAATAAATAAACAGAGAGGCCTCAGTGACTTCCAGAGTTACCTAGAAAGTGTACTGAAAGCAAGTGACTGACCCACAGTAACCTAAGCCACATGCTAACACCAGACTATTCTTCCATGCCACAGGCTGGAAATGCCAAGTGTTTAGGAGGTATTACAGGAATTTTTTACCACCTGTCAATTTGCTGGATTTGGTTTTGCTCCCTTGGAACTGCACAAAATTCACTAGAGAAAAACAAACGAGCCTTTTTGAGAACTGCACTGTGTTGGGTTTTTGTTCACAAAGCAGATATTAATTTAAAGAATACAAATAGCCCAAAAGCCATTAAACTGAACTCTTAAGCACTATTTCTAATTATACTGCATTGATTAAATACAATTACATTTTAATTAAGCTTTGTTCATATAGTAGTCCTCCCATGTTTTTTCTCCTTCTAGAGGAAGAAATGAAACTCTTTTTCCAGAGATTCATTTTCATGGCAAATAATGCTTATCACTTCATTTATTTTAGAAGCGAAAAACAAAATCTGCACAAAACACTAAATAGCTCAGTTATGCTAGCCAAAAATCACCTGTCAGCTTTAAGGTTCACCTGCACAGAGAACCCCCCAAATCAACACCTGCACTATTTTCATTGCTCATTCTTAAGTCCCACCAAAAGGCCCACTTTTAGCAGTCGAAGATGTTACAGCTCCAACTGCTGACTTGTGTTAACAGACTGTGTGAGAGCTCCCAGTCTATTTCGATGTAAAATCAGGTTACCTACAATCCCGGCTGAAGACCAGCCAAGTGATTTGCCCAGCACCTGTACAACGGAGAAGATATCCTGAATATTAGCACCTACTGCCCTCTACCTGCTTCACTTAAAATGCCTAAGCAGCAAGCACGCAGAGGAAACTTCACTTTCCAGTTTTTAATTTCTCAGTCTTATAGTTAAGCTGGTCAAACCACCTTCATTATAATTGATTTCTAATCTATTTCTTTTTGATTACAAGAGTAAGAAGTGTTATTCCCTTCTAGGTTGCAAGCTACATGAGGGAATGTCATTGTGAAATGCGCAGATACTTATTTCTTACTTAATTCTATCCTGTTTTCATAAAGCCTAATTTTAAATCTCCCTTCACAACATTCAGTTAGACTTTGAACTCAGATGTCCACCTTATCTTCCCAGGAAATGTGGTGGGAGCCGCATTGCAGTGAAGTTCACCGTGACTGACAGAGAAAAAAAGAATTTCAGCTCGTAAATCTTTGTCCTGCAATATGATCTGTGCAGGGAAACACTTATAAAGGCCATCTGAGCACCTGGCACATACTACAGAAGGGCAGACCTTGCTGCCTGCACAGATAAGACTGCACCACAAAGGAAAAAGTTCCTATAAGCCACAGAATATAGCCAGCATGATGAATGGGGACCCAGAAAAAGTTTGTCTCGATATTTTTGACCTGCCATTCAGCATAAGCAATGCTACTATAATCCACAGCTATCATCTCTGACTTGCATTTTAAATTCTCAGTTTTGCCCAAGAGAACTGTTTGAAATTCCTTAGCTATATAGAATTGACAGGAAACCTATTCTCTTGGGTTTTGTTAGAGGTTACACATATGCACTAACCTCTGGACTTTAATGCTGCTTCCTTCTGACCTACAGAATAGAAAATACTGCCATGTCCATTTGTGGAGGGACAGAAGCCATGAAGAGGACACTCAGAGAGCCAGATGTGGCCTCAAGTCCATGAATGCAAAGGCAATGCTGTATCTGGGTGTACATATCCATTAATCGTGACCAATGGTTCTAAAACTAAAAGATACAGGAAATCACGGCAAATTGTTACGATTTTATTATCCCACCTGCAGGTCTTCCAAAATGCACCACAGTAGCATTCCCTCCATGTGAGGCAGGAGATACAGGGAAATATAAATGCCCACTTAGGTATGTAGCTACTTGAACCTGTTTATATGTCCAAGCTTCAGTATGCTTCCGACAAAGACTTGATCTGAGGCAACCACTTTACAAAACAAAACCCCATATACTTCCAGCATGTTAGGTCCTTGTCATTGCTGGTTCTTCTTCCCAAGCTCTGTCATGAGTGGTCTGGCTGTTACCATCCCTTCCCATTCCCAGACTCATTCAGGCTCACACCTGGAATATTCACCCCTGGCTCCATCCTCTCGCTACAGCTGAATAATTTGGTAACTAACTTGTCAGACTGCCCAGACAGCTAAAAAAGCCCAGGCAGCACTGAACCAAGGACTTCCATGGCTGGCTTTGGTCAGCAGCTGAGGACAACGCTGACAAACAGGCACGCTACAACTACACGCCGTGTTTGCTGGAAGTATGTGTAAACTAATACTTGCGTTCTGCATGCCTTGGCGTTAAGCTGGCCTGGCAGACGTGGTCCCCGAGTGCCTTCTTTACTCTCTGTGATTGGCAGTAACAACCAGAAAAATTACAGCAAACTCCACCTACCTGGGGCACCCCTTGGCTCACTCTCCAGCCCACTGATGCTGTGTATCCATCAGAGAGGTACGGAGAGAAGACCCCCTGTGGCAAATTCTCACAGCCATGCAGCCAGTAGGAAAAATGCATTATTTCTCAACACAAAGACAGATTTACAGGCGGACCGGGAGCTGCCAATACCGTGTGTGGCCAGGCTGCAAGTGAACCGTAAGCATCAGAAGAGCACTGGGGTACAGTAGGGTCTGACAAAACAAACCACCCTCAGAGCATAATAAATCTAGATGGTTTGCAATGAAATGTCAAGAATTTTAAATTCTTTGATTAAAAGTGCACTCCACTTGGTATTTTAGGTGCTTCAGAATCGATACGTGTAAATGACGGCTCTGTTTTTGTTTGGTTTTAACAATAGTTTTTGCATTTGCAAAAGTACAGCAGAGAGATTTTGATACTCAAGAAACATATCTGTATTTGTGATTGTACACACACACACATACCCCCGCTGCTATATATGGTAAATCATTCCAGTTCAGGTTTTATTAATTAAGTCAATACGAATTGAGCAGCCTTTTGGTATATTTTTAGCCTGAGTAGTTTTTGCACTGAATCCTGCGCACAGTAGTCTCTCCATAGCTTCCCCTGTCCCAGAGGAAATACTTCACTGTAGATCTCTGCCCTGACACTCTGTTTGCAGACATTTAGCTATACATGCATACTCCTGAATCAATAATAAAAAAGATGTCCCAACAGTTATTTTTAGAAGATATTTTAAAGAAAGAAGCTTTTACACAAAAAAAAAAACCCAACCCACACACAGAAAATTTTGTGTGACTAAGTGCCCCCTAGTGACAAAGTCCAATTCCAAATAACTTTCACAGCCACTTCCAACCCTTACACAGTTTTGGTTCTCGGTATCTCAAACATCTTTTGTTTGTTTTGTTAGTTAATTTGGTTTTGTTTAAAGAAAACAAAGCAAAACAGCCAACCAAACTCTACCTCAAAAAAACCAAACAAACAAAAACAAAAAAAACAAACCAAAAGCCAAACAGAAAAAAAAAAAATCACTGTGTTACCATAAAACCCATCTTATTATTTGAAACATGACTCCAAATGCTTTGGTCTTTTCCTGCATAGGTAGCATCAAAGTCAACGTGAATATTCCTATAGCTCAAGAGAGGTGCATAGTCAGCTTCGTGGTGGGTTGTTTAAATTACACAACATGCAACGAACTGATACATTCTGCTGCTTCTAAGAGCTGCCTGCCACTGAGTGGTGATGCTGCAAAAGTAGAAGAGAGAATTAACTCTGGGCCAGGCCTACAACTCTTGCCTCTTGCTACAAATCCCTCACCCCACACGGACGCCCATCTGAAATCAGTCATTCCTTCCCCAGGACAGCCCACCTACTCGCTGGAGCAAACACGGCTGAAGGGCACGCACATAGCTTCATCTGCACAGTTACTTTCTCTGAAGATGTAAGCAGAAGAAAACACGTACTTAAGGGAATTTTGCTTACAAATGAGCTCTTAGAAAACAAAAACACCTCCAAAAGAAAAAAAAATCCTGGGTTTTTTTTGTCCCTCAAACATTTTAAATTTGTGAAATTAGAGAAAAGACAGAAAAGATACCAACTGCTACTCATTAAGGTGAAAGCTGAAGATTCACAAACTGTTCTTAATACAGAAGAAAACTGTGTGTGTATATACATGTATTTATACACACATACCCTCCTCACACACACACAGATGCCACTTCAAAACTATTAATTGCTCTTCTGTAAATACGAGTTCTCCCATTTTTTTCAGATGTTTTCTTTGGCTTTTAATGTGGAGAATCTCACACTGACAATTACCGTCAGTTTGTAAAACAGCTCTGGGTCATATTTTAAAAGACCAACAATGACTAATTTAAGTAATATTGTTGTCTGCTATGGTGTTTTGGGTTTTTTTAAGAGGATGTCACTTCAGTGAAAACATATTTTTTTGTCTCTGCATTTAATTAGCATGAATTATATTTTATAATTTTTCTAATGTTATAATAACCTTACCACATTAATTTTCTTTGCTACACTCACCATCTTCGCACTATTGCAATCAATGATGTTCACTAGAAAACCAATTCACCTACGTGCTTGCAGGTTTCTGTAAAACTGAGCTTTTAGTCAAAAGTACTCATATATTCCTCTGGAACATTAAATTGAAGGCTTAAAATATAGCTTTTTAGTAAGCAATTTCTTACAGAAGAACAGCTCATAAAACAAAAAAAGACATGGCAAAAGAAACAAATTGTTCAAATGCAGACAACATAAAAATGCACTGAAGTAAGTTCAAATCTCCTAGGGAAATTTTGCTTCCTTAAAAACGACAAACACCAATACTAAGATGCTCTAAATTACAATTTGACCTTTCAAATTACTGTCAAAAAAGGTACAGTTTTATTGTTGGTACCTGTTCTCAACTTCTAGCAGAGCAGCAGAGTACTTGTATTGCTGTCTCTTTGTTCCTATTCAACATTGGCTATCTAATATTGGTTAGAATCAACATACAACATCAAGGACCATAAATGCAGACTGTCTACCCAGAGGAAGGAATAAACCACACTTCAGCATTTTCTCACTCATGACAGAAAAATCCAGTGCCTTCTTAAGGCTAATAAATGTACACAAGAAACATGCTACTCTTACACTTTCATGAGACACAAAGCTCTGCAGTTGTGTCTATGGAAATTTCTTCTGAACATACTAAAATGATCTTAGGGCTTTACAGAAACCTTGCTCACAAAACAAAAAAGCTAGGATAGTTAAAATTAATACATCATAAATAAAACATGCATGTCAGTATATATTAAGTGACAGGTCTCAGAAACTCCACCGCCACATACACGTTCACAAAGCAGCAAGAACACACACAATTCATTAAACCCACTCAAGTGTGCTAGTTCTTCCTGGCATTATTCATAATTGAAACATTTCAATTTTAGTTAACAGGAAAAAAAACTAATTTAAAAGTAAAACAAGGAAATTAGTTCTGTGTTTCTGGATTACAATCCCATAGTGCCTTCAACTAGCCACATTTAGCCTCAGGGGGTTTAATTAAAGTGTTTGGGTTTGGTTTTTTTTTTAAGAAAAGAGGCAAGGTAACCCATTCAAACAGAAACCTTTGCAGACACAGATCTCTTAAATATTTTTCCCAATCTGCCATAGAAAGCCAGGCAGAAAAACAATAAAAAAGTCTCAACTTATATTTTAACTATCTTAACTTGATAATGTTATTCCTTAAACAGGAATGCTCTTAAATAGGCATAAGGAAAAGACTCCCCCACAGATGAGCTTCAAGTCAGGTCCTGAGAAAGGAAAATCCACTGCTTGTAGCAGAAAGCAGAATAAGAGCAGTGTATCCTGTCAGACATAGTCCTGAGGTGACAGATGACAGGATGGGGGTGACAGTCTCCCCCGACTTGTTCACCTGCTTTAACCAGAAAAAGTCCCTGTCAGGCACCTCCACAGCCCCTGCATGGTGAGAACACCTTGGACAGCCTACACAAAAGAAGACAAAGCACCATGTATGAAATGGTTTGGTTTACTACAATGAAAATTAAAAGCTGAGATTTAGATTTTACATCTCCGGCTCAGTGTTCAGAAGCCAGAGGGGCGCACATCACAAGCTCTGATGTGGCTTGACAAGACTAGACTCTGTAGCGCCCATAAGTCTCATCTCACTGTATATGTTTTACCACTGCCCAGGGCACCAGCACTCTGTGGGCAGTTGCCTGCACCTTTCCTAAAGTCCTGCTATATTTCAGTGCCATTCCCAGAAACAACACCAACTTTCCTCCATGCTGGGCCATGCTCCAAAGAACAAGGATTAAAAAAATCCTTTTTTAAAAAAGTTATTCTGAAATCTCATTAGAGTATTACCTAAGCGGAACTGGGAGAGCCCTGGGGAAAGGAGGGACCACCGATGTTTGCTTTATCCCTGCGTTCTTCCCTTGCTATCTGCTTTTGGTTACCTGCTGGAGACCAGGTAACTGCACCCAGCAGATTTTGTGTTTGGCCCCATGCAGCCCATTACCATTCAGCAAGCAAGTAACAAAATTATGTCCTACTTATATAAAATCATGTGAAAGCTGTTCCAGTGCAACACCAGATGCAGGAGGAGACTATTATTTTGAGCTGCAGCTGATGGAATTCCTGAAATGTAGCTCTGTGTTGTTTCTGTTACCTTTTCTCAAGGTATGAAAAAAAAGAAGAAAAAACCCCGCAAGTTTCTTGTAAAGGTCTCAATTTCCCTAAAAAGCTGGTCTAGATTCTTTATCATCTCTTGTCTGTAAATTAATATTTTCACGATTCGTACAATGAGGCAAAAGAGCTGTACACACTTTTCTATTTGCATGAGGAAGAATTGATTTTACCTGAAAGTGGGGTTATAGTAACACTTGATCTCATCGGTCACATGGGGCCTGAAACCCCCCACAATTACCATGTTAAACAATTCCAGATTTTAAGGTTCAGATAATTAATTATCATTATTATCCCATAATACAGCAATATCAGTAAATCTTTACCCAAATGTCTCCAAGCCTTTTTGATTTTTCATTTGGGGGAATTAATCGTTCTGAAAAACAAAGCAGCTAAAATAGTTATCATGCCATTGTTTAAATAGCTCCCACCACAAATAAAAATATGCTGGTAAGTCTACATGTCCGAGGTCCAATCCCGTGTAAATCAAGAAGAGAAGTGAAAGTCATTCTATTCATTTAATAGTCAGACGACGTAAGAAAGGTGACAAGACCCTATACTCTTAAATTTTGCTGTGTCTCTCCATAAAGTCATCCTCATGAATTCAAATAGTAAGCAGTTTACCGCTGGAAGGCCGGGTGAATATCTAAGTGCCATGACTATAATACACCAGCAGGGGGAGTAGTAACACTTCGAGAACGTCAGTCTTCAGCCATGGTAAATATACATAAACGTTATAATGTATACAATATTGATGCCGGGCTGTATATAGACAGTGGAAGGGACATTTATCCTACTGAATGGCTAAGAAATTAAAAACAAACAAACAAACAAACAAAACAAAACCTACAAACAACACAACAAACAGTTTTGCAACACTATTTGTTTTTGGAAAGAAGGTGGAAGCCCATATAATCTCAGATCAGCCCCAAAATGCCACCAAACATAAAACCCAGGGCAGCTAGATAAAACTCCCTCAACTCTGAGACTGTTATTTTAATGTATTTTCTCCTTTTAAACAGCAATGACTACATCTTTCTCTGGGAAGGAGAGAGGCACTTTCTAGCTTCCTAAGGAAACGAATGTGTGGCACCACTGAGGCATTCTCAAGCCTAAACTGCAACCGCTGCTAAGGAAAGCAGAAGGTGAAATTTCTTAAAGCAGACTTTCACTTCTGGATTTCTTAGGGACAGATAACCAAACCAGCACTTTCACAGAAGAGAGTACATTTTAACTGCTGGCAGACTGATCTTCTAAATGCTAGTGCCAGCAGCCCTGACACAGCCCTGCCCACGGGGGTAGGAAAGGAATTGCTGCCATCCCTGAGCTCCAGCACAAGGAGAGGAAGCACCGACACTTGCCTCTTCGCTGCATCATGCCCTCTCTTCCCTTTCAATCCTATACTACTACCATAAGCTATAGATACCTCTGAGCAGTGGCACTGCCCAACGCAACTACAGCCCAGCCGCTGCAGAGCGGAGGAGCTCAGGTCCCAAGCAGGGAAACGCTGCACTGGGGAGCAAAACTGAGAAGAAAAGCTGCTGCCTGCACTTGGTACATCACTGCAGCCAAGGTTCCCACATTCGTACCTTTTCTGCAGCACTGTGAGATTTTTAGAAAGAAACAAGAAAGCCTCTCCCTTCAAAATGCTGCAACTTTGTAACAACTGCTATCCAAGTAGGTAACCAAGGCATTTAATCAACTTGTAAATACCCAAGTGTGAAGACATCCTAAGTACTAATGATGAAATTACTATGCATGACAAAACTCAGAATAGTGTTTTGCTGTAATTGTGCATAATTTAACTCAAAAAAGCAAAAGGAGTTATATTTGGATACAGAAGAAAGAGGTCAATTTGATGAGCAGGGGAAAATGCTGTCATTTTTACTCATCTACTAGAGATATTCTTCACCCAGCATAAGAATTTTAGGATGTTTCTTCTCCAATGTGATGCCAAGGGAATAAGCCATTGACAAGGGGCCATCTAATAGAAGAACTGGTGTTCCAGAGCCATGTTTTTAACAAAAGAAATCCATCTCTGTTACCTTAAAGTACACTTACAAACTGCTGTTTCAGCTATTAGAGGCAGAGACCTGTATGTTATAATCTCAGAGTACAGCTGTTAACAATAAAGCGATATAAAGCCTTCCTTCCTACTGATAAGAAAGAATGGAAATATTAAGTTAAAACACCCCAGATGCGCTCAGCAATTTTTAACGTTTTGCTAATGCTTCTGAACAATGGTCTCAGCAAATTTCCGAACTTTGAGTTTGTATAAGTGGACGTAAGTGGATGGGGTCAACTCCAGGCTTGGCTTGGACAGTTTCTTGTTGTTTTTTTTCTCTAAGGGGAAAGCCGTGGGACACAGGGTGGCATCTGCCCTTGGCACACTGCAGCTGAGCCGGGAGCGGCTGCATGACCTACCCAGAGCCTCCCAGGTTTTCAGCTACCCAGACACAGCGTCTCTTCTGGCTGAGTGGCTGCTCAGCTAAGCAAGACTGCGTATGAGCTGCCAAGACCAGAGGAAGGGATGTGTGGGCAGAGGAGTGTGAAGGTCTGCCCACCTGTCAGGTCAGCCTGTGTCCCCCTGAACTAACCGCACCAGCCACGAAGAAGAGCCATGGGCCTCCTGCTGCAGCACTCCAGTGCAGACTTTGCCCTCTTTTTGTACCCTTCCCTTTGTTAGCACCAACCCAAAACAATTACATCTAACCTCTTTACCTGGCAGAAAGGCAGAGAAAAATGAGCTTGGATCCAACCCCAGGGCTTGTGTGACACAGCAGGATGGGAAACCTCCTCAGAGGAAAGGTTACCCTAATGCATGGGTCCAAGCTGTCTAATCGTTGTTCTCTGATGCTATCTTGAGGATATCCCTCCTTGGGGCATAATTTTTTGGCCAAAAGTAGAAAGAATATGATAAAATTGATGTCTTAATATCAGGAATAAGTGTCTTTTCCAAGTAACCAAGATTAAAAAAGGTGCAGAGAGCACAGAAGCTATTCTAAGAAACTGTCTTCTAATTTATACCTTTCCATGAAATTTTTCTTATATCATTATCAAAATTCCCTTAGATTTATTTTAAATAAGTATATTGCATTAGCATAAACACACCATAAGAGGCAGAATCCTTGATAGGTAGCTTTCAATGTACATAGATTAGGAAAGCATGAGAATGGCTGTAAATACCAGTTTCTACACTTGCCTAGATTGCAGCTGGATCTTCTAAGAGTAGTAAAATGGGTGTATTTTAAAACAGAGAACAAATACGCAAACTCATAAAAAAGACAGGATGCTGGACAGAAATGCTCTGGGATGAAGCTGTAATATGAAAATGAGAACAGCCATGACTGACCTTTCATCTCTCCATCATCATAAAAAGAAAGACCCCTCTCCTGAGCCTCCTAGCTCTGGAGTTTGCGCATATGTGCCTTATCTCCCTCCTTCCTCTTTAAGGTAGCAGAAGATTTCATCTCTAATCTCTTTCTCATCTGCTAGACAAAAAAACTAGATTCAATGCCTTCATTTTTTAAAAAAAGTATGTATTATCAAGAATGTTCCTAATTATCAGTTACCTGGAGAGCTAAGAAACACGTTTTCTATCCTGAGAAAATATTTGGAATTTTTCAAAAAACTTTCTTGTTCCTTATCAGGAAGAAGAGCGTAAGATTACAATGATTTTATAACCAAAAAAAAGCACTTTGGACTAGCTGAAATTTTCAATTTGAAAACATTTTGTCCTTTTTCTTAGGCTGCTGACTCTGACAAATTTAGAATAACTAAGAAAGGATCCTTTTATTCAGAGGATGTCAAAACAATAATGTCAACACAGTTCTCCAAAGAAATTAATTTAAATAGAAAATTCATCTGAAACTTTATTTCCCACAGACTGTTTCACTGTTGCACTGGACCAGCATTTCTTTCTGAAGGAGAATATTCTGTCAGAAAGATCCCTGACTTGCTCTAGGGCTCCACGCTTACCTATATTTTAGCAACAGGAGAATCAAGGCCTGAAAAAATGTTTTTCTACAGTAAGTATGTAGCCCTCCTCCTTGGGGTCCATCTGCCTGTGATCCCAGGCCCTAGGGCAATACGGCACAGCTGTGCTCCCTGGGTTCACCTACCTGAGAAAACTGCTAAGTTGTGAGGCAGGGATGCGAGAAAACATGCGGGCTTGAGCCATGCAAGGTAAGAATGGCAAAATTGCAGACAGAGGTACAGTTATCAAGCTGAGGATTGGTGCTGCTACAGGATTCAATAGGAAAAAACACTGACATGAAAAGGTATAAAGTTATTTAGGGGAGTGGAAGAAAAATATAGCATCTTAACTGCTTCTTTCTATTCTCTAACTTCCTGAACTAATGAGTATTACAAAGAAAATGCACAAAATAGATAACTAAACTGACTGTAGTGAAAGCTCAATTATAATCTAAAGTATTAATTCATCTGTATAATTTTAACTCATTTCCCGTTGCTAAAGCAGATATTCACTATATATGAATGTATAAACCAGTATTTAGTATTACCCTCAAATAATCTTTTGGTGTCATACTTGATTTTTTAGCTTCATGCTTCTATGTATCAAGGGTCTAATCTTACCTGATTATTCCCATTTTACTGCATTAATTATCCTATATCCTCATTTCATAGCTTGGAATGAATTACGGTAAATCTGTATTTCTAATGGCTTCCTGATAAAACACACTTTCCGATATTATTTTTAAGCACTTACAATACAGTGTGGCTAGGGGCAGTATGTGACAGATGCCATGGAATCACCGAACATTTGAAGATTACTGCATTAATTTTATAAGTGTTATACTTATCCACGTGGGCTTGTTAGTGATTGTATTACTGCCTAAGTGGTTAGGAGATGAGTTACTGCAGGAAGAAGTGATCAGTGAAGGCTGGGGATACTAATACCAGAAAAGGCAGGTTCTATACCATACCCAGAGTAGTCTCCAACAAGAATATGCATTATTTAATATGTATTAATTAATTCTCACAGTGTAGAAGACAGGTGGCCTGTTCTTGACTAAGCATACATGTAGCTCATTTATAACACGTTTTCTCTTTTCTGAATAAACTCTTTTTTTGCTTTAGGAAAGCCTAGAGGTCACCACATAAACCTGTATTTCCAAACTTGGTTTGATATAAGGGAAGATGGGGAGGACAGGCAAATGGGTTGAATCCCACCACACGATCCCAGTCACAAGACATCTAGATTTAGCTTGGAGAGCACAGTTTGTGGGACTGAGTAGGAGATGCTGTTTCTGGCCAGTGCTCTACAGCATGGTAATCAAGGAAGGAGGTAACTTCAAGCATGTCCAGGGAACCAGACACCTTCCAGCTGACCAAAAGCAGATCAGGTGAAAGGTGCACATACCAGGGCCACTACGCTCATCAGGGCTGTGGTCCTACTGTGGGCTTGGCTCTGCATGAACATAAAAAATTACTCCATTTTCTTTCAGTTTTAGTTCAAGAAACAGGATTGTTCTTCTGTTGGATGTTCTCACATCTCAATTAACAGCCAAGACCAAAACGACCACAGCCAGTTCCTTCTACTTAACACTGGATTGGGACGACTTTTTCCAAAGCTGTTTCAAGAAAAGAGGTAGTCTACATGGACCACTAGCTGTGGTATGCCACCACTCCAGCTGATCTCAAATAGCATCTCAAGTCATAAGCCTCTCTAGCCTTAAAGAGATAAAGAACTAGCCTATGTGTTAATATATACTTCAGTTCCTTCAGAAACTCTAAATACAGGACTTTATTTGCTGAACAGCATCATAGACAACACACTGCGGTACCAAATTTGTAAGAGATGGTAGCCATTTTCTCCTGAACCCAAAAGGATGCAAGGGTTAGACATACAACAGGACCTCATCAGTTACACTCTGCTGTTAGTATGACAGTGGGTGATAACTGGCTTAATATCCATGAAAAAGTAAAGCAAAATGTTCATGCTGATTTATTGGATTAGGCACCAAGTCATTTGCATTACAAAGTCATCGAACAACTGCTTCTAAGCGTGCCAACATAAAGTATCACAAAACAATTTGTTTCACAACTGAGATTGTAGAAGTCTATGGCACTACCAGATATACTTCGAATACAAAACAGTTGTCACTGTCTGCCAGTCTTTCAAAGTAATTATTTAGTTTCCTTTTGGCATTACAGTGATGCATAATCTATATGCGATTCACATATTGTACTATTCTAATTGTATTTTCTTCCTTTTTCTAAATTCAAGCTATACACACAACTAAAGTTATATTTTCACATCTGATTAATTTCATAATCATTTGTGTTAAATCTGCTCCAACTCAACCTAAAAGATGTGGAGGAAAACAGTTTTGTTTTTCTTTTACCTTCGATTTAGATTTAAGAAGACAAGCAGCAGCGGCGTGAGACACATATAATGTGGCTTAATTACATCTCATACAGACTTAATTACAAGAAGTGGCAGAAAGAACCTGCAACATTTCATCACTAGAGGAAAGTTATCAACCAGATTTCCCAAACTTTTAATATAGAAGTGCTATTAATTGCTTGCTGCCTGCATACAGGGTTCATATTTGCTATTCAGCTTGATAGACATATCACAACTGCCATAAGAAATTGATAGCAAAATTAGTTTGATGAATTTAGTACTAATAAATTCAGAATTTCCTCACAATGCTCAGGGATTTGAAAGCCTGCATTTACAAGTTCAGATTTCTGCATCAACTGGTTTGCCCTTTTTTCTTCTTAAAATTCAGGATAAAATACTGTTATTGTTTTGTCCTTTGATACCCTTGTTTAATTCCCAATGCATAGACAAGACATTTTATTGTCAACTTCAGTAAACCAGTAATTTCAGAACTAGCTGAAATACACAATTTCATCCACAGAGGAAACCTGAGACAAGCTGGTTTCTGGGCACAGAAACTGAGGAGAAATAAATAATAATAGAAAAAAGTATTTCCATAGTATCCCACATGACAATTTTAAAGAAACTTTTATTGCTCATTTAAATTTTAAACTATTTCATAACATGTCAATTGCAGTTGTACACATTTATTTAGCTGTAAGTGATAACCTTTCATTACAGTCCAGGTGTGACAGACTTATGTGAAAAACCCCCAGTACTGTGTTGATTATTGTTTCACTGACATATTCACACAGGCTTTTATCTAAGCCACTTGTAACACACCATTATGTGCTCACTTTGTTATGTATTATGTGATTTATAAGGGAATTATTAGCTATTGCCTAATAATATTTTGAAGATACAAAGTTCCAGAAAAAAAATACAAGTTCCAGAAAAATTGAAATCACTATTTCAAAACTCAGTGGCAATCTGTCAAAAAAACCCCCTGTTTTTCCAGCAGTGCTGATTTTAACAAGGAAAGCACTTTTCACTGAAAATAACCTGACAAAAGAATTCAGAGCAGGCATAATCCATTCCTGTCTTCTTTGATGGTATTTAGTATGGGATCATTTTGTAGACATTCTGCTGTATTATTGCTGTTAACATCTTTGAGCAACAGCACTCCAAAACTGGTTATTCAGCCTAAGCTATTTCCTGGTCATTCTTCATAACACAGCTGAACACTTTTGCTGCGCTGCAGAGAGCGTGTATGAAATGCTAACTAGACGCTGACATTTTCAGTTTCATTCCATGTCTTCAAGAAAGAAGGTGCAAACAGCCAGGGAAGAGCACCAGATATCTGGCTGCGCTACTGAGCGTCACACCCAGTGGCATCAGAGTCTGTATGGAGGACAGGACCGTGTTGGGGTGGGAGCTGGAGTGTGGGTAGCACTCACTATATAGGACACTATTAGCTGGCTATCTGGGGATTAGAACTGTAGACAAAGACTACATATAGAGAAGTTACTCATACCATTTTCCTTCACTCAGCACATTTTATTGCTTTTTTCCAGTGCAGAATGGGATGTCTCAAGCAGCAAAGCTTTAAGTAACTTTCTTTAGGAAGCTGTTCAGTAACTTGCGATACATCCTTGACAGAAAATGAAACTCCCTTAATTTAAGGATTCCTGGAACCTAGCTGAACACTGCTGCTACAGCTCAGTCACCCAATTGTTTAACCCACTGTTCGCTAAACCTTTCTCTGGCTACCACAGCACTGCTAGGAAGCTCAGTCCTTCCTCTTGAAATAAAAATAAAAAAATACTCAAACAAAAAAAGGTGTTCTTTAGCTTCCTTACTTCTAAGGTCTGAGCATTTCTAATAAATACTTGATTTTGTCTTCTGTCCAGGGCTAATCCCAGCTGGTGCCAATATTTTACTTATCTGCCTCACCGGCACTTTTGACAAGGGGTGGAAATCAACAGCATGCTGAAAGGATGCTGTAATGAAGATGTCAAAGAATAAAAACTTGAGCTTAAATCCTGACTCATGCAGAGTCTCATTAGTACAATTCACCCTGTCTCAATCTATTACCATTCATAACTGCTCTTTATTTACAGTCCTTCAACTCATCTACAGTCTGTATAACCATGTTTCTATCCAAGCCAACATGCATTAGTTATTCATATGTGCTTTGGTGAGATGGTATCAAAGGGTTTACTAAAATGCATGTATTATATCACTTGCTTTTCATCTGCTTATTTTGTAATCTTATCAGAAAGGTAAAAAAGCGATCTGGCTAGATTTATCCTTTCTAAGCCTATTTGTCTTATTGCTTATGGTTCCATTATTAAAACGAGGAGAATAATCTTCTTTACTCCACCTCTCAATGCATTTATCATTTGCCTGCTTTTTATGGTTCTAATTTCACTAACTCTTGCAGTTAAAGTCACAAAACATTCTCCAAAATGGACCCTGCAATGTGAAAAGAAGCATCTGCACAATGGGGATAAGGTTTGTGGAAAGAATCACAGAAACAGAACCCCAGGTATAGCAAATTTTGTTCCTAAACCTGCCTTCTCTGCCCTTAATAAACCGTATGCGCTAAAATTCATTTCTGCAGCAAGAAGCACAAATCAACCAGGCAGAGCACTTCAGCACTCCTTCAACTCTAACCACACAAGAAGTCTCTCTTGACTTCAGGGTCTACTCAAGTGTCACAAGCTAAGTACAAGATTCACAGAAGGAAAAAATCAACTACATTAAATCACAAGCCTCATTCATTAGCTCTGAGGGCCTACCTCCTGAAGATGGAGGAAGAAAGAATAAAAAGCATCGATGTTGGTGCCACTGAGGAGCTCCGAGGTCTACGCCTGGCTCTGCACAACCCAGTTCTTCTCGTGCCTTTTTCCGTTGCACCTCTTGACAAATGTTCATTCATATTCCTTGTTCTCTTTGTTGCTTGTTGTCGGGTTCTTGAGCTTTGTTTTTGCCATTCCCTGGGAGGACCTGTTGTATGACCTCCCTGTTAGACTCTCCCCTTGCTACTAGCTTGGTATACACACAGCCCCCTCTGCACCTGCAAATGGCAGAACTGGTTTGAGATGTTACCCTGTACACTGCAGGCCAAGTCGAGGTTCTTCAGTCATCAAAACAAGATCAAAAGTAAAGGAATTGGGGGCCTCTGTTTTAAATAGGCATATCAACTTTTTCCACAGAACTTTTACTCAACCAAATGGAGCCGATAGTTAAGAACTGCATTTTTTATGTGTCACTTTGCAAGTCCCATTAGACACTGAGACTCACTGAGTACACCTCTAACATTTTTCCTTAAGTATATTTTCCTTGAGCCAAAATAAGTCTTCCCAGCAAAATACTAAGCCACCTCCAAAAAAACCCCAACTTGCTAAAAACCACAAACCCAGCCCAGCAGTCCAAGACAACATCAACCCACCACTGCTACACTACAATAATACCATGCTGCTTCTCTAATGGCCAAGGAAACCCAAATAATATCAATCAGTTGTTATAAGCTGAAAGGGTAACAACATCTGCCAATTCGGTTTCACATGAAAAAATGGCTTCTTCTCTTGGCAGTGGAAGGATGATGTTGCTATAGGCCAGTTAGAGAATCTCTGACCAAAAGCTATGTTTTCAGCAACAAGAGCAAATGATTGGAAGTTCAGTTAAAGAAATGTGTGAACACAGTTGGGGAGGGAAAAGGAGAAAGACTGAAGAGATGAAGTCAGAAGAGATGTGACGATATCAAAACAATAAAAGAATCATTATATTAAAAATAATCATGACAGGGACTGGTCTAGAAGAAAATACACCTAAATAGAATGGAATACAGTGCAGAAACTGTTGAAATGAAGGAATACTAAAGCAAATGCTGATGAACAAGCAGTGATAAAAGAAGAGCAGCAGTGTTCAGCCTGACTAGGGTGCAGAAGCAATTTGAACCACTGTATTTACTTTCTTTTTTTTTTCTTTCCTTTTCTTTTTCATTTATTAAATAAATTAACCACTTCTGCTTACTAAAATGAAAAAGAAAAAAACTTTCAACATTTCAGACGTCTACGAAATGGAAAACTCTGCAAGGCCATCGAGGAACACTGTGGATAGGTTGAACAGGATTCAATGAACAAAACAGATTTGCTCAGACTTTTGTGAATGTCATTGACCTCCACAAGAAAGAAAATATTAATGATTGCATCTTAAGTATTATGCCACCAAATAGATCCAGTGGATCCTCGAATCATGAGCACCTCTAGTTCTGTCTCCTGCTACTTGAGACACGTGGAGCGTGGGGTCATGCCAACTGGTAACAAGCAATTTAGGAAACTGATCTCCTGGCTGGTGCAATACCTTCTCAACAGTGCAAGGATCTTGAGGGCATTTTGCAGCACAGCAGCTGCCAATCGAAACACAGGGACACCTGTTTCACTGATGGAAGTACAGAGCACTTCAGCGCTAGTCAGAGACACACATGCTAATGTGTTTTGGCAGCTGAGGTTGAGGGCAGAGAGAGGCAAAACACACACATGCACACACACTGAGAAAACAAAAAATCCCACTTACAATTCCTGGCTGTTTTGCAGCCAAACATGTCTCCTGACCCTTTTCAGTTCTGTATGGAAAAAGACCCACAACTATGGTTCACACTAAAAGGCAGAAAAGATGCAGCTTCACACGATTACCACTTTGCCTCAAAATTCAGGTAACATAGACAACACTTTGAAAATGAGGTTCCTATGAGGTGTCTCAGCTGAGTTACAAAAAAGACAGAGACATTCCCGGCTACACATGACTTCTGAAAACTTAGACTAGGTAATGTGTAATAAACATGTAATTACTCTTTCATTAGTAATTACTCAGGGGCCATAGAAATTAATTACATTATTTCATTGACAATTACTGCATCTACCTCTTTAAATAAAATGGGTTGTGGAGAAGAACTGCACAGAAATGTTTTCATAGCTGGCTTTAGTCAGTGTGAAGCTATATATCTTTTTTTTCTTTTTAAACTTTAGCAATTTTTAATTTCAGAACTGTTTTCCTTGTTTAGATGTACTATATTTCAGAGCTGCATTATACAACAAAATCTTACCCATTTACAAAATTGTAGCACACAGCTGTTTTGTTACTTACACTTCATCTTAAAATTGACTGGTTGGAAAATGAAGTTTGTCTGAAAACAATCACTTCTGATCTCATTTAAGTTAAAAAAAAAAACCCTACGAAAATCTCTGTTCTTTGAGCTGAAAATGGGATTCACCAGCAAAATAAACACTACCCTGAAACTGCCGTCCAGAAAGAGAAGGGGATTTCACTTTAATTCTTCTCTTCTTTGGTGGTTTTCAACCACAAACCTACAAATGTATTTAAGGGCAGAAGACCAAGCAAACACAGCTGACAAACTAGAAGGTCAGTAAAGCTGGGAAACAGCTGAATGAATATCTTGCACTGACTAGATGCGGTAATTTTCAGAAAACAAGTAATTACCTGAGATACAAGTCAAACTAGTTCTGTGAACAGTCACTGCTGAATGCTGTTTTAAAAAAGTAAAAGCATCAAAAGTTGTTTGCACAACCAGTTAGTTAGGATAGGTTACAAGGAGAGATCTAAAGAGATTTCATTCAACAGAACTAGAGAAGTAAGGGCACCATCTTCTCTCAGGTAAATTAGTGGCAAAACTTACGGTCATTTCAAAAAGAGTCATCTCAGACCTCAAAAGTAAGGACAGTATTTGCTTCCTAACAAGGAATTCTTCTTTCTACTAATACTGAAGAGACATGTCAGAGAAATCCCTCAAAAATGATGGGTTTGGTTATTTGTTTAAACAAAGAAAGAAAAAATAAAGACATGCCTTTATGCCTATGTCATCACCATGAGGTCAGCCCACATCCTTTTGTACAATACACTGAATAACAGGCAACAAAATTAATGCCTGCCATGCAACAGGTAGCTGTAGGCAACTGATAAAAGGATTAGTGGTTTCCAGTTCCATATTCAGGAAGGCACAAGGAATAACACTAGGCAGCATTTAATAGCGTTTTGCCCCATCATTTAGTCCTGTGATGTAAATTGGTATTTACCAGCTGCAACCCTGACGGTGACAAACCAAAGGCAAACAGACCTATTCTTCCATGAGGGTCCTGTCACACTCGCTGGTGCCCATCCATGATGGCTGTGGAGCTGCACAGCCACTAAGTGACATGTTCACAAGGGGGTAAGAGGAGATGTAGCAGGGGGTAAGGGTACCCCTGCTGGTCTCAGCCAAGTGCCAAATGGATTCAGGTGACAACTAAAAGGTGAAAGAGGGAATATCAGTTAACCAAGAAAGGAGTACAAGAGAAGGCCACAGCTGGTTTGGGGGGGGCAAATCTCACAGAAGGAGTTTTCCAACAGAGAAAATTCTCAGCTCTAACAGAAGCCAAATACTGGGGCCCAGCGTGCTGCAGAAAGGCATTTCAGCTAATGATGGGCATCCCTCTGAAGTATGAGACAGAGATCCCCTGCTACACCCCTAAAACACCATAACACACTTACACCAACTTCTTTACACAATAACTGGGGGTGGTAGCTGTTACAGAAAAAAACAGCAACTTTCCTTTGAAAGAGTCAGGACTTAAATAGACCTACTTGCTAATTCAGAAGAACAACCACACTTTGACAGTAGGCTACCAAATATCAACAACAAAAAAAGGAAATTTCCTATTAAATGCAGGAAATCTTCCCTCTCCTTTTCAACAACAAAACCTGGAATCCCACCAGACACTAAAAATTAAACTGTGCAAAGGAAAAACAAGTGAAGACTGAAATGACTGCTGATGGATGTTAGCCCATGAAAATGCATCAAGACAGTTACAAGGAGCACAATCAACAGCCAACCTTTCACAGCATTTCTCCTCCAACTTCTATAATACACTTAAAGTTTCACTTTGTCATTGAGCAGCAAATACAAATATATACCATCTGATGAACTGGAAAAAAACCATCTCTACTGATTTCACACAGAAGACAGTGCATCATCGGTATAATTAAGTAATTTGAAAACAGAAAAAAGCAGGTTCCGTGGGTTTTGAAGCACAGGACAGAAATCCGTGCTTCTGCATTGTAATAGGTTATTTCTTTTCTAAAGGCAAATGTTTATGATTTTATGCCAGTCCCTTGGATTGTCTGAAGATAACTAGATCTTCAGCATTCAGTACACAAATACATCAGCACACAAAGACATTACTCCATTTTATTCCTATACAAACAGCAATTTTCCACTATTACAAAATGAGCATACAATGAATCCCGTGTTCACCTTACTCCCACAGTGTCTCTTCTTCATACGGAATGAATACAAAATGGGAAAGAATTAAGCTTGTATGGCCAACTCATATTCTAACACCTTTTGAGTACTTGAAAAGTGATTACCTCCAATCTGTTATAAATACATAAAATTAAAAAATATATTTAACTAAAATTCAGATTCCTTTTATTTTTACATATAACTATATATATACACAAAGTTTTAAGGAAAAGCAAAAAAATGAAGTGTCATTTAAGACAGAATTTCCATAGCAACTTCCCCTTCTTTTCTCCACTAGAAAACTTTAATTATAAACTTAATGCTATATCCAATGTTTTGTGTATTTTTTTAGTACAGCACTCGGTACAAAAGTCCATTTCAGGCCTAAAAAACATTGGTATGTACTATAAAGGCATTAACTGTATATTAAATTATACTACATTTCATTTATACTACATTTTATTTTAGCTGTGATGGCCCAGTAATTACTCCTGATTGTTTCTGATCTCTCACATATGAAAAAGCATGGCTGATAAATTAGTGATGATAACCAATAATGAGAAGGAAGGGCATTTATACTTTCTCTTCGTACACCGTTTAATTGTTATTAAAAAAATCCATTATGCTCTGTATTTTACTCCGTAAGGCAGATCCAACCCATTAAATATATCTTTTTTTTTTCTCTCCTTTTTTTAACAAAGATCGCAAGATACTATCATATTACCTTTTCTGTCTCACTGCACTGTCAGGCTCTGGCCAACCAATTCTGAATTTGCTTTCACTTTCAGACATTTATCTGCATACAGTTAGGTGAAAGGTATTATTAATCATATCCTGTTGCTAGGCTACCTGGAGATGTTCATTTAAGCTTAATGTTTCTCTTTTTTAAAAAGTGCCACAAGGAGGATTTGAGACAAGAAAACTACCTTGCAAAAGCTGCTTAAAAAAAATATAATTCAGGACTCTCATAACAGGATATGCATTAACAAGAAAAATAAAAACATCCCAGCATAGTCTACGGTTTCCATAGTACAGATCCATTTGGAACATGCACCTTTTGGATAAATGAGATGCACAATAAGAATTAAAACTGAGGTTAAATGTTCAGCCTTATAGCTGTTGGGAAGAGCTTTAAAGACATCACAATGTCTTTAATAGCAATAATTCAGCAATGAGAGGATTATCTAATACTCAGTGAAATGAACAGAAACATATTTACTACATATAATTTAAAGAAAAATACCATATATGCCTAGGTAAATGAGCATACTGCTTATAAGTTTATTGTGATGCCAGGAAAGATCCGAATAAATGACTCAATAGCCGAAGTGACTATTAGGCAGGTATTTGCTTATTCAGTGCTGGGTGCATGGGGGATTGCTCCGCCTAACATGCACACCCACTGTGCACTTTACTAGGAATTTATATAGCATAAACACACATATTCATGGGAAGGACATACATAATTATAGGGGTGGAACATTTCTTGGAACACAGCCACTCCTTCTTGGGCCTGCGCACTGTCTCCTGGTGGTCTTCATTGAGAGTTTTAAAGATGAAGACTCAAAGTCTTCCTCTACGTTGAACTTTTAACCTTGTTCCTTGAAGCATGCACAGTGTCTTCAAGGCCTTTGTTCAAACCAAAAAGCAGTTCCAACCAGTATACTTTCTTATCTTAACTACAGCACTAATTTCTATTGGCTATGTCTGTTCAGGCAAGGACAAGTTTATCAAGACACATAATTTCATGAATCATCTGCTGATTTGTTGTTTCCCTCTTAACTCTTTACTTGACTTTTTCAGTATCAATTAGTATAAGCGTATGTGAAGACTTACGCCTCTGCATATAAATTCATACTCATTCTATACCTTTACTACATCGTAACACAACATACTTATTTCACACATTTCATCAAGTAAAACAACTTGATGAAATCCCACCAGCCATACCCACCACTCCACATTCACCCACTGAGTGGCACCATGTTAGCGTAGCCACTCATTCCTGCAGATATCCTACTCACGTATCTGCCACATCTAGGAAGAGTTACTAATGC
The DNA here is from genome assembly GCF_023634155.1 of Falco peregrinus. Classification (NCBI taxonomy): domain Eukaryota; kingdom Metazoa; phylum Chordata; class Aves; order Falconiformes; family Falconidae; genus Falco; species Falco peregrinus. The sequence goes on along the minus strand of NC_073723.1, from coordinate 55,342,633 downwards.
TTGACATGTTACATGTTACAAAAGTTCTGTGTAACAAGAGGTTAAGGAGCACAAGACTTAAATGACTTTTTTTTTTACCTACTAAGTAGCAGTCATTCAGCTGAACTGGAAAACATGAAGCAAAATCTGAGCACAGACAAGGCCATGAATAATTTTACTCGAGGATAGTAGGATGAAGTTCTTTGACTCTCTCAAGGTCTTTAATACAACTTGCTCTCTCATTTAAAAATCTGCAAAAGGCCTTGTCTATGTTACAGCTTAAATCATGTTAGTGAACTGAAGCAAGACAGTCCACACAGTTTCCCTTCCACTCTGCCCCTGCTTGTTTATGCAGAATTAAAGGCAAATTAACTCACACCATGAGGCTGCTGCACATAGCTGAAATGCATCACTCCTACTCAGAGCACTGGCTAGAAAAATAAAAGGACCTACCTGAATGACTTTCCAAGAACTTTGGAGTATTGATACCCATAGTAGTTGAAATGGATGAGAATAAATTCCATCTCTGTAGGGTGCCTTTCCATCACCGATGACAGAAAGAATCAGCTTTGGGAGTATCAATATCTGCTACATATGCTCATCTGGAAATTTGGGTTGTACGCCTAAGCATTGGTACCCACTCAACACAGTGAGCACTCGTAACATCCCAATTCATCTGTTCTGCTGAAATGCAAAAATTCTGAATGTCAGCACAGAGTGGCAACTATTCTGTTTCTGGGAAAAGTAAGCCTTTTTCTGAAGTTCTGCCCTGAAAATGAACCTAGTGCTTTGGCAAAGCAACAGAAAGCAGTGCTACGGAGTTTTTAATACAGATTCCTGGCTTGGATACTGGATATCACAGGACACAGACATCAAAAGTACCCTTCACCCTTTACAGAATTAAGAAACCAAAAATTACCTTCAGAGACTAGCAGTGACACTGGAGTCTTTTTAACTGCTGCTACCTGATGTTTTGGTGTCTTCCAAATAACAACTGACAACAGTTCTCTTCTTCATGGGAAAAACAAATGCAAAATACTTCTGGAAGACATTACTATAGAGCATTCATGTCTTGCTAAAAACCAGTACAAAAACGTCTGTAGTATGGAAGAGTAAGAGATCTTTCAGTTTCCTTATTTAAAGAAATTATTTCCAATTAACTTTCATTTCTGCCCTAACATTATAGGCACAGAGAAGTTTGCATTCGGTGTTTTCAGAATACTAAGCGCTGGATTCTTACATGCCTAAGTAGATTTATTTTTTTTTTTTAAGTTGGGTTTATGCAATTTGGGTTTTGAAGTGTCTACTTGCTAGTTTAAAAAGAGTTTTTTTTGCAATCAATATTCATTTCTATTTATTCTCCATGTTAAAAAAGACAAGAAAATGTTGTTGTCCAAAAGGAACGTAAAAGCCTGCAGGCATGTTTCCGGTACCAATTCTGGTCTAAGACTCCAATCTTCCCTTTGTCAAGTCAAACTTCCCTTTGAGAAGGCTGAGATGAAGCCAAACAGGCAACGCTGGGAACTAAGTTAGTGCTGGTGATGTCATCATAAGAATTCTGGTTGTTTGATCACGGACAAATTATTTCATGCCTTTAAGAGCAGAAAATATGAGGACAAAAGTTATCTGAGAACTTGTTATAATAGCATCCTTCTCTCACGCATGTTTGGAGAGGTCCAAATGACTGCAGCTGCTCTTGCAGAACAAGTTTTGTTCATTATGGTTCTGCTAGGAAGAGAATGTCCTGGACATGACAGCATAACCTTTCTAGTTTAAGAGGAAGAGAGCTTTAGAAACCTCGACTAGTATACAGACATGCAGAGTAAGAATCACAAGCATTAGGGTGGTGTCTTGTTCACAGCACCTCATCCATTGTCTCTTAAGGCTATGTTTAGTGCCTAATGTTAGAGAGGTATCCCCATCATTCCATGGTGAAATTCTCAACTGCAAATAGCATGAAAACCAGAAAGAAGTAATACTTTTTACTTTGGATACTGACATTCAAAAATGTTGAGTGAAAACGTGCAATATGCTTGCACAAAGCTAGGACTGGTTGCCTGACACAAATAGTGAGGATCTGATCTCCTCCACACTGCAGAAGCTGCCCAAAGGACAGAAGCCATGTCAGTTTAGGGAAAGAGACCAAACCTGTTAAGTTTTTTAGGAAAAGATGAAGAGAATGCAATACAGGCTTGGTAACTTACAACACGTTGGTTGTCTTCAACAGGGGAAAAAGTTCTGGCAGCTCAAAAAATCTTTCTGCTTGATATACACAGAGATAGAGCAGCAATTTCAGAAGACTAGAAAACCACACTGAAGTTGAATCATGCCTACCACATAGCTAGGGAAGCAGGGTAAGTCGTGAGCCCTGAATTATTTCATGCTGCAGCAGGACTGCCACTTACACACAAATTACCTAGCTTAAGGCTAGCCCAAGGGTGTCTCCAACACAGTGAAGTTGCTATTTGTGGATGCGATTTAGAGCACAGAGTAGTTGCCAAGTATCTAGTTGCAAACAACCTAGTGGTTGTTTTGCACTCTTCATATGTATTTAAATAATTCTTGCAGCCTGAAGTAACACAAATGTATACAAATCCTGCAAGTGACTTGTCCCATATAAAAACTATTTTATATACAATTATAGAAAGGTATCACTAGTTAGATTTTAAAAAATAAGTTAGATTTGATTTTAGAAGTGAAACATGCCAACCTCAAAATGCTTTATTGATCAAATGCTTTTATATACATCTTTGCTGACATTGTACTAAAAGTCATATTGATGAGGACCTGTACCTCTGGTATTGGTTTTTATGGAAACTGTACCAGATAGCTATTTCATCAATGAAGATCTATTCCGTGTAAAAACTTACATATAAATTGTTCTGAGATTACAGTATTTTTAAAAAATTAATTCAAAGAAGAAGTTCAGTTTTATTTAGAAGATCAAGCATTTCTTCAGAGAGAAAACCACTTAGAACAGATGTGGCACTGCTTTAAGTTTACAAGACTATGCTTTCTGGTTTAGTAGTTCTGCTTTAATAACGCTTTGTAGCAGTACTAACTCCACATTGCTACCCATGTTATGTTTCGCTTGTAATTCAGATTCCAAGTGTGTGAGGGAGAAAAAAACACCACAACAAAACATCCTTTCTTGATATGAGATACAGTTAGAGAAAAGCCTTGATTTCTAACTTATCGCAGTCAGTTTTAATACAGGAAAAGTATACCAAAACATCCCACTTATAAGAGGTAAAAAGGATATTTGTGTATGTATAATCTAGTTTTAGTTTTGTAGCTGGCAACAAATACATTTTAGTAACTACATTTCCCCAGAAGGAAAAAAAAACCCACTTTAAAAACCCTGAAAGTTTTAAAAATATAAAAAGTTAAAATCTTCCTGTGCCTAGTAGTCTGATAACCAAGCTGCTACAGTCATCATGTGATACCTCTCCACGTGTCCTGATGCCTCAGCCAAGAGCACAAATAAAGATTACACTACAGCATGGCAAAAGCAATATTAAGGTTCCAGGGCAAAAAAACTAATGATGGAGTAATGTACTAACATTGTCTGACATTATGCAGGAAAAAGAAAAAAGGAAGCTACTACTAAGAAATATGAGATCTAAGATATTATCCCACATCTGGTCTGGTAGCATGTAACAGGAACAAGTATTGCATTCATCTGTACAGCACAGGAAAACCCTTACAGTATAGATAACAAATATACTGTTTAATTTCACACTCTTTTCCTGGGTCTCCACTCCCACTTTGTCTTAAGAGAAAACTACTTGACAGCTTAGTCCTCTTTTTTGGCCTGTCCGTCCTTTCCTGAATTGTCTCATCCATTTTTCCCACAAGATTGTGTTGGATAGGTCAGCTGAGTTTTAAAAAGCTAAAGAACAATTTGCATTTCTTGCCACTACAGTGGGACAACTAGCCTGAACCCAGACTAAAACTTTGTAAAGTTTCACAATGCTTAGTGGCTGCTTTCCCACATGTCAGTAGCACTGTGCTTAATGGGTGGGAAGAGATAAACATGGCTTTTATTGGAAAGGATTTACTGGTTTGGAGAAAGGAACCCTAAGATTTTGCATGCAGATTTTTATCTCGTTCACTAAATTTAAGTTTCCTGTTACCATATTCTCCTATAACTGTTGGTAGCTGTCTCAGAAATAAGATATTAGGATGACAGAAATAGAGATGATATGAGCACTTTGAAGAGTAGGTGCAGTGATTCCCAAGAAGCATCACCTTGTCAGGAGGCAGAACTGGCACAGGGGCAAGGGATCGGAGTACACCACAGACCTGGATCCTGTTCTGTTTAATAGCTGCTTTGCTTTAAGTGCTTGGAAAAACCCCCACAATCAATCGTTTTCTGTCCCTTCTATTATTTAAATGACAGTATTTGGAACTGTGGCAGTATTTTACATGGTAGCATCCTGTTGTAAGTAACCCTAACTAAAACATTCAGGGCAAATTCAGTAAAAGACACATTTGCTGCAGCCTCAGCACCCACAAATACAATAGAGGGTGAGCAGTGGATAGTTCCCTCCCTAGCCAGAAGGTAACTTCCTCTCACCCCGTAGTCCCCGACACGGGGACCGCACCAGTGAGGTGCTGCTGTCGGCAGTGTCTCATGGAATCCTCTGCAGCCTGTGAACATTCCAGTAACTTGTACAGACCTCCAGACTGCCCAATTTATGGCCGGTGGCTCCTCAAAAAAGTATCCCTCAATCAAGCATCTGTGAGAGTGATTGTAAGCTAACTAAAATAACTTTATCTTCTAATGAGCAGCTAGTTCTTCAAGAACCCAAACACACAACACCTACTATTTCACCTAATGAGATGACTCACTAGAGCGTAATTAATGAGGAACCCCTCTACTGCTGGTATATTGAACAACCAGACTTGACTTGAATTTTTACAGACTCAGCTATGTGGTATGAACCTCCTTATACTACCATGCTAGCCATGCAGGTTTAGTGCCCAAGTCCTACCTGCAAGTATTCAATTTTGTGGTAACACCTACTGCACTGGGGCTCTCCACATGAGTAACGATGCCTTATTTTCATGACACACTTCTCATCTTACAATTTATATTCAAATTTTTGCCATTTTCAGCTAAAAATGCTCATTTGACCTTTTCTAAGGGCTTAGAACAGTTTTTGTTTTACAGACATCACCAAGACATCCTTCAGACTTCACTGCTCTTTATACTCATTTAACCAAGCAAACAAAATGCTCTTCCTGTAACAATGCACTCAGTGAAGTCCTTTCTTTGTGTATAGGCTTTGTCTAGAAGTTTCTTCTTTCTCTTATAGTAGACTTCGGGTCTGTTCCCTTCACTGTTTCCTCAGATACACAAAAGACCCTCAGTGTCTCCTGTCTTGCTAGCTCTGTGCATGCAGCTCAACATCTCAGGAAGTTCCAGGTTCCTGCTACAAAAGTAACAAGTGCATTTTCCAGAGTCTATGCCCATCTTACACCAACATGTAGACGTCTTGGCATGCTCCAAGTTTGAGAAGTGGTTCTTTTCTTCTACCTTAAGTGAAAATTCGTTCTCTCAAATACAGTTTGTCCTTCTCAACCTTTGTTATCTTCATCTCTCATGAAATATGTCTCCTCATCTGGAAAACTCATTCCACTTGAATTCCACTCTGGTTCCACCTGACAGCATCCCTCTGTACTTTCCATCCAAACAATCCCTGTTCCACTGGGTCCTGAGATCTGGCTGCGAGATACTGCATTTGAGCTCTGATGGCCATGTAGTACTGTTCATACCAGAATAACTGCAGCCTGAAATGACGATTATAATTTAAGCCACAAATACTTGTTATTAAGAGGCAGAGGACTGTAACAAATCTTGTCTGCATAGTAAAATAAATGCAAAAAGATTTTAACCTCTGAAGTACTCTACAAGCATACAAGTTTTAGGACATGCTTCGCAACATGCTTTAGATTCAATTATTCCTAATTGCAAAACATACTATGGTATGGACTATACATCTTCAAAATGTTTATTGAAGTAGCACTGATGACTAACTAAATTTAGTTGTATTTGCAGTGCTGGTTTTCTCCCACTACTTTCCTTCTCTCCATTCAGATTCACAGCACATTTTTTTCAGTATTCCTCTGTATAGCAATTCTATAATTCATTAAGAGAAATGACAATGCAGAAAGAGCAAAGGGTTTCAATTTTTCCAGGAAGTACTGGGCTCTAATAACATCCAACCATCAGTACATCTATTAAGTGAAAAACATCAAAACAGGACTCAAGTCTGATTAAAAGTACCTTTTTAAGCATACTTCAAGAATCAGTGTCTATGTTGTTAATACCTGCCTGAAGGTAATGTTTGAAACTCTGCTGAAAATCAAATATGCCAGTTGTAGATAGATGTTATCATCAAACTTCTACAGTGTCCTGAAGATTCTTCCAAGCCAGGAGGTTTTACTGCTGCTACAGAAAAAAACCAAAGATCTAGGAAAACAAATCCCTCTGAAAAATAAAGTACTGCAGAAAGACAACTATAAAAATGGTATAAATAAATTAGAAGCAAGCTTTCCAATACACGTAGTCCCCTATAGACTATCAAAGCCATGCCAATAAATAAGTAGTAGAACAACAATGACAAAACAACAAAAACAACTAACTGAACATCAAGAAAGCCACTGGCTTAGCTGATACCCAGAAAAGGAAAGAGGTGTGCCACCATCTTCTAAAGGAAAGAAAGGGGGAGACTTAAAACCCCATTTGTATTCTGAGATTTCAACATCCAGTGAGGAATTTAGCAATATAACAACTTTATGTTCCAAGTACAAGAAAACATGAACTTTGCTGTTTTTTGTCTCTTAGGTTCCTTGTAAACATGGGGGTGATTTTTGAGACTATTTAGATCTCAAATGTCACAGAAAGCTTGAATCACTAATAAGATATTTTACCCAAATTATGTATTTTTAGGATGCCAAAGTACTCAATGCATAAACTATGTTTGGAGATACAAAAAGAGTAAGAATAGCATTTTAATTGCTTTGTTCTATATACACTCACGCTCCTATGAAGTTGCAGAGAAGCTCAGTAACCCATGAAGAATGCAGTATAATATAACAAAGCATCTGTGGATAGCTCCATCCTCATTTTTTGCTCTTTGTTTTTACACTTCATTATTTTCATAGTACCTATGAGCAAAGTGTACTCTGTGTTTTTGTGTCAGCCAACCACCCATTAAACTACCAGAAGTTTAATCTTTTTATATTCAAAGTGTCTTCCTACATTCAGTTCCTCCTCTCCATACATAAAGCAAGGGTGTGGGAGAACAAATCCTGCAATTGCTAGCCAAAAGGAACAAAGCAGACTTCTGTCTGCCAACCTCTAACTCTTACATCACTTGCAATGCTGCATAAGTTCTATTTTCAAAGAAAAATTAAAAGCATGGCTGAAGCTATCTAGCTCTTGATAAGAAATAAACACTTCCCTTCATAAAGCATGACAAGATAATGAACTATACACACTTGTATATAAAAATAATAAAAATAAAGTAAATCCTTGAACAGCTTTAAGTTATGGATGCACCAGAGCACAGAAAACAAACCACAAAAGTTTTGTGCTAAACTTATGATGATCTGGAAGGTCAAAAAAAAGCTGCAAAAGGAAAAAAGTTATCCATATCTCACCTACTTACAAAAATATACTCTCTTCCCGGTACCCCAAGATCCTACTGCATATACAGATTAAAGGGACAAGAAATAGTGCATAAAGTAACAGTGTATACAGATTAAAAAAATCCTGCTACCAACTGTAAGAGGAAAAAAAACCCAAAACAACCCAGCCCAGAGATCTTTACTGTCTTATGCTTAAAACAGCTAACAGAATTCTTCTCTTACCAAGAACTAAATGCTCTTGCTGTTTGCCCATTTTCTGAATTAGGACAGTTAGTTTTCCTGCTATTTCCCATTGGGAACTCAACATGTGCAAGACGTTTGATGATGTTTCATTTAGTGACCCTGTCTGTCTATCACCACATTTCTTTCCAAAATGAGAAGTGTGGGGATTACCTGCAGAAAATGCTGAGCTATTGAGGTCTCCCCAAACAAGCAAAAAATCTGGGGTGGTAGGAATTACGTCTTCACTTTGTCTGCATGACATGGAGCCATTTGCTAGACTCCTAGCGTCCTTCTGTACTGTTGCTCATTTGTGGGGATAATAGAGACCTTCAAAATCATAAAACAGCTGTATGTCTCACAGATACCTTGAGCCAGGCATCAAATGGCTGGTATTAGGGAAAAGGTTGAAAGATACTCAAAGCAAAACCCCACTATACTTATAATTAAGGTCTGTGTATGTAAAACCTTAGTATTATTTCATGCTCTGTAACTTAATCAGTAAATTTATCCTGGTAATGGTTTCTAGGTACAGCTTTCTCTGGACCTACAGTGCCAGTGGCTAGCAGGCGTTAAAATCCATAGTTTCAACTAGCAAGAATCCAAGTCCTTGAAGATCTTCAACATTACATCACCAAGCTAACCAGATACAGAACTAGCACACACAGCAATAAATAAAAGGCAAACAGACAGAGGTCAAACACCATTTATTTTTAATTTAAGGACATATGAGTTGTGTTGTTAAAACAAACCTGCTCTGGCAACAAATTTGTGATGACAGTAGTTTGGACAGCACAAGAGGATACATACAAATAGCCACACTTCGTACTTCTGACCACTAGTAAGAACATAGTTTCCCCCCACTCTGATTATTGGTATAACTGGACTCCATTTTTCACTGTAGCTTATATTGTAAACATTTTCTTTTAAAGTTTTTTGTACAAACCAACATCCTAGCAATATGTATAAAAGGAGGAGGCTGTTGGGTGTAGGTAAGAAAAGCAAAGGAAGTTAATGCGCTTAGCTAATGTGCTGTTCTCTATTCATTCATGCCTATTGGTTCTGAATATTTTTCTTTTCCTACTTTAATATACCTTATTATATATAGCTGTTGGAATTAAAACTGTAAGAAAAGAACATTCTGCCTGAGGGATTGCAAGAGAAACGGAAGAAAAAAAAGAAACAGTGAATCTGTCAAGCCCAGATAAAAAGAATACTCAAAGAATTATGGCTGATAGTTTGGATATTGCACAGAAAATTTAACTTTGTCTTGAGAAGGTATATCCTTGATAGTCAGAAGCATCTGTAGCCATGTCCAGTTAGGGTATTAAACAACACAAATTACCATCTCTACCACTGCAAGGTGCGTTTGCCACTGTCTTTGCTCTGCTCTTTGCCACTTTAGAACAATCCTTCATTCAAGTGAACAGTTTACAGCTCAAGCATGTAGAAAACATGAACAAATCCATAAATTTTTCTGTATTAGGCTCTAAAAAAAACCCATCAAAAATACATTTACTTTGCTTTTGATAATGAGAGGCAACAAAAAGGGAAACAGAACACGGTAAAAACTTATTATATGCAGAAATATGCAGACTGTATTAGGACTTAATCTACATGATGCAAAATAAATATTAAATTAACACACACACTCCAAAATAAACATACAATACAGATCTATGATATGTAAAGAATAATACATCAGGCTTAGGAAACAACTCTTGGTTAGACCACTGTGAACAACATTAATAACTTTAATATGAACAGCAGTGAAACATCTATCACCATTTTTTTGGAGGGAGTGGATGCTGAAATAAAAGACTCTAACCTTTGTATGTGTTTCTGGTTTAAATGGTTAGTGAACTATAAATCATACTTTTCCTCATGTTTTGGCTTTTAACTATGTGAATACTCAAGTTATACACAACCGCCTCACAGATACTGACACAATATTTAATGAATTTTTAGTTTATTAGACTTATGTTTTTAAATGTAATACGTTTTCTTTACTATTTCAATTATTAAAAAAAAATTAGTATTTTAAACCAAGCACTACACAATATATTTGTTGAGTTTGGGGTTTTTTATTTTGCTTTATCGGGCCAAATATGAAAAGACATACAAAACCAGAAAATTTGAGACATTGAACAGAACTGGCTTCTAAATACAGTGAACTACATATTCATACTGACATACCAGTTACTGACAGTTCTTAAACTAGGATAAATAAGGAAGTATTTATACAGTTCCGATTTTATGTACCACCTGTCCACTCTGCAACCACAGTTTCTAAGCCTATATACAGTGGCCATTACCATTTACAAGGAATCATTTTATCTGACTTGATAATACGTTTTGGTAAGATAAATGAACTCGTTATAAGAACTTTGTAAGCAATGAAAGCAGAGCATAAATCTTGAGGAATGGCTTCTCAGGATTTAATTCATAATGACCCAGGTTTTCAGAGTTACTAAGAAGAAATGGAATAAAGAGAATTTAATCTTTTTGTTCTCTTGCCTTTGTAAGGAAGGGTCTCAAAGCACACCAAACATGAAAAAAACCCCTCTACTGAACCTAAGATGATATGTCCCTGTTAGTATGGGATGCAAATACCAGTGAAAACCTGCAAAGTAGTACCTGGATCAACCCCACTTTGTAGACAGAGAATTGGGGCATAAGTTTTCTATATTGTTCAAGGTTTCCTAAGAAATCTAGGGCACGCTCAGACAGAACACATTCTCTTCCACCTTATCTAGGACATCAATTAAGAGATCACCCTTCCTCCCACATGAGAGGGAGGCAAAAGAGTTTGATGTCATAAATCTCTGAATTTGCTGTTTACCAGGTATTCACATCAATGTCAGGTGAAAGCCACCTACTTCCATAAAACAGAGAGAAGCTTCCTGAACGGCTGAATGGCTGAAAGAGGGTGTGTATAACCCTTCTGCTCACAGTGTTTTATGTTGCAGGTCTGTTTTGTATTATTTTTCCCCTCCTATATTCACAGAGGAGCATCTGTACTTCACTGATCAGCATCTAAACAGGTCTTTCAAAAGGATCTTAAAAATGTTAACTTGAACTGCACAGCATACAAAGGGTTAACTAAGCAGAATAACCGTGGAAGAACCTGGCAAACCTTTACAGTTTTATATAAGCTAGCAACATGAAACCCCTTTCTATTCTTGGCTAGATTTCCTTTGCACGTTCTGTTTAAAATGTTTATATAGAGAGAATACAAACTGTAGTACCCCTAAGGGGTATTCATAAAGTGAATTTTAGGCAGAGGAAACCAGCCTCTTCCTAGACAACCTCTTAAGCCCCTGGGAAGACAGTGGGTCCATAGGAAATGTTCAGAAAATAATAATTAAACTGGACTTAATTAAACATATTTTAATAAATATTTATTAATTTTAAAAAACAGCAAAAAACAAGAACCCCCCCTCCCCTCGTTATTTTGAAACTTCAAACCAGTAACTCACCTGCATCTGTACCTGCCTGCTCTCGAATAATTTTCAGCTTCATCCAGACAAACGTTCTTGTTCCCCCCAGTCTGCCCATGCTCCAAACAACAAGTACTACCAACTCCCTGGCCTGACCTTAGTCCAAACCACCGCATAACGCCAACCTCACTGACACTACACCGCAGGTGAGACTGAGACCTGAGGTTATCTTGGAGGGCAAAAGGGAGTGTGCCCCTCTCCGTGAACTGCAGCGGTCAGGAAGATCACCCTACTGACCCTAACATTTCTTTTCCAAACTCCCTACTACACATCTTGACTCCTTCTTTCTCCTATATTTCATGACTTCTGTCTAGGTTTAAGATGCAAATCATAGTTTGAAATGTCTTTACAACTCCCTTGATGAATCTCCATACTCAATTTACAAAGCCTTCCATAAATCCCCTTAAACCAATAAAAAAATTCTTCCTTATTCATGCGTCACATTAATAGAGCATGGAAAATCTTGATCTGAAACTAAATTGGGGGTCAAATGACCCCACAACCATACTCTACTATAATGCCCCTGGCTAAAACAATACAGCACATCTCCATTTATTTTTTTTTTTTAACTTAGGAACTGTAAGAGGAACAGCATGTACCTGAGTAGGGGTGGGAGAGCAGCATCATCCACTGCAGGACTATTACCACCTAAGGGCATCTAAAGATGCTCAATTTGGGATTCTATAATCAAGGGCAGAAAGCATTCCGATGTCTAGGTTAGGGTTAGGGTTAGTCATGTCATGTTCAGTACTCTGTGGGAAATGTGTACAATGCATCACTGCTCACATTTAAAACACCTCAAACTTTTCAGACTAAAAATGAGCTATGAAAGTGGCCTTATTTCCTTAAAGCATGAAAAGCTTAACACTGAAGTAAGCTGACATTACCCTCCTTTCCATAAACCACTGCAACTACTGACTGACATTTTGCAATTTAAGCAAGAAAGGAGTCAAATTTATACTGGCATTTCTACTGTCAGGCAAAAAAGTATGAAGCATGCATAAACCTGCAGTCCCATCTACCGCTTGTCACTGTATCAACGAAAAGCAAGTGCGGATGTCACTGTCTCCTATCCATTTGCATTACACATATGGAAGGCATGGTGATCTCTTATCTTCTCAAATGCTGTCTTATATTCAACAGTGAGCCTTTACTGTTTCAGTGTAGTACTCACTAGGACAGGCTGTTTGATAGAAACTACCAAGTTAGAAGTCATTTTCAAAACAGTTGTCATGTGCTTAGGCAACAGCTAGATTTTTGTTTGTTTGATTGATTTTTTGTTAACCGAACCAAGTGTTTGAACTTCTTCAGCAGAGATTCAGCAATCTGAAATACATATTCTTGCATCTCTTAACTGGACATTTACTTAAAACAGACTTCTTGAGGACTTCTTCCCCAAGAAAAGTTACTCTTGAAGAAGGATATATTTTGTTATACACACAAGGTTTCTCCAAACAAAAAATGCATAAAAGAAAGGAATAATAGAGTGAGAGGGTTAATACTATTTTGTGAAAGCTTTACAATGGTTGATCACATCTTCTTTGGAGATTGTTTAATCTGTGACTGAATGTTGCCTTTTTCTTACTTTCAGGAACTGAATTAAAAAGGAATGCAACCTTTATGCAACAGTTCAAACAAAAGACAGTACAGTTTCTTTCAGAAAATGTAACTAAGTAGAATACTCCTCCCCCATTCAATGAAGGATGGACATAACCAATTTCTCTATCAGCTCTCCAATTCATGCTTCAATAAACTGCACAGGGAAACTTTGCTCACAAAATTCTGAGGTCTCTTCATCTCAAATCAAAACTTAATCGATTGCAAGGAGAAATCATGTTTTAGAGGACAGACTGCAAAATATTTGCTAATAGTCTATGAAGTACCATACCTAATTAAACAAAATACATTTGTCAAATAAATTGATACATTATCACTTGTCTTCTCACTCTTAAATTCAAATACAGTAATCTATAATGAATCTCCAATATATCAGCATGAGTTTAAGGACCCTTTGTTACAGCTAGTTAAAACCTCAATTACTCTTCTGAAGGAAAGTCTGACATTCTAATTTTTCGCCATTTTTAACAGGACATTGAATTTAAGCTACACATCATATATTGCTTTGAATCAAACAGTTCCTTAAAAAGGAAGCCCAGTGATTAAATAATTTATATTTTTATTACATTTTTCTCTGAGATAAACAAAATAGAGCCTCTAGTTTTTATTTCTATTATTTTATTATATTTAGTTTATACTTTGATAAAATTATATTTTCTGGCAAAATTCATTCTGAAAGATTTACAGATAGTCTTAACCCTAAGTTACTTAATCATTATTCTTCTGGGATGTAAAGAAAAACATATCCTTACAAAATTCTAACAATATTTTTATTCCAAAATTTTTTTCAAGTGTAAACTCTTCCCAGTAAATTAAGTGAAAACAGTTATGAAAGTTAATGTAGCTACTTGCATCTATTTATTGTTAAACATCTCTTAGAGCCTCTATTTCACCCACCTAGACGTGTGTGTGTGGGGTTTCCTCAAAAAATTTGTTATTAGTGGTTAGATAGATTGCTTCAAATTAGTAAAGTTACTTTTTTCCATTCATGCATCCCTCATATCTGAAAAATTTAATTCAACAGTGACCATTTGACACTACTGACACCCTCCTCATTAACTGTCAGCTAAGACAAGAAAATTGAATTTTTGTCTGCTAAAGTTTAGACAGCAGCTTCCTAGACAGAACACCCTCAGTTGCTGTCAGATGCTCAGTTTCTCTAAGCTGAAGAAGTGAACTGGAATACCTATACCCACTAATGACAGACAGCTCTTCTGAGATGAAATGGCAGCAGGTCAGCTCCTCCAAGCAGTCAAAAGGGCGATGGCAACAGCTTCACACACACTGTTTAATCATTATTCTGTTCCCCAAAGGTGTTGCAGCTGATTGATACACTAAAATTTCATTCTAGATGGTGATAAGAATTCCAGGCTATCTTACTATTCTATTTTCTATCCATACCCAGTAAATGTTTTGCCCAACTCGCTGTCAGCTCCATTTCTAATCATGGTTCAAGCAACATTAAGCAAATGTGGCATTCAGCACACTTGATGCTTTATAGAAAAACCACAGAAATCCTCACTTATTTCTCTCCCTCTCAATCTTGGGCACTAAGAGATGCATGTTTTGTTAAAAGCATGGAAAAAATATCCATGTAATGAAACACTAATCATTACTTCAGTCATGTTATTGACCACACTGGCAGAGAAGTGCAGTTGTACTTGTTACTCATTTTTTAAAAATACTGATCTTCCTCTTACAAAGAAAGTGCTTTATACCCAACTGCCACCTCCCCTCAAACATTTATCAGATCTCTGACCTCCTCTTATAAAAATTTCTTTCCTTGAAAGACAGTTTATATACACATGTGGGAAGTCAATCCTAGAATAGTCATGAGCACAGTTAAATAGCTATCTTCCCCCTTTCTAAAAAAATCATTGGAAAACAATGTTCTCCAAGTTACTGTCAATTCTTTGATAGGTATGAAACTGAAGTGATACAGTCATTCCCAGCTTATGGTTTTTGCTAGAGAAAAGCACAGAAAAGTAACAAGAATGTAAAAAAGTAGCCAGGATATTCCGCTGAGCCAGTCACCCATCAGTCACTTTTTTATTTTATGATCAGTAAATGACATTCTTACTGGAACAGAAGGTGGAAAATCTGTTTTAGTGATGCAATGATACCATGCCCTGGTGAATACTTCCATAGGATTAAACAGCATCATAGGAAAAATGCTACTAGGAGTCTCCAGTACACTCCTGAATTCCAGAGGAAAGACATCAGTCAAGACGACACTACAAATTGATGGGAGAAGGAATAATCCAGGGCTACTGAACATAT
Source organism: Falco peregrinus (assembly GCF_023634155.1). Lineage (NCBI taxonomy): Eukaryota > Metazoa > Chordata > Aves > Falconiformes > Falconidae > Falco > Falco peregrinus. Next base: position 55,327,379 of record NC_073723.1, on the reverse strand, counting down.
CTCCAATCCAGGAAGCCTCTAAATTATAAATCATAAAGGGCAAAGAAAATTCTCCAAATTATTCTTATAAACTTGCCTTATTTTTAGGTAGTCTACTCTAGGCCCTGTCGCAGAGGCAATATGCTAAGCTTGAGAGACCTTTGGACCTGACCTGGTTTAGTTTTAATTCTTCTCTACCAGAGATTATTGGCTTCATAAGCCTCTGCTTGAGATACATGAAGATAGAGGTGACCTGATACATGTTACGCTGCAGAGGGTGATCACCTTGCTACCATGCTACCCTCTGCTTGGCTTAAGTAGCATTTCTCTTTGAAACTTAGAGCTTTCAGGTTTGTAGTGGTCTGAATGCCTCCTCTCACTGGTATTCATGGCAGTCTAAGCTTACGTCATGATGTCCTACAGTCAGTCTTCATTTAGAAGACTATTTATGATCCACCTGCTTAAACTGTCCTGCTCGAAAAGAAAACTCACAGGAGTCTGATCTGGACTTTTTGCTTTTCTGGACCCACCCAGTTTTTCAGTCCCAGGCTTCCTGCCCCCCCCCCCCCCCCCCCAAGGGCTGAATGCCACCAAACCTTTTACCTCTCTTTCAGGCTCTGCCTTCCCTCCCTTCTTCCACCATTCCTCATTCCCCAGCTCACAGCACCATTACAAGGCAATGCCTCCACATACAAATGCTTACTGTTACTTTCCATTAGATGTTGAGGCATCAGATTAGGCCTCCCTCCCCCACAACAAATATTTTTTTTATTAGTAGCTGGAAAACGTTCCTAGATAGGTGCAGTTTCAAGTGAACATTTTGATGATAAAGTATTTGACATTACATGAAATGCAAACAAATATGTTTGCTCAGTTTTATTGCTATTTATTTAAGAATAAAATGCGCCTGTCTGCAGCAATGTAACTACCTGAAACATTACCTCTACGCCACAAACACTTGTTACACAAGTGCACTATCATATCAGAGCAAAACAACAAGAAACAAAGAAAAATAATATTTAGAAAGAAAGGAGGAACAAACGCTTAAGTAATTTAAATTGGTCCATCTTCAGTGTTCTCACACAAAATAGTTCTTTGTTAATTCTGCTGACCACTTGTATGATCAGTAGAACCACCATCGGTCTCTGAAGCACAGACATTTTTGGCACTGGGTGATCTTACATGAGGAAGATGTTTTTACTTCTCACTATAAAAAACCATGATACTCCTACACATTCACCCAGCGTGAGCCTTTACGAACTGCAGCCACATTAGCTTCTTCCATGTATTTGGAGGGCAGGAAAAGACGCAGTAGGAACTGGAGTTCTGGAAAAACCTGAAATACCAAAATTTTTTTCAAGGCAAACCCACAGTTATAGCCTGGTTTGTCATATGGCCCCTGCAATATGAATTCTACAATTCTTAACCTGTCAGAATGACTGTGTAATGACAGCCTTCTTTTAATGGTGCCACTGGAACATGATTTAATGACAGAGAATTTAACCAATGACTGACATGTGAGAAACAGCATAGTCAAAGAACAAAAAAAAAAAAATTAGTGATAAGAACTGCCAAGAAATAGCTGGACCAAAGTAAAACATAATCATGAAAAACATTAGCATGTACAATAAACATGTAGTAGTAAGTAAATTTAGCACATCTCTTGTAACAACTGTAGTATCTGGCTTACCCTCCTTCCCTGTCATCATGGATCAAAAAACCATTTGCTTTTCTCTGCCATTTTTTGAATCTCTTTTTTCTATGGCTTATGTCAGGTGGTAAACAGTAACAAAGCACATTCGTTAGTGAGCACATCAACTTCAGAAAATGTTATTCAACCAAATGAACTAGCCCTTCTGGTCCTTTCTTGGCTCTTTGGCCCTTGTAGAGGAGGTGAAACCAAAAAGGTGCTGTGACGCCATCTCTGCAGTTAGATATTCTGGCAGTCCTCTGACCCAGAGGAAATACCAGGCTTTCAGGCAGAAATGAATGCTGAAAGGATAGCAAATATTTGCAAAACAATGACCTCCCCTAAGTAATTAATATGACTGTCTTAAGTGGATGCTAGTCTATGTGGATTAGCCCATTTAAAGTACCAAGATTAACATCTAACTTTGTTGAAAGTAGATTACTTGTAGTGTGGCATTGGCCATCACAGACTAGTCTGCTTAAACTGACTCCCAACTGTCATTCAACTATGTTTTGTTTACAGCGTATTAATGCCAACTGCACAATATGAGTATATTGGTAGCTGGAGAGGCAACAATGACTCTACTTGCCTAGAGTACCTTGAACCCAGCTGTCAGTCACAGCATCTGGCAGTTTTATCGGGGTTATATGTATATCAGTCCTAAATCCAATCCCAGTAGAGTTTCATTATATTGCATGATCAATCATAACTTAAATGGTAGCACACCTCAGCTATTTGCAGATTAATTCTACCAGAAAGGAATTTCTGCTCAAAGGTTAAATAAATCATGAAGTATTTATACCTCACTGCAGCTACCTCAGCCTACATAAACCCAGCCCCATCTGCCTGTTCATCTTCAAAACAGACACACTGAAGTGAAAAAATCTAACAGGAAAGAAGTACAATGAAATTAATTTTGCCATCTGTAAAAGGATAAAGCAAATAAATAAAAAAAATCCAAGTAGTACAATAATTATGTCCATATTATTCTTATATTTCACATATACTTTGTGTTGGCCCTCCAAGTCAATGAAACTAATTTGAAAGTCAGGGGTAAAACTGGGTTTTTTGAGAGATGGCTTATCATCTCCTTCTCTCTGCCACCAGTCCCAAGAATGCAACAACAAACTTGACATAAGATCACACAGAGCAAGAAAGATTATGACGTATTCTTGTAAAAATATCTTTTACATTTTGTTGCTTCATTGCGTATCATTTAATCAGGGGCCAGTCACCCAGCTCTCACTCTAATGATTTTGCTCCTAACAAGTAAATTCTTTAGTGATTAGGAGTCTATTCATATCAAATGGACTTTATTATTGCATTAATAATTCAGCAATTCCTACAGCAAAAGAGTACAAAAGAGAAAAACACATCCAAGTAAATTCCAGTCCCTCTACCAACCTGCCTGCCCTGTTTCTTTGCCTCCCATCACAGAACATGACAGATTTGTTTCTTCCCCAGTCTCAGTATTTTACAAATTCAATGACCTCTTAGAGGACTGCTATGAGTTACAAAAGGTTAGACAACTTAAGGATCTTATATTCGTATGGAAATTTCAGTTTCTAAGGAAAACAAACTTCTGTCACCTTTATTAATAACTGCTCTGTGGAGCTGCTCGGCTTGAGTTTTTCTAAACAGCTTATAAATCAAGTTGAAGTTCATGAAATGCCTTGATTCTTTGGCCCTACATCAAGAACAGTGTTGCAGAACTTTCTGGAGAGTGTACCATAATTCTTGACTACAATCACAGAATCATCTTAAAGCAATGACATTCAATGAGTTACGTACATAACATGATTAAAGTATCAGGCTGCATTTTATACACAATTCAAGTGTCATGACCTTTGTCAACAGATTGCAGCCCATTAGTTCCCAGTAGTGGACAAAGCATACCGTGCATTAATGAATCTTTAATGATGGCAAGAAGGAGCCAGAAACAAAGAGAAATGAAAATAAAATTAATGCATTTACATGTGTTTTCTTCATGTATCTCGCCATGCTCCACTTGAAGAGTGTACTGTAATACTTTAATATACTGTAGTATGTTGTTTTGAATACAATAACATTATTGCAACACAGATTCCATTGCATTATTTGGCCGCTAAATGTTTTTGCCAGGAATAAAGAAATAATTTTGCATAGATCAGCAGAGCAAAAAGTGAAATTCTATTGACCCAGCTTTATTACGCTTTTTCTAACTAAAGCCTCTCATTCAACTTCCACTGTTGTGAGGCCAAAGTCAGAAAGAATGAATTTGAAAAGTAACATAGCTCAAGGATATTTGGTGGAAGAAGCCAAAAGCTTCCATGACTAGTAGCCATCCTTTAATGAAAGAGCTACCATTTTCCTTACTCCACTGTTGTCTTCAAAGCCCTCTAGAGACAAAGGACAAAGCTGGTGGCCTTTCCCCTGCCAATCCCCATCAGTACTAGCTTTTTAGCACTCTACTGTTTGTGTCCTTCATGAGCACGGACTTGATGTTGGGCCCCCTCCAGTGGAGTAGCTGACCCTTCCATAAAGTTTGTATAGCACGCACACCCTACTATTTTCATTCCCACTGAAATGCTGCCAAAAGTAGCTACAGCAGACAGCTTCCTGAGCAAACAAGAATGGTGGGAATCGTGCCACAACTCACAGCTACACTGAGAAAACACCATTTGCACATCACAGCAAATGGGTGTCTCGACTGGAGATCCATGGCCCCCATCCTAACCCAAGAAAGCAAGACCCTTGTTCACATTAAGGCTTGCAAAGACATGTGTTTGGGAACTATCAACAGCTGCACAAGAGCAAGAACATACTTTTCTTTTTAAAGGTAACATTATCTCCTATCTATACCATTCTCTGAAAACAGGATGGTTATACAAAGTCAAATTAACCTCTCATGGCATACACATCTGAACAGTAGAAAAATTACGAGGTTTTGGAAATAATTCAGGAACAACTGTCTTTCTTTCTCTTCCCGGGGTTTGTCTGCAATTTTTAAAAGTTTAAGCAAGAATATCAGGTATGATCAAAAGTCAGAAAGAAACTGCCTTTCTACACAATGTTTACTACATTTATTATTTCCTGTTAGACATTTTTTCTTTCCTTAACAGAGCTATTTTGTGGATGAATAGTGAAGCATCAGGCACTGGTATTTTCCCATTTCTATTTAATACAACTGAGTGCTTCCAGCTGCAGCTAACAGAACTCATGCACCACATCTCCCTAGTTGATCATAATCAAAACCAAAAACCCTCAAACCCTCTTTTCTCTTGTAAATAATTTACTAAGAGGCACTATGCACATACCTAGGGCACAACTGCATGACTCTTAAACAACCTCAAGTTCACTTGAGCTGTTTCTAAGTGCATGCTTGTATTAAGCCTAGCTTATAATGTGTCTGTAGAAGAAAGTATTACAAACCTTTAACAGCTTCGCCCTCCATCTATGCCCTTACACGTATGTACAGCTGGGCAAGTTCGTCTATCACTAGATTATAATTGGTATTGAAATTACCTGCCCCACTCCAATCATATTAAATATAAAATCAGTTAACACCTCTTCTTTCACCTGGCATTTGCTCACAGTGAAATTTAATATTGATTCTGATTTTCTTAACCTTTGGCTGCTGATCTTTTCCAGGTGTTACCCAGTGTCCATGACATGCAGAAGTCATCCCCTGAAGTGCATGTCAAATTTTGTGGCTGTTAGGCCATCATTCATTATGTTCTAGGGCAATGAAATTCTTTTCCAGGAGACAAGTATTGCCTTGCTATCTCTGTTTCTCAAGAAAGTCAATTTTCCCAAGTCAACGACTTTCTTTGAGCTTTCTGCCCCCTGTTGCCTGCTTGGCTCACAGCAGGTTTTGCCCATGTGAACTGAATTTACAACCACTGACTCAACACCAGTTACCCTGTATCCCACCCCTGCCATTCCAGAAGCTTCTGTGCTACAGCTTCCCTGAGCCAAAACCCCAAAGTATTATTAGTTTAGAAAGGGCTAGCTTTTACCATGTCCTCCTTTTTGGAGTATTACAGAACTGTAAACAAGAAAATGTTTATTAAATACATGATGTGAAGTCCTGAATCTTCTTTGCTTAGCAGCCTTAGTCACCTACAAAAAAAAGATTTCTATCATTCCTCAGATATTTTGATAACTCATGTCATTGTCCCTTGTAGAGGGTACTAAGTGTAGCTCCTAGGAAGCCAAAGGATTAAGAGATAAAAACTGCCTATTCAGCCTGAATTTGCTAGAGCTATGCCGTGTGAATTTCTGCCAGGACTGTGTGATAGAAAGCTGCATGGTCAATATAAACTAAATCATTTGAAACAACAAAGCTGTGAGGGACAAATTGTATTTGCTAGCAGGTATCACACAGGTTTAATAGAGGTCAATTATAGCCTTGGATGTTGTTACCCGGGGGAGGCTCTCAATGTGGTAAGGAAACAACCATTTTTGGTGGATATGAGTGGGACTGGAAGGAGTGGGAATTCCTAATGAACTACTGCAGGGGCTAATATTTTCTAGGTTGCAAAATACTGTTGTCACTTGCCGCCAGCTATGGCTTTCCAGGCAGTACAGGACGCTGCTGCACATCTTTGGCAAATCAAGATCGGACCAATCAAAATTCAAAGCAAATGGATGTGTGTGATATTTTATACCCCATCATTTTACATCTAGTGAGGCTCATACATGCCTGGGAACAGTTTCATCTATATACAGGGCAATGCTTAAAATACAGCATATTTTGCAATTTTCTTGAGTAAGGAATATTTAGTTTTAAAAAAAGAAGAACCTTTAAGCTGATTTGGTCACCAACCCTGACTTTGGATAGAAATGAACAAACTTCGGAGGGGTTTGGTTTTGGTTTTTTGGTTTTGGGTTTGGGGTTTTTTTGTTTGTTTAAATGTAGCATTTGATAGTACCCAACTAACTCTCCATTGTAGCTGAAGACGGTAACATTCAATCCCAAAGATACAGCCACAAGGCTCAAGGTTGGAGGAGCTGGGAAAGAAAACACTATACACTGATGTGACATAAATCTTCTCAGTTTCAAACTGACAGTTATGAAATGCCTGCCACAGAAATACTGTAAAAATGTAGCAACATTCTTTTTCTTTGAATATGCCATTATCATAAATGCAACAACAACAAAAAATATACACAAAAAGTGAGACAGTTGTCTGAGGCAGTTGGGACCCAAACTTGAAAGCCCAGCCAATTTCCATGTTGCCATGCAATAATGGTAACTGTTAAAAATAAAAAAGAACCAAAAATAAAACAAGTTTTCCATGTTTAAAAAAATAAAGTTGAAGGAAATTTTCTTCTTCCTTGAACCTTTTTTCCCTGAGACATACATCACTTACTTCCAGCTAAATCATACACATCCTCTATAGGACATTAATCCTTTGTACGCTGAAATGGCTCTCATTACTTGTAACTTGTCAGCCTTCTGATCTGTAAATGTTTATTTCACAGATGTTGCAAAATACTCAAGAATTATCCCTAATTTATAGCAGTAACCTATTAACAGTAACACCAAATGAGTAAAATGGAGGCAAAGACAGAAAGGCTCTTGAGACTGAATACCAAAACAATTCTTCCATATAAATTAATCCCCATGTATCCAAATAGTTAACTGCAGTGAGAAGATAGGTTTCTGTCTAAAACATTTCTCCTACCAGCAGTCCCTACTACACAAAAAAGGAAAATAGAGAGGACTCTAAGAGTAAAGATACGTGCATATACATATATAGGTATATACACACACTAAAAACAAACACTAGAATTTCTAATTTAATTCTAGTAAGAAACCAAAGGTTTCCCCTGGAATTTTGCAGAGACTACGCATCACACGCTCTAACAGAACTGTTTGTAATCAAGCGACACATCAAAGCTGTTCAACATCAGACACAGAGGTAAGCACCCTTAAATGTACTCCAGCAGCAACCACTTGCTATTCTGACAATGTGCAGCACACTTAAGGAAAATGGAACAAGTCAGGAACAGAGAAACCTTTATCTCCCAAGTTTTTCTCCTATTACTTTTAAATGATGACCTGCCAGGTAAAAATTACGTCTCCAGCCTTCTTGTTTTGTAAGGCTATACATATGTCTTAAATAGTACTGAATCACACAATCAGTGCACTGAAGAGACAAGACTGCCGAGCTTCACTGCCTGCATATTCAGCTTGTGAGGAAAGGACTTTCTGGAACTGAGGAGGTGCTATGAATTGGAAGTTACTAAAAGCAACAACAATGGTGGGCAATAACTGAAAATTGAACACTTCAGTCAACGACAGCACATCTTTAAACAAAAGATGAATAACTAATATATCATGTTAAAAAAAAAAAAAAAAAGCATAGCTATTTAACAGAAAGACTGATTGCTATGGGCTCCATGTAAAATTTACAGACATCACCTAGATGTTCGGCTCCAAGGATCTGAATAACTCAAAACCAGTGTGAAGACCACCTACACCTGTTTTGTATCCAATTCAAAAGGACATTTTGAAGCCAGCATGACTGACACACAACCTTCCCAGGAAAGAGGACACCCCACTTCGTAAGTGTTCCAATAGTAAGCCAAAAACCCTCCAGCAGTAGTTACAATACAAACTCCCAAGTTAGTTCAGTTACACACCTATAGATAAAAGAAAGTTAGAGCAGCCTCTTTTGAAAATCCTGTTTGAAAATAGGCAAGAAAGTGTATGTTCAGGTGCCCTCAGCACAATTAAGATATGAGCTATACCTTTCTAGAAGTAGACCTCTGTGGTCTAGGTATGAACAAGGTTGGGTGGGTTGTCAAAAGCTTACACACAATAATAAACAAAATGTCATCAGCTTCTGCTCAAACATGTTATTGAATATATAGCTGAAAGAAGCTTCCAAAGCCTCATCCTATTTAGTTTCTTTTAAACCACTGGAAGATGGAAGCTAAATACCAAAGGATTAAGACACAGCAACAACTCAGAAACACTCTTCCACAATACCCACCAGAAAAGAGCATAGCAGGAATTTCTTTTAAGAAAGAAGGGTTTCTAAAATTAGATGCAATTTAGCTATAGGAATGATAAAAGTAAAATGAGTTGAGATGCAAGACTGAGGGCTGCTGAACAGCCACACCTAGGAAGAACATCCTCACAAACAGATAAACACGGCATTAAATGTTATATGCTGCAATACGAAATATTAACTTCTTTTTCTTACAGCTTCTGGGTTTTGCAACTCCAAAGGATTAAAACATACCACCAACTCAGAAATGCTCTTCCACTACACCCTCCAGAAAAGAGCACAACAGGAATTTCTTTTGAGAAAGAAGGATTTGTAAAATCAGATGCAATTAAGCTATAGGAGCAATAAAAGTGAAATGAATGAGATGCAAGGTTGAGGGCTGCTAAACAGCCACACCTAGGAGGAACATCCTCACAAACAGATAAATACAGCCTTAAATGTTATATGCTGCAATATTAAGTTTTAACTTCTTTTTCTTACAGCTTCTGGGTTTTGCAGCTGCTGAAGATAGGGTGAGACTACAATCACTAGTTCTGAAAACCACCGTTCCTTATCCTTAACTTTTACTTGTGTTTTTAGGTCATTATGGTTTGACAAAGTATCAATCTCTACCTGTTTCTTAATAGAATATTTTGTGCAAAGACAATTGTTCTCTCCCTACAGCTTGCACTCACTTAAAGGGGGTGGGTGGGGGACAGGGGTGGGGAATGGGGGGGTCACCCATTCTATGTTATGTGGTAAAATTCACTTAATAAAATTGTGTAGAATTTTGGGGACCTCAAGTCTGTAACTGGTCACCAAGCAGCATTTACTGACCCTATTGAATCGGCTTTCTTTTGTGCTTCACTCCAATAATGAGGCAGACTTTTTTTTTTTTCCTTTCTTTTTTTTTAAAAAAAGAAAGAAAAACACTTTACGCAGCGAAGACTGCATATTCTGACCAGAAGGGTAAAACCTAAACACACCCAAACTTATTAGAACAGCTTTATTAGTAGTTGGGCATTGTAAACCAGGAAGATTTGCTTGCATACCAAGAGTGTTCTCCCATCATAGTTAGCCAGACTCCCATAAACTACCCCAAGGCTTTGACAACAGAAATATTCCAAGGTTACTAGAACAACTAAATTATTCATGATTAATAACAGATATTGAGCAGTGTCCTTTTCTCCTGTATTTAAAAACCTGGTTTCTACTTAGTTTAATGTATTTACTGAAGACTGCCTAGGAAAACTACGACTTCCATGTAAACAGTTGCCTTTGCAATCCATTATGTATGAGCTGTCCTTTAAGCCACATCAGTATCGCTCCACTTAGGCAAGGTCTGAAAAAAAAAAAATCAACCCACACAAACAGCAAAGACTAAATATTACCATGTGTATGCACACGTTCATTTGCTACTTAAAGTGTCAAGATAAGGAAGAAGCTCGCTCCATGCACTCAGAATATCTCACCAGATTACTAAAGGACCCCCAAAGATGCCCTTGGATTACCAGATCTGGCAAAGTGCGGAAAAAAGCCCACCTGCTGCTTATGCTGAGTAGTGTGGGTACAGCCTAGACAGCCACAGCAATAGCAGACTAAACTGAGAAAGCTCATGCCAGTTGTTCATGGAATTTCAAACTTTCTTTACAAAACCAAGAGCTGTGGCCTGAGGAGGCCTGTGTGATGGAGCTACTCAGGAGGTGGATGCACGGAACTGCAAGAAATGACACAGACTGCTGAAGGATGCCTGGGCACTCACAGGCTACTACAAAACTGGCACCCTGCAAAGCAAGGAGAAAGCATGCAGAACAAACCAGTATCCTTAAGGTGAGACACAAGGCTGCTGGGAAAGAGGCAGACTTTCACACCCTCAGGAACCAGAGATCTATGGGAGGACAGAGGCAGTACAGCCTTCCTCACATTAATTATCAACCATACTGCACCCCATGGAACACCAAAGTAGCCCTTCATAATCATGAATTTCCTAGACATACTTCACAGAAAACATAAACTTTAAGAGAAAAAAAGCCAAAACACCACCACACAACAAAACCCCACACAAAGCCAGCATACACATCTATGGACAAAGACATTTACAGACTATTTTGTAGGGATCGGTCACACTAAATCACATCAGTCCCCCAAAAAGAAGTTTTCAAGTACAGAATTAGAATTTGCAACTTAAAACTCCAGTTCACATCTATAACACAGCAGGATTAAAATGCAAGTGTCCTTTGCACCTCACACTCCCCCAATTCAGGTGATTCATGGTATAAAACTCAACATCCTCATACAAAACTCAGCTCGGAAGACCCAGCAGTTTGCTTCCCCTATATAAGATTAACAGTGCTAGAAATTACTAAGCATGTCATAAATAGTAAGCACTTATTGATCAGTGCCATAATATTTAATGCTTTCACTGAAGAATGCAAGACTGTATGAAGAACTGTCAAGTAAAGCTGTAGGATTTAGTTCAATTCACATCAAGCTTCATTTATGTATAAGAATTTATATATAAGTGCATATATTTATATATGAAGAACTTGAAGTGCTCCATATATATGACATGATCAATGTTGATATCAGTGAAGTTTTCAGCCAGATGAAGTCTGTATGTGCTGACACTCATGTTGGACTATTCTTGACAAGTCCATTCCCTGCTGGTCTACTGAGGTGAACTGAAGACACCCAACAGAAGGGCTTTGCTACATCTAAGTAAGGATATATCATTCTGTCTTTATACACTCCATGCACAGAGCCAAACAAAGAAACTCGCCTGTTCTCTCAGCCTGCTAATATCTCTGAAAAGCCATTCAAGAGGCCCACCATGTAGCCAGCAGCGGTTTTTTAGGCATCTCTAAATGAAAAATTTTCTCTTTTCTAAGGTATAGGGATGATGAACGTGGCTAGAAGTAATCTGTAGAGTCCAAGCACAATGGGAGGGAGCAGAAGACATGGCTGCGCTGAGAGGTGCATCCAGCTGCTGAGCCTGCGGGAGCATCTGAAGTAGTGAGACAGGATGAAGGATTAGGGAAGGTGTTCCTGGGCTGGATAAATTTGAATGATGAGGAAAGTTTGCAAAAGTAAATCAGAAAAAAAAAATGCTCACATAAGACCAAGTCTAGTGGAAAATAAGACAAACGAAGGAATCAAATCACAGTCGAGATTTCTGAGATGCGAAGAGCAAGCAGAAAGAAGAAAGCCAAAAAGATGGAGAGGGGTCAAACTAGGAAAGAAAAGTGGCATTAAGTCTAGTGCGAAAAATTATGAACAGCTATAAAGAGAAAAGGTGGCACTGAGGATGGTGCATGTGAAGAAAAATGGTCTGACTTTAATATAGCAGGACAAACACTAACAAGGAAATTGTAAATTACCATACAAAATTCTGATTCCCCACAAAATCTACAGCTGATTGGGAATCATTCACAGCACAGCTAGGAGAGCCTGAGAAATAAGCATGAACATTACAAACAACAATCAAGTAAAACACACTATCTCTTCCAGTGATTGTGATTTATAAAGGCTCCAAGTCAGTTATTCAGAGGAATGGGGTGGTAAGCAGCAGCACCTCACTGGTGCAAAACTACTTTCCTCAACGCAAACACATCCAGCTTTGCATCCTTCAGCAACAAAATGCAAATGCCAATGATGTAGGTCTTGAGTAGGGCACCGTGGAAGATAAAAATAGTTCTGCCTACAACAAACACTTGTCTCTGCAGGCTCACAGGACCGAAGTTGAGAAGCACAAGGCGCACTTTCCATTTCTTAATAGAACATCAAATCACATGCTCAGCCACTTGCAGATTAAAACTAGCTGTCTTACAGCTGTGTGACTAGTGATAGGATTAAAGAAGCACATAAAATCCTGTAAAGATACTTGTCAATTTGGGATTCTCGAGACACAGCTCATCCCCAAAAAAGCCACAGTGTACAAAGCATGGCAAAATGAAAAACACAGCAGACAAGGGGAGGGGAAAAAAAAAAAAAAGTACAAAATATACATCAGTTTAGTTATGGGTATTGCAAATATGCAAATATGGGTTATTTCGTATCAACTCCTAAGCAGCATAAAGGGGGGAACATTAGAGAACTGAGCTGCAGAAGGTTTAGAGGATATACAGGTGTTTGAAATAAAAAAGAATGGTGCTCTACATTTTAAATTGGAAAAAGCAGAGGCTAGAGCAGACACCAAACAATGATTTTTCACCATGCTCTTTCTGATGTGCATGACCTAATGACTATAGAGAATGCCAAAATTCAGGGCACTCAAAACAGCAGTCACACTTTAAGCTCACTAACCACTCTATTATTCTCTGATAGCTTCCATTTTATTATGGAAATTTTTCACATGGAAATGACTTATGTGTACAAGGAGAAGCCTCTCTCCTGAAGATTATGGCAATACATCAAAGAACCCCAAAGAAAGCATCTGGTTACCCAAAAGAATAGAGTACATTCTAATTCCCCTTTTATTATATTTTTCCTGTTTCTTTTTAATGGTAGATAGATACAGACGAAAGAAAGGAGTGGAAAAAACATGGTGAGAAATAGCAACAAGGAGCACTGCAAGGAAAGAAAGGTTAATTACAGCACAAGAAAAGATGCAAGGAATGTGAAGAATGTCAGCAAGTAAATAAATCAATAATCTACAGTCACCATCTACATTCCTGAACTACCTTGAAAGCAAAGATATCTGCCCTTAACATTCCTGACAACAGTAGAGATTAAGGAAGACTCCTCCAACCTCTCGGTTTCTGCCAGCACCCTTGTGTCAACAGCAGATTACAAGAGAACCTTTCTGAAGGGAGTCTGGACTACCTCTTCTAACAGTTTTGTTAATACAACCTTGTAAACACCTTGGACCAGCCCAGAAACATTAACAAGCTGAAATTAATGCTGTGAACATTACACTTAGTTGAAAAAAATCCTTGAGGCCATTGTGAAAGAACTGCAGGAATGGTGCACCAGATTCACCCCCTCACCAGGGCTCTCTAAAACATAGCAGACCCTAGCAGCTCATACGGAACAAACACACAGATCAATAAAGCCAGAAGACTAATGTGGTTTTACAGATCTATTTCTTCAACATACTATAAAGAGTTTTACAGAGGAAATGGAAGCTGAGCAATAGAGACAAGAGGCCATAAAAGTCAGGACTTCTTAACAAGTTGGGAACATTCTGTATCGTTAAGGGGGGGGGGGGGGGGGGGGGGGAAACACCCTAGAAAACAAACAAGCAAAGAAAACCAAAACACCACGACAAAACATGTATTCAACTAAAATCACTGATATGCCTTCAAGTAACATGGCACAACAGAAGTAGATCTTCAGAGCAAAACAGTGGGTGGGTGTTACGGACCTTACTGACATCCACCCTATACACATTCGGGGAGGGTGGGGGCATCACTTCAGACTAGCTCTAGACTGGTCCTGTGAACTGAGCATCCATTAGAGGTTGAGGTAAATAGCCTGGTTTCGTTTCATCCATAAAGGAATGTAGATCAATCTGTGGCGCAAACTAAAATACTGTAAAAGGGGACCACTAAAAATTCAACTCAAGTGCTCAAGTGTAATCCTGAGCCAGTGCTAACACAGATGTACCCAAACTAGCAACACGACCCTGATGCTACATAAAAGAAGTCTTGTAAGTCCAGTATCTAACTCTATCTCAACAACAACAACAACAACAAAGGAACAGGATGATTCCACATGGGCATCGTTGCTCAAAAGACCACTTTTGTCTACAAGGCCTAGCAGTAATTCTCCAAAAATTGCTTTGCCACACCAAATATAATGTACAAAACCCACAGAAAATCATCATACAGAATTATTTCTAAACTGGACTTGCATGGCTTCACACATACACAATATGATTCTGCAATACTTGCCTTTGGAAGTGAAGCTGATACAATACAATTAGGTAGCTGGGGACATCTTTTCATGCTGCTCAAATTTCTTAATGCTTATGAAGTGTAGCAATTGAAACATATCTGTTTTCAGTGTCCTTCTACTGCCAGACAGGGGGCCTCCCCCCCAACTATCCACATATATTCAACAGACTTTACTCATCTTTTAAATAATGGATGCGATTAAAAAAAAAAAAAAAAAAAAAAAAGAAGAAGAAAACCTACTGTACCTGTGTGTTGTTCTTCAATCCAAGCTTGCAGATACATGAAGAGGAGTAGACCAGCTACCCCAAACATCAGTACAGACACAAAGACTTGTATTAGGTTCATGACCCTACCAGGGGGCTACTTTTCAGCTTTCAGAATGATGCATGGCTCACTTTTCTGAAGTTTTCAGCATGCCTGCATCTTCTGTAGAATCTTCCCCTGAGACACGGACCTGGAATAACAAGAGATGGAGCTAGTTCTCATGTTACATTTTTATCCTTCACCAGAGACTGTGTAAACAGCATACTATATACAAGCTGGAGCTTTTACAAGCTATTACTTTCAGCACTTAAGATTTCTGTCCACAATCTTGACAACCCGACAATCCTTCTGCCCCTGGACAAATTCCAAGCAGAAGTGTTTCTTGAAGTGGCTGCAGAGACCATTCAACCTCCACGCTGCCAAATATTGCCCTTTGCTGTAATTGAGGGAGGTGGGACCCCAAAGGAGATGCCCAGGTGTCACACCAGTACACCACTGCCCACCAACCATCACAGCTGAGAAGCTACAGCAGCAACTGGAGGTCCCCCAAGGTGTTTGGGTTGCACCCTGGTGCTACCAGTCCCCTGTGATGGGCAGCCCAGCACCTCTCCTTCTGGACCGTGCAACCCTGCAAGCCTGAGGAAGGTTACCTCCAGTCACCCCCACAACACAACATCTCTGCTTGCAGTCCCTCAGCATTGGTTCAGGCTACGCTTTGGGCAGTCATACTCTGATGTTTACCCTCAAACATGAGTGAAAGTTGAATTTTGCAGGGTTAGGGAACGTCAGTTAAGACGATATCAGTAATGCAACACAAAGGGAATTAATGGACCGTGGTTTTGCTCAGCTATTTTGCAACACAGGAAGGATTTGTCAAGAACCCAATTCTTGACACTAAGTTCAATGTAAATGAGATGAAATGTAAAACTTTATCAAAAAGATTACTTCCTTGCACAGCAGAGGGCCCAGAAAAAATGAAGTAATTTACCTGATACCCTGCACCTGCCACAAAGTGCCACAAAATTCAGTTTATAAAAACAGAACATAGAAAACACTGCAGATCATAAAAAAGCCAGCTCCTTAGCCTGAATCAGAACATGTTCACTTAGAAAGCACTTCACTCAGAAGCTAAAGAGCAGCTGTTGAACTGGCCTGCACAACAAAAGAAAAAATGCTAAAATTCAACAGAATGGTGTTTTGTTTTCACCTGGATAGAGGTAGCTTTCTTCTTAGTAGATGGTACAGTGCTGTGTTTTTGATTTAATATGGGAATAATGTTGATAACACACTGATGTTTCAGTTGTTGTGAAGTAGTGCTTACCCTAAGTCAAGCACTTTTCAAGTTTCCATGCTCTGCCAGTGAGCAGATGCACAAGAAGCCAGCAGGAAGCAGAGCCAGGACAGCTGACCAGAACTAGCCAAAGGGATATTCCATACCATGGGAACATCCTGCTCAGTATATAAACTGGGGGCAGTTGGCCAGGAGGCACCAATCGCTGCTCGGGGACTGGCTGGGCATTGGTCAGCAGGTGGTGAGCAACTGTATCGAGCATCTCTTGGTTTTTTACCCTTGGGTTTTATTCCTCTCTCTCCCCTCTCCTTTTCATTTATTATTGTTATTATATATATATATGTATATATATATATAAATTGTTGTTGTTATTATTATTTTACTTTATTTCAATTGTCAAACTGTTCTTATCTCAACCCAAGGGTTTTACCTTTTTCCTATTCTCCTCCCCATTCCACCAGGGACGGGAGGAAGGGAAGGGGAGAATGAGCATGTGAGCAGCTGCATGGTACTTTGTTGCTGGCTGGAGTTGCAAAACAATAAATGGACACCTTTGTAAGGGCATATCTGATAGAAGTGTCTGGTAACTACCACAAAAAATACAAAGAAAAACTCAAGCTTTTAAAGGCAGCCTACTGAAAAATATTTGGGAATGAAATCTGTTAAAAGAAAGGAGCTGACATACATGAGTGTCCAAATAAACCGAAAAATAAAATGCAGGTATCTAACAATTATTCTGAAAGGTACAAGTACTGCCTGTTCCATAAGTTTGTATTTTAAATAACTCGGCACTGTTACACCTGTAATTGCTGAGTTTCTCAAGACATATACACACAAAACTTAGCAGAAACTCCCATTAAAAGCAGCTGTTGAATGAACAAAGTAACTATCTTAGAAAGACACAAAAGGTTTCAAGAACAAAAAAACTGTGCTCAGAACTTTGAAGGTTTTTTTCCAGTTCTGTGCCATTAAAACTATACATTTTGCTGAAGCACAAACATGCCCGCAAAAAATGTAAACCTGAGTTTAAATATTAATCATTTTATATGTAATTGTTTTGTACAAGATAGATAGCTAGACATTAACAGAATGTAGATGTTCTGTCTGAAGTACATGTCTGTATGGGTCATGAAGTGTCTGGCTTGAACCTGGAACACAGAAGGATGGTGAGGAGGTGCTTTATTCCATCTAGTTCTTTCTGCCTTGATTCTGCAGAGATGGAATTTCCTACGTGTTATATACATGTACCTGCACCCATTTGCTGCTGTTGTGACGATGCATAGGACCGGAAGGAAGCAGCAAAGACTGGGCAAGACCAAAGAAAACGCTCGGGGAATTCTCTGTGAAATACCTTTTGTGAGGGTGTGGGTCGTGGAGCCTCCTTTCAGCCAGCTCCTCACTAGCTGCTATCACTTGCAACTTTTCCTACAGTGCCCTCAGCATTCTCAGACTTGCAGTCTTCCTTATCTATGCTAAAATGTTTACTTAGGCCTTTGCACCTAACTTCAGTCCTGCAGCAAATGCACTTCAGAAAGCACTCCGCTGATGAGAGAGAAGCTTCCCAGCATAAGCAATGTTTCAAGAACATTAGTCAAAGGACCAACAAATGCAAACTTCTTCTGTTTTCCACCAGACCAAAGCTGTGCAGTTCACGTAACAGGACACTGACAGCATCTTGATTGGGGAGTGGGGGAAACCAAATAAATAAGACGTGAAGGTCTGAATGAGTATCTTTGAAAGAAATTAATTACATTGCAAGTACTAGAAAGCAGGAATCAGTTTCTTTTGGAAAAGTTGTTTGGGTTTCATAACTTTCTCATCATAAAAAAAACGTGCAATGCAGACACGCACATGAATAGTGGCATGCTTCCAAATAAGCCCATTTTTGTGGTTTTGTCACTTGTTTCCGCCTCAGACTACACAAAGCTCTCACATTTTCAGCCCTCCTTTCCAAAAACCAGTGTCCCTGAGTGGGCAAGAAAAGCCTTCTCAGGCCATATGGACGATGCTGATAGCAAAGTATCTCACAGCACAGCTCCGCAAACATTTCCAACACGTGTGGGCTGACACTGCTGCTGTCTTCAGCCACTTGCTCTCATCATCCCTGACTGCCCAGCTCTTGCCACCACCATGAGGGCTTACACACCTGCACAGTAACATTCAGAAAGCTCATCCAGCTAAAAACTGCTCCAAAAAGAAGGAAAGGGACCTTACTGCCAGAGGAAGTAAGGAAACTCTGGTTTCAAACTACATCCCACAAGAGATTTACCCAAGGAACAGTGCTGATGGTTTTTCCTTTAGCAATACAAGCCATTGCATGCATCCCTGATGCTCGATGTCATAGGATATACAGGTGACCTTGCCCAAGCACCATCATGGTTGCATGCAGCAACACCTACAAGCCCTGCATCATCACCTTTCAGATGCACAGTAAAATCAGGAACAATTTCAAGCAATTTAATCTGTGAATAAGAAAACAGATGGTTTTCTGCTATGGTAGCTTCAGTTTTGAGTGGGCAGAAGTTCCTGAAAAGAAACAGTAGTTCAAGGTGCATTTTTTTTTAAAAAAACTACCAAACACACTAAATTTACTCCACCATCATGGCCACTACAATTACCTTCGTATCAAGAGTTTTCATGCTGCTTGCAATTAGTTTATTTAAATTTAACTTATATGAAACTTTATTCTTTGTTTATAATTTGGCTAAGTTTTAAGATTAGTTTTAAACAACAGTAATAGCAGTTTTAATCACAACTACCTATTTTAGCACAGGTTAGACTCTAAATGTATCAAACCCATCCAAAAATCTGAAGCTATTCTGCTACCTTATAAGATTTTTAAAGGCCTTTCAGCTTGAATAAGTAGTTTAATTTATTTAACATAGTGATTTGTAACCCACATATGAAAAAATGATAGCGACATTAAAAAAAAGTCTGTGCCTATGAGTCTTCTAGTAGAACTTGAAAAATGGTCCCAAAACACTGACAAATTTGCTTTTTTAGTAGTAAAAAGCAACAGTCATGGATAACACTCTCTAGCATCCTGGCAAAGAGGAAATACCTACAAATATTCTTCAATCAAGATGAATGCTCTCTTGTGGCTGTGAACAAAGAGCCAACAAGCAATTACTTTCAACCTAAGTATTTTCAAAAGAGATCAGCTGTATCCAGACAGAGGTTCAGCATCCCTAGTTAAGCTGTAAATCTTCTTTTGCTCCCAATCCTGGGCAACATGGCTCCACTGGGTGTCAGCTTGACCATCTTGCTGGATAGGATGCTTGCCAGAGGGAAACTAATGTAGTCCAAGAAACTGCCATGTCCTTCTCGCCCATGTTGAACTTCATTCCCACTTTAGCCCAGCCTCCCACTCCATCTTTTTAGAAGTATGGACCCCAATGTCCCATCCTTTTCAACTCATGCCTTCACAGAAAATGTCATAGTGACCCACGCATCCCAAGATTTCCAGTCTTTTAGAGTACTGGAAAGAGATTACTACGTATTGTTCTTATCCATCATGGATAACAGTTAAGCTGGCAGACAAAAACACTACATGCCTTAGATGACACCACAAACCTTTTTACAGCAAAAATTTAGGAACATGAAAAGTTTACAATCATCCAGTTCTGAGGCCAAATTGTTTAATACCGTTGTCAAATTTAAGACTTTCAGGCATCCACATTCCACTACTGTAAAATCTTTGCATTTTTGCCATTGCGTTTTGAGTCCAATTCAAAGAGGCACATTCCTGTACAAGGCCAACACAAGCAACTGAAATAGCACAGCCACCCAAAAATGGGGAAGAGTGCATCTCCTGCTTTTCCTCATCTCAGTACATCATCCACCTTTCTTTTCCTGGCAGGCAAATACACCTGCAGCTGAGGAGAGGCACCTCCAGCACTCAGGTACCATTCCTGGCTTCTTCCTATTCCAGACCACACAAGACTAGTGACATCTGCTTGCCGTATGTTTGGCTAACCTAAGATTTCCTTGCCACTATTACCTTCACCACCACCTAGTTCCAAAATCAAAAACATAAAAGGAAAACATTAGATTGCCTCAAACTATTTAGAAACCTTTTAAATTCCCCTCCACCTTTTTTTCTTTCACCTGAAAAAAACCCAGATGATCAACATGAGTGATTAGCCAGCAGAATACCGATGAAAAAAACAGATGCTCTTTACAATGGTTAAAGCATTCATATTACTGTGGGTTACCACAAATTCCCACCCACTCAGCATCTCCTTAGACACAACTGAATTAATGAAAGCAAAATGGGAAAAAGGACATAGAAAGCTACTTCAACCCCACACGTATTTTTTTTCTTCCCTCCTTCCTTTCTTTCCCCAAGAAGCACTATATTTTATGATGCCTTCACAGCAAGAAAACTTCACACCGAGGAATGTCCTGCTGAACACTGGTCCAGGCTACTTTCAGCTCAGTCAGCAGAAGGAGGCAAGGATATCTTCAATGCTCCCCCTCCTCCCTTCACTTCTCATCTGTTAGCTTGTGTCCTACTTCACACGTAGGTGATCCTCCAGGATCACCTTTCCACTGTCCACATCTCAACTTTCTGGCTTCACAACAACTAGCACAAGGCACAGCTCCAGCTCTTAACAAAGCTTGCACAGTTCCTCATATCAGGCAGTGCTACTCTTTGTTCTGGCTTATTCCAGTGTTTGCTAGGAATAAACATACAGTATTTGCCATTTTCTCTCTCCAGTAAGTCATGCTGAGTATTATGGATGGTGAAGTCAAAATCTTTACATTACAGAACTCTGAATTAAGTGTGTAACCAAATCAAGATAACCAAACTCAGTGCTGCTGAGCAAATAAAAAAAATAAAGTAATTTTAAAACACAAAACAAACAAACCAAAATTCCCATACCATAGACCTTCTTGTCCATAGGAATCTACTGGGGGACTGGGGGAAGGGGGAATGGTTAACAATCTGGCAGGCCTCACTACAGAAGCTGAGTACAGACAGGGCAGCGTATCAACGAGTTTCTGTCTCACCCCCTGACAAACAGTATTTCAGTGCCTGGTGCCATAAAGGGAGATACCCAGCATCCATGCCCACCGGTACATCGCTCCTGCTGACACCTCGGCAACTTCCTCACCTGAAGAGCTGCGTATGAAAAGGTTGTGTCAAAGTGTAATGGAAGACACCATCTGGCCTGCCCAACTTTTATCACTGGCAATAACAGAAGATTACTAACTACCAACTCTGCAAATCAAGTTATGAGAATTTTGTTAGAGTTCCGTACGACAAAACTAATGAGATATTTTGTAGGAAATACGTATGGATTTCTTGTCAAAGGAGGGAGGTTTTTAAACAAAGTGAGCATCCTCCACTCATCCACTGAAAATCCTGAAACAACAAAGCCCCTCTAAAAAAACAGAGCTCAAAAATTTAAAATTTCAAGAGCATTCAGGAAATTCCAAACATCAACATCAACAAAGTAACTTCCCACCCCGCCAAGTTGCACATATTTAACGTTTTTCTACTTCACTCTGCCTTGTTACACAGCAGACCACAATGTTGTTATAGCAATTATGTTTTGTCATTAATGCACTTTATAGCATACAACATGTATGCTACAAAACTAATAACGTGGCAAAGAAAATATGGTTTGCATTTGATTGGCCATTTTAATCAATTGAAGTCACTAGTTCCTCATTATCCTGTCAATATACATCCAAAGGAAAAACTCCTTTTAATGAAGCAATGGATGTAAACAAGACTCATTTTAGTGAAGAAGCATATATTGGTTTCTGGTGCCATTAAATCTTTCTGTAGGAACTGTATTAGCTGACGACTGAAAGCAGTCCATAGCACCTGCATTGCTTCTGAGAACATGCAACAAATACAATGACTTACCTGGTTCAGCTCCTCAACCATAAATTCTATCAAACTTCAGACCACGGTAGTTTAATCCACAGAGCAACCCTCAGCCACTTGTAGGTTAATTTAAAGCTGCAGTTATAACAGTTATTCTTTATAAAGAAACAAACAAAAGCAATGCTTGTGTTAACAACAGATAAACACAGAGTTCTCCTACCCACGAGTAAGTTAATACATGAGCATCATGAAAAGTTCTGCTTACTTAGAGGACAGAGGAAACACTCCAGTACTGAAAGTGATGGGTTTGGAACTTCACCAGTTTACCAGAATTTTCAAGACCACAGGTCTCGTTCTGCAGCTGCAGGGCATCTCGCTTCAAAAAGGAAAAAAAACGTTATTATTTTTCATAAGGGCTCCCAGCCAGGAGTGGGGACCCTACTGCACCCAGCAGCCAGCCAGGTCTGGCACGCTGCGCTCTTACCTGCCTGAAGCACTGCCGGAGGTCTGCGGGCAGCCTCATGGAAGTCACCTGGATTTGGGGCAGTTAAACAGAAACAGGGCTCACCAGACAGCAACTCGATGGCTCCCAATCTTCTAGCAGGACTGGAGGTAGACTTTCTTCCCCCTCTTGAAAAGGACCGTGTCAAAGCGAGATCTTCCCTCGTTTAAGTTGGTGAAATGACGCGATCTCGTGCATTGCCTGCCGTGAACCGGGGTGCTACCAGCATGCCAAGCAGGCGTGCCATCCGCCCCAGTCGCTCACTCCGCTGCTGGAAAATGCACAGGCAACACAAGCCATTTTTTTTTATTTTGGAGACATGCCCTGAATTCCCGATTCCCGTTGTGTGACGGTGGGGGAATATGTGCGGGGGGGGGGCGGGGGGTGGTGAGGAGTCAGCAGAAAAGTTGGTCGGCGCGCGGAGCGCAGCCTCGCACGGCGCCGCAGCCGGGGGCTCCGCGTCCCCCTCAGCTCAACTTCTGGGACGCTCGGGAGCCGCAGCCCAGCCGCAGCCCCTCTGCGAGCGGAGCCGACCCTCGGCGCCCGCCCCCGGGGCTGGGAGCCCCCCTGCCACGGACGCGCCGCAGAGCCGGGCCGGGCGAAGCAGCGGCTCGGCCCGGGCCACCCCCGCCTCCTCGGGGCGATCCGCCATCAACGTACCGGGGCGGCCGCGCTGCCTCCGCTGCCGCCTCCCGCCGCCGCCGGTGAAACCCCCGGCGCCCGGGGGCTGGGCGGTGCCGGCGGGGCGCCAGCTAGGGCAGCCGCTGCTCGCGGAGCCGGGGAGGCGACCCCACGGCAGCCCCCCGCCCGCTGGCCCCGGTGGGGGGCCCCGCGGCAGCCCCTCACCTGCCCGCCGCTCCCGGGAGCCGCCTCCGCCGCGGCGCCGGCACGCAAACTTTCACCGCAAAACTTTGGAGCGGGGCGGGCTGGGGAGGGCTCGGCCCTGACCGGCAGCGCGGGACCCCCGGAGCCGGGCGGCGCGGCCCCGCGGCGCAGGTGAGGGCGACCCGCGCTGGGGCGGCGCTGCCGGCGGAGCCCGTGTGGCTGCGCGCAGAGCCGCGCTCCGTCCCTGCCTCCGGCGCCCCTGGGATTAAGCGCTTTGCTAACAGGTTTAGTTTGCTGTTACGTACCCAGAGGTAGGCTCTCCCTCTGCTCGCAAATAAATGTGTATCTAAGCTGCCAGGCAGAGGCAACTCAGAGCTGTAATTAGCTACTAAAACAGGCAGCGTCGAAACTTTATTGTCGTCTACGGGAAACGGGATGACAGAGAAGAATGTTTAATTGGTGCTTATTAGCACTTCATATGTGCTTGCAATCACTATCGGCTTATTGTCACAGTAGACAGGCCATGTAGATAAGTGACATTACCCCTCCTTAACGGCCGCATCGCTTCGTTTACCTTTCTTCAAGGAAGTCCTTGGAGAAACAGCCCTAGGTCTGGCGGAGGTGGGGTAAGCACAAAGGAGTTCTGACTTCCCAGAGCTGTGCTCAGGTCGTTTCTGCCCGGCTCTCTCCCCTTCGGACGTCTGGCTGCCGTGCCGTGTTCCTAGGATTACCCCAGCACACACTTCTGAAATGCTCCCTGAGTCGCTGCCCCATTGCTCACTTATGGCATAAGGCCTTTCTATTAACATTTTTACGACATCTTTCACCCTAACGGGATTCAAATCATCTCACGCACTCTTAAGCCAGCACACAGGGATCGCTTCTGCAACCAGCGAAGCACAAACACCTTTGGCATAAAGCTGAGCATCGCCAACCAGCTCAAGACTGTTTCAGAGCAGAGAGCTGTGTGCTGCTCTGATTTCCAAGGGGGTTTAACTAAGCAGAGTGTAATTACCCTGACCAGAGCTTAGACCTTGGAGATAACATGTGTTCATTGGAAAGCACTCCAGGATCCATAGCTGCAGCAGCCATAGGCAGCCAAGACCTGTGTGCAGTGGTGCTCCCTCTGGATTTCCAATCCAAGCACTAAGCCATCTCACTCCTGCTTAGTTTGGGTTGCGTGAGGACATACAGCCTCACCGTGGTGCTATGAATTTTCTCTCTTTTATTTCACGTAAGGATCTCCCTAGTCACAGTTCGTTATAGAGGCTAGCAGCTTAGTACAGACCGAGGGAGCAGACTTTTCCCTCCTTTTCCTTTAAAGCCAATCATGGATCCACTTCTGAATTTCTGGTGTGCAAAGACTATCCCTCACACCTGTAGCTTGTCTGGCTCCCTAGTAGAAAAAGAAAGGGATAGGGGGAATGAAGGAAGAAGCGAAATAGGTTTAACAGCAGAATATGCCAGTTGTTTGCTGTTCCACAGACTTAAGCATGTTTCCCAATCTAGGCAACCTGGGAGGCATGTGATACTATGATTACCATATGCCCTAACAAAAAAATGCAGCCTCGTATTTAAATTACAGAGCTGTTGGTCCCTGTTGGCCAGTGAGATTTTAGAGAAAAACAAGATGCCTACTGAATTTTAGTTTCCTGAGGTAATACAATCAGAAGATTGTAATGAAGGTCACTGAAGCTTCTAATAAGGATACACAGATTAACCTTCTGAGTGTTGCAGATTTAATTTTACTCAATAAGTACATGCTGCAAACATATTTCTTCAGATTGATCTACTCAGACTGTACTCATCAACTGATTAAAGTTATATATAACACTGAAAAGATCAGATGTCTTGATGATTTTTTTTTCAGTTAAAGGAATAAATTAATTGCTTTGGGATAAAGCCAAGTCTTATTTTTCAACTTAATAATAATAAAAAAGAACCCAACAACGGACCATGCATTTAGCTTATATAATACTTGTTCCACCACAGGTTCCAGCTATGGATTTAAGAATCTTTGCGAGTTTAAAAATTCAACATGCAGGTGAAATTAGACACTGGATTAGAAAGCTAAACAACTACGTAAATGTAATCAGCACCTTCTGAGGCCTGACATGTAGCAAAAAAGAAATGAGTTACGAAAAGGTGGCGGCAGTCTGTCTGTGTCAGCGAGGCTGGTATGGAGCCAGCGCCTGCATCAGAAACCCTATTCTTGGCAGGTTTCTGCATGTTTCCTATGACTTCTGCTAGATAAGCAGCTCAATGGTTAATGTAGCAGAGTCATCTTCTGAAGGCATGTGAGACTTCAGCCATGTGGTGATGCCTCCTCACAGTAACAGGAGTAGTCAGTGCAGTTAGAGAAGAAAGATAACAGGACATGAATTGAAACTGAAACCTGCCAAAACCTGCAGGTCAATTCGCTGGGATAAAACCACCTTTACTCTACAGTAAAACCAATTCAGGCTCTTTTAAGCACATTTTCTATGTAGATTTTCATCTCAGCTTAGCAGTGACAGCCATGGAGGAAAGTTTGGTGTGGAGAATAGGTCACAGCTACCCGCACTCGCAACTGCTCCTTTGTGAACTGCCAGCGTGCACTGCATCAGCGCCCTAAAACCCCTGTTGGCACTCGGCCCGTTCCCCTATGAGACAGAAAGTGTGTACCACTACAGTGAGCTGTTAGGAAACCCTCTTGCTCTTACTGAATTTTCCATGCAGCCCAGGTTTCCATCTGACATTTTTCAAAGTTTACAGCAAAGCTAGCTCAGCCACCTACACAGATGCACACATTTCAAGGAGTCAGAAGTTGGGATTCTTACGTTTAAAGAAAAATTAAACCCCCATGATTCAAGTAGCAGCTGTGACAAAACTGTGCCTGTTTGGCCTGATCCTCTTCCAAAGGGAAGGATTAGACCTACAGAGGGTTTTTTAGCTTAGGCAATTTCATTCCAAGTGCCATTATCATTTACTGCAGTGAATTTTGGGACGGGCCACACTGGCACAGTTTCCGTGCTGTGTGTTATATATCAATATAGAGCCAATTAGACAAACCTTTGGTGATTAAAAGCATTCTATCATTATGAAGGTGTCTTTTGCTCCAAGGCGTAAACCATTCAGCAAGTAGTTTCATTTTATTTCCTTGAGCTTTTTTAATTTTCAGCTAATTAGCTAGAAATATACCACCTACAACATGTGCTTTTTCTCAGTTTGGAGGCTAAAATTTGCCTCTACTAAGCATTGCTACCGGGCATTTGCTTGTTTCTTTAAAAAAATTGCTAGCAACTTAGTATAAAATTCATTTACTTAGTAACTGGCATGCTGGGGTAATTATCAAAGCCTTTCTAAGCAAGTTGTGTGCTCATTCAAAAATATTAGGCAATTCAAAGTGTAGTTCTTCAGCTATTACAAAGTTTTGTTTTTAAGAAATCTCCAAAACCAAACCCAACTTTAAGTCGACTTATATACTTCAATGAGTTAACTGTGAAGCTATTTTATTCTAATGGGCTGCTGTCTCAAAAGACGGGCCAAAAACCCCAGAAGCTGCAAGCATTTTTTCTGAAGGTTAGTGCCTTATCTTACTCCGATTCTAAAATGTGCTTCAAATGGCAGCTACTACTCTGTCAAGCGCTACACAGGACTAGAAAATGCCTCAGGATATCCTGAAAATTGATTTTCTGAAGCAGTGAATTCATTCTATATTTGAAAGGCTGGTGAGGGCTTCCAGTCACAGGTGTAAATGGGAGGGTTAAGATTAGCTCTCCTTCTCTTACTCCCTCCACCCTAGCACTGGGAGAGCAAAGTGCATGTATGTTCTCATACTATTATATGATACATTTGCATTTTAGATCAAAGTATATCCAGTTTTGCAGACTCTAATTGGAGGCTTTCAAGACAAGACTGGATAAAACCCTGAGAAACCTGGCCTGACCCAATGGCTGACCTGGTTGTGTGCTGGAGGTTGGACTACAGGCTTCTCATGATCTCATCTTATGTGAGTTGTCCTGTGCCTGGATAGCCCATCTAAAAATCAGGATGTCACACTTCCACCAAAAAGTCACATCTCAGTCCAAAAAAGAGATTTGAAGACTGCTACCCTGCCACAGAATAGCAGACAACAAAGGAATCAATGAGGTCCTTAACTAGCATCAGACGGCTTTCTTTGAAAAGGAGTTTGTAAAGCAGGGAGGAAGGTCCTCTGAAAGCCTTCATCACTTTCATGAGAAAATTCCAAAAGAAGTCTGTTTTTCCAGGTCTTTTGAACAGTGTTTGTAAAAGTTACATAACACTGTAATTTCTACGTCACCTGGTTCTAGAGAAGGGGAAACACTTGTCTTTGTTCTGCCAAATAATGCTTGATTATGGCACCTCCTGGAAAAGGGTAGCCTATTAGTGCTAGAGTGCCTAGTTGAGAGATGGTTTCTTTGGTGTTTCTGTTACCAGTATCACGGTGTTCACACAGATTTAATCGTGAATTTCTTAACTTTTTGATTTAAATGCTTTAAAGGCATTCATATCTTGAAGGATATCGTCATGCATGTCTTTCAATTTTGACTGAAGGGACATTAGCAGATTTTTTCCATCCTTAGGTATAATGCAGACTGAAAAAACCCCCACCAACACCTCTCTGAGCAATTTTACTACCTTTTACACGAGTACTAAATGTCAGAGAAGTAAAATCTGGATATTGTGTTTTGGTCTCTACACAACCCCTGAATGTGAGACAAACAAAATTTTCTTACTCCCCACAGCCCCTTTGGTGGTAGAAAGTTCTGCACTGATTCAACATCTGTTGACAAGCTGTCTATATGAATTGACAGAGAAATGAACTGATACATGAAGCTGAGTGTGCCTCCAAAGCAATTCACAATCTGTTGAAACAAGACACCATACCACTAAATATGTGATTCCAGTGTTCTAGTTCCTCTTCTATTCTAAAATACCTGGAATAAAAAGCAGAAATACAGTGACATGACAGTCTGGCAGCTGCCCTGAAGCACAGATAAAGGAGGATTGTATGAAATAAAATGGTATAGAATTTTCTTAGTCAGTGTCATCGGTGTACTACATGTTGAATGTTTGCATTGCTTATTAGGACCAATGGACATAGTTTGAACCCATTCTGACAGCCTGGATTCAAACATTGAGCAAATGATGACATTATGGTATTGATATGTGCCAGGAAAAAAAAGTTACTGAGAAATTCTAAGGCAAATGAGGGTGGAAAGTAGAATAAAGACAAGGCAGACTGACAACCAGACACTATGTAGTAGGAAAGGGACAGAATGAGAACTACAGTTTGTTGTGGGTTTTGGTTTTTTTGTGTTTTTTTTTTTTGTTTTTTTAAATCTAGTGAAGGCATTAGTCCCAACTGTTTGATCATCATGTAATATATGGCCAAGTGTCAGTACTGTCCTATGCCTTTGCACCTCTGCAAGGTGTTATTACAGGGGCAGTCTATGGAAAATTAGGTCAAATATCCCATACTGGATGCCGAATACATGCTGGCTAGCCTAAGATTTGGAAGCAATTTCATTGCTCATCACACACTTCCCTGTAGCTGATAGTTGAGATACATATGAAAAAAATGATAGCTTTTGAGGGGGCATAACCAAGAGGTGCCTATGATTGCCTGTTTTCAGCCAAAAATATTCTCACAGCTGGGTTTTTAGATGAAGATACTACTCTGAGACAATGGTGATTGCTTTGGTGAACCATCTTCTTCTAGCTAGAAACTTTTAGTCTAATTAGTATGCTAATGTAGCTAGATCTGTTGGCAGTATCTGATGGTGTTGACCA
This sequence comes from Falco peregrinus, assembly GCF_023634155.1. Classification (NCBI taxonomy): domain Eukaryota; kingdom Metazoa; phylum Chordata; class Aves; order Falconiformes; family Falconidae; genus Falco; species Falco peregrinus. The sequence continues at coordinate 55,298,319 of NC_073723.1, read as the reverse complement.
TCATGTGGTGCTGTTTTGCGTGATATCTAGGAGAGTGGATAAAGCTGCAGATCTCATTCTTTTACCCCTCCTCCTAACCAGATCATTGTTTGGAGTTATGTGTGCTCCTCGTCCTGGGAACATCCTCACATACTAAAAGCTCTTGTTAAGGTTGGGAAACAAGATGGATTTGGGAGTCAGCAGCATGCATGGGCAATTAAAGGGCAATTAAAGTCTGTATCTTCATAACAACAAAATCAAGCTTTCCAAACACAAAAGTGCATAACTACACACTAAAAGGAAGAGTAGACTGGGAAAACTAAACATGCCTCTAATGTTGGGCTGTTCAAAGAGGAGGAGAACTGGAAGAACTGTTTCAGATCACGCCGGGAACTAGGCTTGGAGCTATTCTGGAAACAGGGGTGATGCAGAAAGTTCTCTAGCCGATGGGATTTCCCTCCCGTCACATACCCACAGCCATTTTTCCTGCCTTCAGGCTCCACTGCTGCAAAATGCTGTAGAAGAAAGTGCAAATGAATACCATGACGGAGCCCCAGGATCATAAAATCCTAACACATCTCACAGGTTTCCTGCTGATTTCCCTTGGCTCAGCTCAGCTCAACTGTATTTAAACCATGCTCTCCAGCATTTGGCTTACTTTCTCTCTAGTAATTAGGTTTTGCAGGAACATTTTTCTTTATTTTTAGGAAACTTTTCCTCATAACCAATCTGGCTTTCCCTCATTGGTTTCATGCCCTTTTCTTCTTATTCTTTTCCCAAAGGATACAGAATAGCTCACTACTTTCTTTGTGGTAACCTGTCACATGGTAAATCATTGCTTCCTACTAAGGAAACCACGACCCAAAGCAGATAGTTTCCTTAATAGGAAGCAATCATACTTTACCCTGTGTTTGAATTCTGCAAAGCATTTATCTTACTCATGAATTCAGTGTAGGACACCTTCTTTCTGTCTTTGTCTCATTGTAAGCTGCTGAACAAAAGTGGTTTTCGCAAGGATGCTTTAAATGACCCATTCTCCTGGCCAGGGCTTTCTTTAGATTTGCGACTACTAAACTCACCTTTTCCAGATGGTATAATAATTTTCCATCTCTCTGTCTTTGGAATGAAATTTAAGAATACTTGATAAGTAACATGGGACAGATTATAAACTTCCGCAAATGTACTTGTGCAGTGCTTTCATCGACAGAGACTGTTATTTCACATCTGGAGAGGGGAATATGATCTATCACCCCACCCCATAAGAGAATCTAAAACAATTTTAAGGTTCATCTTTATGCAGGAAAACATCTATGTGCGCAATTAAGCACTTGCTAACAACCAGTGGAACTGTGGCATATTCTCAAGTGCCTTTGCTAGTACACACCTGATCTGGACTTCGCAAATGGAATGATTGCTTATATTTATTTTTAAGTGTTTTTTAAAAAATGTGTGCTGGGGAATTTAATCAAATTTTGGAAATGGGAAAGCTTAAATGTTTTTGTTGTTTTGTGATTTTTGGGGTTATCTTAATTACTATGGGAAAACAGCTAAAAAATTAACAAAGCAGCTTGTTATTCATTTGTTTGCTTCACAAATAAATGCTCTACTTCGTAATTACTCCTTTAAAGCTAAATGCTTATGTACAAAATGTATTGTTAAGGAAAGCTTTACAGTCATCACGGCAACTATGTGACAGTATTTGTAGAACTAAAGCACAGAAAAACTATTTATTGTGTTGTTTACAAACTGCAAAATTCTTGGCCAGTAGAGACTGAAGTTTTCTCTATTTGAATGTTAGACAGGAGAAGAAACTGCAAGAAATGTGGGCCCTGTACACACTTAGCATCCTTAACGTAACATTTGTGGGTTGTCATTGACCACATTTTCCAACCACAGCTGTTTTAAACTATTTTTTGATCACATATGTTAAAAGCAATACGTGTTTAAGTCTACACACATACATGATCTTGTATATTCTTTTGATTTATAAATATATCCATATGTTCCTTTGTTTCAAATTTGCAGGTCATCTAAAAAGAGCTGATCTTATGAAACCAATTAAAACTTCCAGCAGTGAATTAAAGTAGCAGAAATTTTTGTTTACTTTCCTTAATCTCTTTCACAGACATCAAACTGGTGTTAGGTACACAGTTGCTGCTTGTGTCAGTGTAATTACACTGATTGCCAAGCTATGTTTTCAAAAGCAAATAAACTGAAATAATCAGGATTTTCAGGATTGTCTGCTATAAAAATATCCCATATGTTAGGTACTCACGGGGAAACCATTATTAGTAAATCCCGTTGACTGTCAGAGGTCCATAGACCACACAGAACCAAATACACTCTCTCGCTGCAGTTTGGATTTATTAACCAAGAAGCCCAGTGCTCCACAACATGAAACTTGGCTCCTATTGTGTCTGCAGCCAGGGCCACTCCAGAGTTTTCATCTGCGATTGCTTGTCTCACACCACAGGACCTGCAGAAAATTACTGCCACATCCTCTCTTCCAGGCAGAGTAACTAGCCAGCTGCTAGCTGCTAGCTGTGAAACAACAGATTTTATGGAGGACTGGCCCAAAACCATCAGCAGGGACTAACAAGATGGAAAAATTCAGTGTCCCACCGAATCACCAGTCTTACTATAACCAACTGCCAATTTACATGTTGAGGATGGGGACAGAGAAGGGAGGAAGAGAGGAGAGATGTTTTAGTAAAGGAGGTAAATGATATTTAGCAGATGAGATACAGGGCAGTTTGTTTTCAGATCGTCTTTTCTTTCCGAGTGTCTGCAAATATGCTTTTAGGGCATGTTTTTTTTTTAAATAAGGACAAGGTATCCTCTATACAAGGTCAGAGTGAATGAGTTAGCAGTTTGCTCAGGTATCCTTGTCCCCAACAAGTGCATGCATAGCGCTGTAATACTGTTCTGGGGCTGCAGGCTATAGATATGATTTCTATTCTGCCACCCTACTAGCAAAATGTGGCCTCTCATTTAGCTGCATCAGATCATGGTTTGCAATTGAGGGATCAACTTCAAATAAAATGTATGAAATTCACCTTACAACATAAATGTATCTTGTATTCAGCACCTGCCTTCATTATGCTGCATTCTCTAGCAGCTGCCTGTAAAGATTACATTATATAGAAAAACAGACTTCTAAGCCATCAAAGAGGACTGAATGGAATCCTTTAAGAATATGATGGTAGCATGAAACCTGGGCATTTTCGATAAATGAGTTACAACACCTTTTAGGTATAACACTTGCCCCTGAGCATCTTTTTTCATTTCTGCATTGTTATGATCACACTTTCTGCTTCAGTAAGGTCCCTATTTTCCCCCTATTCTAGTGTTAGAAAGCCAGAACTGCCACCATTACCTCTATTACCACCACGACCAGAAGATGGACCAATTTGACAGGAAAAGCTGCAATATCAACTGCATGCACTTTAGTATCTTGAAGTAAACAGATAAAATGAGTTCTCCACCCTCTTAATGTATAGTAGCTTTGGGTGTAGGGGTAGACTGAATATTTAGACAATGGCTTTCTTCTAGTTGACAGGCCCACAAAGTCTGACACATCATAACACAAATTTTTCCTCTAAATAAGATAATGAAATATCCTATATTCCAGGAGAACACACTTTTTAATTTGAGATGATATTAATTGCTGATCAGAGCAGGTCAACAAATTTCACATTTCTGATTTCCACTGCATATAGTGTTATTGTAAATCAGTGTAAATATTCGCAGGTGTTTCGCAGCTATTGCAAAACCTATGGGGAACGCATGCCAGGGCAGAAGTAGCAGTTTACAGTGCTGGGAGGTAGAGCTTCTGTTGCGGGCCAACAGCTTGCAATGGGCACAGGTAACGCATCTTGTTTTGGCATGTCTGTGCTCTCCTGCATGATCATGAGTAACCGTCATGTTAATGCTGCCAAAAGCTTTGGGTTGAGCATCCTGAAGGTAATGGTGGCTGTGGCTCACTCATCTCCCAGGCCAGTGCCCTTCTCCATATTCATAGAGGCTGAGTCATTATTTCCACAGAGCCTGACAGCCACTGCAATTCCTTGCTTCTTCCCCTTGGAGCACATCTAGATCTTTATCTGTTTCTTCCAGGACTGTGTCTCAGAGGGAGCGTAAGTCCTGCTGATGCTATGATCATTTAGAAATTCTCTTTAGCTATTGTCAAACCCTTGCTCCAGCAGTGAAGGAACAGGTCTTCAGGCTCTCTGACAAGACAGTGGCCAGCCAGGAAGCTGGTGCAAAAAACCTAGAGCTTCCCACTACACATAGCAATGAAATGCTATGTGCTTGGAGGAACTGCAAGGGAAAAGGCATTATATTGGTAAATAACTAATGCCACATTTAGCCATACCTGTGTAAATCTGCAGGGACTCTTCTGAGGCTGGTGGGGCAGCTCTAGAGGTACCTCATTTAACAGAGCCCCGTGTAAGAAACGGGTGCATGCTCAGGAGGATGGTGGCTCTATCCAAAGGTTAAGGTACACAAAAACATTTCAGGAGCTTAAGGAAGAAAATTAGTGTGTGAACATGAAAACCTGAGGAAGGAATGAAGAAATTAATTATCACACCAAGGGAAAAACAAAGAAGCATGAAGAAAAACAATTAGCAGTTGAAAATGCTCTTGAGTCCAGTAACCTTGGAGAGTGCATTGAGCACTAGCCGTCACTTAAGGCAATTATCGGATATCATATAAACCTTTTTTCAAACCGAGGCAGAATTGTTTATGTTTTGGGAAGCAGCTATCAATAGTGAAATTAAATATCTGAATGAATGCAGGAACATGTTCTAATAAAACGTGAAGGAAGTAATCAGGGAATATTATCAGTCTTGTCAGTCTGATATTTAGCAGTGATAAAAAAAAAAAAATAAAAGGCTGGTGCCAATGTACTTTCCTTTTTGCAAGCTGAGCCTATCTAGTATAATATTCAATGGCAGAGACTCATAAAGAGTTTAAGAGCTTCTCTGCAGGATGGAGCTGAAGACACGCACAAACCTGAGATTTACACTAGATTATTAAAATGGTTTACTTTTAATGCCAGACCAGGGCATCCTGGGATCAGCAATAACTTCCATGATTGCACAGACCAGCCTCTAGTCACGCAGTTGACCTGAATAGGAGACTGATGAGTTTCAAAGAAGTGAGGCTTTAAACTCTGGCCTAAAGAAAAGAAAGACTTGACCAGCCCAGGACAGAAATGCAGGACCTACTTGCAACCCACTGATCTTTTTCACCCTGTCCCCAGGGAACAGAAGAATGGTGGCAGTGCCCAGCTACAGAATGTTGTCTCAGTCTGGAGGTCCCTGGTACAAATCCCCATACAGGCAGCTGAAAAGGAGGTCACCGCTTGCAATTACAACCTTACACTGTACCCTGGACACAAATAACACCCAGCGAGAGAGTACGGCCTCTGCCTGCTGCTGTAGCTCAACAGATGGAGTAGCTGCTAAGCTTAGCTTGCAGGATTGAGAAATGGATTTTTTGTTTTATAAGCAAGACTGTGTGCAGATGAACTGAGGATGGCCTACAGATCACAGAAATAAAATCTATTACTTTAGCATTTTTTTAGGTTAACATACTGCATGCCACTCTCTCCTCTCATCTCTTTCCTACTTATTTTTTTCCAGAAAGTAATTTGCTTGCTTTTCTCTCATTTTCCAGAGCTGAACTTCAGCAACTGAAATTGGTGGGCTTTGCTCAGAAAGCCTCCTAAATTTGTTAATGCTCATCTTTGATGAGATGGCTTAACACAGGTAGCACTATATATATATATATGATTTCACTTTTTTTTCTATGCTTTTATTATAATTGTTAATGCTAATCCTTAATGAAGTGGCTCAAGCCAGGTAGTAAAATAGATTTGCATATAATTTCATGTAGTTTTTCTGTGCTTGTATTGTAAGTGAGATTTTTATTTTTAAAAAAAACAAAAATAAAACATAGAGGCTTGTGTCAAAGTTTGTGTCAAAGCTTCACAGTGAAGCTTTGACACAAACATCTCAACACATTCTCCCTGAAATCTCAGAAGGTCATTTTAACAGCTTCAGAAGTTACACACTTTGTACTCAAGTTCTACCCTCTTAAAGCACCAAAGTTCCTACCTTGAGGCAGTAACCATTTTAGCTGCCGTCTCCACACCTCTAGGCCCACATCAGACAGAACCTTATGCAGCTTTATTCTTTATTCAGAGCCTCAGATCCCTGAAATACCAACAGAACAATTTTTGTGAGATGACATCTTCAGACTAACTTTTGTATCTGCCTTAATGATTAACATAAGTGTTAAAGTGATCTGCCTGAGTGATTTTTTTGTTTGCATGAAGAAATCTGTTTCTGTCTGCTTCTTTGTTTTAAATCGACATTTTTCCTAAGCTGATCAGAACATTAAAATTGCTTATCATGAGCCAAGTTTCTGTGATTAAGGGAAAAAGAATCTACGTATGGCTAGAGAGGGGCCGATGTGCACTGAGTAGAGGCCCACAGGGTGTGTGCAAGTGAAAGTTGTAACTAATTAGTAATATTAAAAGTATAAAACAGGTTGCCTTCTGAATGTAGCCATTGCAATTTATGATTTCTGCCAAACTATATATTGATTTCTCTGTCTTAAGAATCAGCAACTTTCCCTGTTGATTGAATTCTAATTACTCACTCCATAGTTACATTGATTTTAACAGGCTTCTGGACAATTTTGAATCCAGGCTGGTTTCAAATTATACTTAATGAATTTGTCATGACTATTGATATAAACACTTCCATTAGATAGCAACTTGAAAAAGAGAGAACCTGCTTTTCCTCCCTTCTGCACAGGCCAAACTTGCCTTCAACTCGTACTGCCCTCACTGGGAGCGGTCAGCTGGCCTTGGGCTGCACTGCATGATGTCTCTGGGGAGAAAAGGCAGAAAAGAACAGTTGGTTTTGTTTCTGTGAACCCAATTATGAATATGTCTATAGCAAACTGTGATTAGATTCATTGTACAAGTTAGTATTTTTGAACAAAATTTCAATCACTTTCCAAATATTTCATCAAAGTCAAGAAAATCTTCTATCTGCAGTCTCCAAAATATGAGTGACACATGTTAAAGACAGGTAAATCATATTGGTGCTGGTTATGTATTTGTGTAAGGGGCCTCTTACATCGTGTATGGGGCAAAGTCCCCCACCAACAAGCAGGCAATGTGTGAAGTGTAGCAAAGACTAACAGCAAAAGGTTTAATTACAGCTTTTTGATCTGTGCACTCTGGAAATATTTGGCTGCAGCCCCCATGTGTGTGTCCGTGGTGGAGAGACACAGATTATGTATCCAGGTGTTGTTTGGGCATTGAAGGTCCACCTTTATGCCCTGAAGCCATGGGGCATGGATAACGGGCATTGAGGTGCCTGTTTCAGCCATATGGTACTCTCCCCAAAGCCCTCTGACTATTCCCAGGGTCACCCCCTCAATGACAGATCCTTCAGCTTGCATGATGTGCATATGGGAACAGGCATTTGCATAAATCAATAATGCAGCCCGACTGTTTTACAATTAACTTCAGGGAATCCTTTTTGGCCTCACTATTTTATTTTCATTTACCTTGGGCCATGGCTCCCTACTCTTTTGAGTTATCGCTATATAAAGGAGCATTCAATATTCAGTCAGGCTGAAAGCTGCTGATTACATTTATCAGCTTTAATAAGATATGTTGTTAGATCTTATTTTCTTGAATTATCTATAGAGCAAAGATATGATCAATGGCAGTCTTTAAATATTTCCAAGTCAATATTTCCAGAGAAGTTTTCATTTAAAAGGACCTAGAAGTGTTTTACAACCAAAGGCCCAGATTCTACTTACAGGCTTTCTTTAGGCTTCATTTTCTCCCTTCTAAAAATCATTATTTTGGGTGCAGCGGTTCTGGTGCTAAATGTGGTAGAAGCAGTAGGATATAGAATCACAGAATCATTTTGGTTGAAAAAGACTTTTAAGATCATCAGATACAATCATTAACCTAGCACTGCCAAGTCCACCACTAAATCATGTCCCCAAGTGCCATATCTGCACATCTTTTAAATACCTCCAAAGACAGTGACTTAATCACTTCCCTGGGCAGTGCTTGACAAGCCTCTCAGTGAAGACATTTTTCCTAATATTCAATCTAAACCTCTCCCGGTGCAACTTGAGGCCATTTGCTCTTGTCCTGTCACTTCTTACTTGGAAGCAGTCTGACACCCACCTGGCTACACCCTCCTTTCAGGTAGCTGTAGAGAGCAATAATGTCTCTCCCCTCAGACTTCTTTTCTCCAGATTAAACAGCCCCAGTTCCCTCAGCTGCTTCTCATAAGACTTGTTCTCTAGACCCTTCACGAGCTTCATTGCCCATCTCTGGACATGCTCCAGCACCTCATTGTCTTTCCTGCAGTGAGGGGCCCAAACTGAACACAGCATTCGAGGTGCAGCCTCACCAGTGCTGAGCACAGGGGGACAGTCACTGCCCTAGTCTTGCTGGCTGCACCGTTTTGGATACAAGCCAGGATGCTGTTGGCCTTTTTGAATGCCTGCGCACACTGCTGCCTCAGGTTCAGCTGGCTGTCAACCAGCATCCCCAGGTCCTTTCCCACCAGGCAGCTTCCCAGCCACTCTTCCTCAAGCCTGTAACGCTGTGTGGGGCTGTTGTGACCCAAGTGCAGGACCCAGCACTGCTGCTTGTTGCACCTCAAACAATTGGCCTCAGTGCATCAATACAGCCTGTCCAGATCCCTCTGCAGAGCCTTCCCAACCTCCAGCAGATCAACACTACCCCCAGCAACTTGGTGTCATCTGCAAACTTACTGAGGTGCACTCGACCCCCTCATTCAGATCATTAATAAAGATACTAAACAGCACTGGCCCCAGTACTGAGTGCTGGGGAACACCACTTGTGACCAGCCTCCAGCTGGATGTGACTCCATTTACCACCACTCTTTGGCTCGGCCGTCCAGCCATTTTTTACCCAGTGAAGAGGACACCCATCCAAGCCATGAGCAGGCATTTTCACCAGGAGAATGCTGTGGGAAATGGTGTCAAAGGCTTTACCGAAGTCTAAGTAGACAATATCCACAGCCTTTCCCTCATCCACTAAGCAGGTCACCTTGTCATAGAAGGAGATCAGGTTAGTCAGGCAGGTCTACAGGTCCAGGCTGTATCTGATGTTTTTATTGTTACAGCTACATCTAAACTACCAGATGCAGTAGTACCCTGCAGTCTTGCTCATGGATGCATCTTCCCTGTGATTTCAAGCCCCATGGAGTTAGACATGTGCACAGCCCCATCCTTTCCCACCACCTTCATTTCCATGGGAGGGAAGCAGGGTGTGCTGTCCCCAGCTGCAGTATGCCCCCACTGCTCTGCCCTGGCACTGTGCCCCCAAAAGACTCCCACAGCTCCTGCCCTGTGCCTGCTGCCCTTCTGAGATGGATTTTTACTTGCTCTCTGCTGGAAGGAATGCGACCTCAGAGTATAATTTTCAGTGTAAATGGTAGAATTGTGGGTGTGTTAGGGTGGAAAGAAATCAATGGACAAATCCAACTAATTTGAAATCAGAGAATGATTTTACAGCACATACCTATCATGCAGTCAATATCACCCACTTACTATACATACCCATTCTGGAAGAGGCATATGGAATTTTTACTGCAATGACTGGTTGTTTTCTTTTCTAATGAGGAAATGAACAATGAGTTATCCTCCTTTAACTCTGCACATAGAGAATAATTCTAGTAGGCAGGAGAGTTCAATGTTTTAGATGTTATTTTCTAAATTATAAAGCTTCCCATGGATTCTTACAATCTCTGGTAAGCTATCTGCTGATTACTAAGAGCAGTAAATGATCTAAAAATATGTACAACACCTTTCAAGAGGAAAGTAAAAGAGTTCTTTAAACCTGAGAGATGAGTGGTTTGTTCTCTGTTAGGATAAACACATCAAGTTAGGGTTTACTCTGAGCAGCCTACTAGAAAACAATCTGCATAAATAGATGAAATTTTATCAGACAATGAATAAAAAATTCAAACAGAAAATTGGTTTTCTTTAGTTTCTATGAGGACTAAAAAGAACAAAATTACCGGGCTATTTCTTTCCCCTTAAAATCTTTTTATAGATAATGGTGAACAGATGATTCCGTCAAACTTCACTTGTGATGAATTCAAGACAAGATAATATCATCATTCATCTTCTTGATGAACCTCATCATTTTATCTTCAGTCTAAATCCAGGAGAAAAACTGAACAAGTCATGCATCTACACATCCTTTCATTTAAAAATTACAGCTGAAGGTTAGAAAATGTTTAAGGTCAAACTTCTAAGCTACCATCTGGAGCTCATTTAACAATTGCCAAGAACATCTGCCACTACCGCACATGCCTAAGACAAAAATCTTAGCCAACATCAACTTTTCTTTTAAGGACAAAATCCTAGAGTCATATGAGCATCGGCTGAGATACTTTGCTGCCAGCAGTCAGAATTTAGTGTGAATTTAGCGCAGTTTGGCAACCAGTGGAGCCATTAATAGATAAAGGCAGTTTTGTAGTTCTTAAGACAGTACTCACCATCTAAAAGCCTTGTCTTACTTATAGTAGTTTACAACTTTGCAAGACATATCAAAAACATTGTGGGGTGGGGAGGGGTGTATCTACTGACTGATGAGGATTGAAATGTGGTTGTGGGGTAGTCAGAGTAAACTCCCATTGCTGCTGCTGGGGCTGCCCCTCTGCTGTGGCTGCAAGGCGGCTTCAGCTCTCAGATTGCTGAAGGCAGTATTTTTCAAAAGTGCTGTAAGTGAAATATGGATGCAGACACTTAAGAACTAAACAAAACACGCCCTCAGAGATGGGTATAATATTCTCTGAACTTTTATGTCAAAACTGAAAGTTATAAAAATCACAGAAACACATGGCTTACAAGGTCTTAATTCCTCAGATACAGCTCCACGTCTTTATTCGCATTTTAAAATACAGCAATTCCCACTGGCTATTAATTCCTTACATTGGGGAAGACATTTTGAGTTTTAAAAATACTGTAAGGTTGCTATTCTTTACTCACATACGTGAATTCCTAGTAGCAGGAAGAGTATAATATGAGATGAAGACTTGTGCTACTAATACAGGAGAATTATTTTTTTATTCAGGGCTTGTATGGAAATTATTCCCTCTAAATGATGGACATGACATATGAAATGTCTATTAAGATATGATGAAAATTTTAACTAGAATGAGATGTTTTACATGATTGCATCATTAATGTAGTTATTTGATCAGACAGAACAGACGCTTTTAGACATGCTTAGTGTGTCAAATTTCTGTAGTTTGGTAAATGTCAGGCATTGGATTATTTTCCATAGGTGAAAAATTAATTCGATATATTAAGTATTTAGTGATTCATCCGTACTATGTAATAACCGATATGTGCAATTCAAGATAATGCATATGTATATTAATAGGTATAATAAATAAATTTATTCCATTTACAGAACACTGAATCTGTATTTTAATGGTGTCTGGAAAGCAGAGAAAATTGAAATGATTGCTTTCATTCAATTGTAAAGCCGTGAATGTGACTAAAGCCCCCACATTGATTATAGATCAATTTACCTTTGAAACTGAAAAACAGGAGTTATGCTCCATGTCTTGTTCTTTATGAGGTCTTAAACTACATTACATTTTGAATTTTAACAGATGGAAGAATTTAATCCTCATCAGAGGGACAGGAGTTACATTGTCTCATGGTGTGGAGAAGATTAATGAAAAGTATTGTGTTTTGTTTTTCTTTATTATAGCTAAACATATATCTGCTAAAAGATTACCATAAAATTGAGTTTTTTACAAAACGTGTGTGTGTCTCTGAAAATGAAGAGAAACGTGCTTGCAGCCAAAGTGATAGTTCTTTACAGAATACCTGCAGATATAAAGCAAAATGTCTCCCAAACTTTAATTACAGTAAAAGGACAGAGAACACTGAGATTAATGGTAAAGTAGTTTTTGAGATCAAACATTTAGAAGTTCGAAAAGCCTAGAAGTCAAGGTGCACAAGCAATGTTTACAGGATTTTGCTGTACTTTTTGCGTACTTCAAAACAGCAAAGAAAAGTCATGTTTTATTTTTTGCATGGAGCAGGAAAAAGACAAGTCTGAGCAGAAATGTACATATGACACAAGTTGTATATGATAATTAAGTCACATTCTTTTAAATAGAATTGGAGCTTTCTACTGGGTAGTTTTAATTATTATTTTTTATTTTTCAAATAATGCCATAACTCTAAAAAAGTTATAGGAATGGCTAAAGCTATGCTTTGTTTATATGTTTCTAGTTGGTAAGCATGTGTATTTGCTGGCCGTGTTTGCTAAGCTGTGTTTTTTGTGTCGTAGAAGATAAGTAAACAATAGTTACAATTTATTGCATTAATGCACATCTAATAGCAGTGTCACCAGCTACTGTGCAATACCTTCTTTGTCCCTCTGCAAAATAGGCATGATAATACTGTTTAACTTTATCTCAATGAAGTATCATGATCCTTAATCATGTCCTACCAAGAAAGCAAACCTAAGGATTGGTAGTCCTTGAGAAAAAGGGGGGAAAAAGGAAAAGAAAAATTTGACAGTTTGAAATCTAATTATGTCAGAGGGTGGGAAACTTTAAACCTGGAACAAACTCATAGCAGTTGGATGCTTTTGATAGAAAAACATCATATATCCAATATTTTCCCTTTCCTTTCATTGATTATATTTATAGGTTTTAATAACTGCAAAGATTCACACTCAGCATCTAATGTTGCATGGTCTGTTGTGGTTATAATGCTGATAATGCCATAAATACAGCATTATGATACCGTAGTGAAAACAGGTTTTTCTATGCTGCATGTCACTTAGGCGATGCCCCCCTCCCACAGCCCTGACTCTGTCACCTCACCTCTCCCCACAGGTCTTCCTGGGCTGCCTAGCTGTGGTTTGAAGCTGCTCAACAAGTGACAAAATTGTCTTCTTTTTTTCATTGTTTCTTGCTAGCCCAGTTACGTCACCAGGCAGACATTTAAAGAAGAGTGATGGAAATTTGAGGAGGGGATGAAAAGGCATGTCACCTATACATATACATGTCCTGACTCCCAGGAGCTGAAAGCTGATGTTTCAGGGTATGCCTTCACAGCGTTACACAGAGGCTATTGCGGACATAACCTGGTTTGTGGTGAGGTTCACTTGGGCTGGGGAAAAAACACATGGAAAAGGGACCATGGAGTATTGGCCAAGGAGGGAAAGGTTAGAAAAAAATTAGAGGTTGCAAGAAATAGGGGAAAAGAGAAAACTGGGAGACTAAAAAGTAAGATAAAGCATCTGAGGAGTTGGGAGGGAGGGAAGAGAAAGGAAAGGAAGTACTGAAGGTTAGTTTGAAGAGTTTGCTGACATTGTCAAATAATGTGTAGCATCAGGAATTCCCCAGAACTCCCCAACTCTACAAACAGGAGAAGACAGGCAATGGCTGAAAGAGCTGGTCTTATTTTAATGAAATGTTTATTTAAGCCTAACATATTTGAAAATTATAATTGGTTTCCCCCAGCAATGCCCTTAACCAAGCCCCTTTTACAGAGATCTTTGAAAAGCAGTCAACTCATGAAAAATCCCAGTTGGCAACCCTTTTTCCCTGAAAAAGGAGCTTACCGAAATCTTCAAAGGCCAGAATCTGGCATAGTTTTCTCTCGAGTAAAGTTAACTCTGCAAGTCGAAGCCCTGCCAGGAAACATGATGTGCTCCAACTAGCTGCAAGCATGGTCGTTGTGTGCCCAGACTCATGAGCACTAGGGATCAACCTCCCTGCCCATCTGCCTGCCCAGCCATCGATACCTCAGCTTATACGATCTGCCCGTGTTCATGGAGCCTGTTTTTGTCAACAGCCCAGGTGACAAACTGCAGCTGCCGCCATGGTGGATGACTGAGGGTAGTACCAACACAGCTGTTTGGTGAAACCCATCCCTGCTCACAGACTGCCAAGTGTCCAGCTGTGGCACTGCAGAGCGTGGTCTATAAGCAGGGGCATAACCTCACATTAAGAACGAAGTAAATGAGTTTGCACAAAGCTGATCTGCTGCCACCACCCTTCAGTGTTAGCAGAGAGCTCCTGCCCTAGCAGGTGAAAGACAAGATGCAGTAACCATACACGCAGGTAGACTGTTGTCAGAGACCATAGGGCGAAGGCCTGGTTTAAATGCTCTTTTCTTGGACAAGTCTTCTGCTGGCTGTGATCAATTTTAATGTGTAAGCACAAATCTTTCGTAAAAAAGAATATCACATTCCTGCTACTGTACAATTAAAATCCACAGGGATATTTAGAGAAAATAAAAATTCATGTCCTTGCTGCAACATGTGTAGAAATGTATGGAGTGACTACTTGCCTAAAAGCTCAACTGGACAACAAAACTTCTAAATACAGCTGATGCTGGGAAACCGCGCATCCAATGTTCTGAAAATCAGGTTCTTGCAATGTGTTCTAGGTAGGTAACTTCATTATTCACATCATATGGTCTTTGTAATTCTGCTCTCAGAACAGACACAGAACAAATGTTGACAGAAAGAAATCCCCAATAATAATGAAGCAAAAATGTATATGTATTCATGTCTGCAGCAAATACACAACGGAGATGGCGGGGCAAGTTTAGAGGAAGTCATTTTTCAGTCAGAAAAATCAGTCCATGAAAGAAAGCTTTCATCAATACTTTCTATACAGTTTCAGTGTGGAAAGAATTTCTGGTCAGGGTACATGTATAACCAATTATCCACTGGCTGCAGTCCCCATGGGAGAAGGGGAACAGAAAGGCTCGAGTCCTTAATAGAGCTTATGTCATCAAGGGACCTGAACCTCCAACTCAGAGAGGAGTGCCTGGACTCCTGGGCTGCAGTGGGAAGCACTTTGAGGGGGACATTCCGAGGGGGACAGTACCTTCCTCCAGCTCCTCTGCCTTACATTCCCTTCTCACCCCCAACCCAGCCCAAACAATGCCTGGTGATTGTGGCGCTTTCCTGGAATGTGCAGGGGAATCTAAAAAGGGATGTCTCCCATGATGTTCACAGATGCTGAAGATCTGGAAGAGCCCTTCCCACCCCCCTGGCAAGCCTCTCAGTTAGAAGCAGCCCCCCTGTCTATCACTTGGGGGTTGTTAACAGTCAAGGAGTTCATAAGAGGAAATTGAGTTTTCCATTTCTGAAGAAAAATCAAATTACTTGCTTTTGAGACCGAGACCTAGGCAGACACAAATATACCAAGTATAATTTTGTGGTATTAATTTAATTGCATATTTCTTTCAAACTATATGGCCACCTGGATGCAGTCACAACAATAACAACAGCAAATCAATGTTTGTGAGGAAATTCAGTTAAGTATTGAGATCTAATAATATGCTGTCTTAGAAGCAGCTGTAAAATTCTTTGTTTCCCTTTGCAAACAGAGTGTTAAGAATGCCAAGAACCAGCAAGTGTCTAATATTATTCTTCCCCAGATGAAATGAAAAGATATTGATTTCTATGAAATAGATTCCTTCATATGTAAACACATTATTCTAAGGCTTGGAAGAATCATATACTTTTATTTCTGTTCTCTTCTGAAAATGCTTGAAGGAAATATTTTATCTACAGAATAAAATAAAATGTGTATGCTTCCTGAAAAAAAGCCACCAAATATAATGCAGCTTTTCAAATAGTGGACATATACATTCCTAATTTTACCTTTTAATTACTTGAATAAAAGGCATCTCTGAACACTAAAAGACATAAGTCTGCCAGGTTACTTCAGTTACATCATGTTTGGTCATGAGGCTGATTTCAGGAGAGGTTCTGCTTCATACCTCTTGCAAAGAACACTCATGTGCTACATATTTGAAATGGTGATTCTACTTCTTTATGCCAACACAAATGACCACAGAAGTGAGAAGGAATGGGGATGAATCAGGAAGGGAAGTACCTCTTCTTACTGGATTGGTTTTGCAACTGACACGGTTCTCGTTAGGTTAATAATTCCTTTAATTTCCTTGAAAAGGGAAACCTTTACAAAGATTTCAGAATTTTCTTAGTGGTCTGTTAGTCATCTACGAGGTCATTCATCCCAGTTAATGGACAAGAAGCAGAAATGCCCCAAATACTACAGAAAAAGGATGATACTGGTATGTTTCCAGCCTCACTGGGTGGAGAAACTGTCAAAACCCTAGATGACATTCTGAAACATTTTTCCAATGCGATCAGCCACTTGAGCCCTTGCATTCCTTTTTAGAGTAATTTCTCTGTTACAATAAGCATATCAGGAAATCTGTGACCATATCTAGCCATTTCTATATACACAGACTGAGAGAAACTTTTCAAATTTAAGAATTTTAGATTTTAGCAATGTCCTTTACTCCTCTGTTTTTTCTTTCATCTTTTCCTCAGAATGGGCTGCCATCATTCAGGTTTAATTAAGGCACATGCTGTTCTAACTCATCAGCTGAAGTACTCTTCTTCAAGAGGCTTGGCCACAGATACTACTGTTTCATAAATACATTCCGTTTCCCAGCAGCTTTGCCTTGTCTTGAGCATATGCATAATGGAAAAGGAAAGGCCCAGAAGTTACCAACTGCTCAATAAAGGACAAAGAACGTTCCTGTGTCTGTTGTGGAACAATGCAAAAAAGCAAAGAAGAGAAGCGTCTGTTCTGTTAATGGTTACCAAGGACAGCAGAACAAAGAGGCAGCCCCAAAATTAAGAGAAAAAAATGACCTGATTTGTGATGGTCACAATAACTGGATGGAAATAAACCCCCATACATTACAATTCAAGTTAAATAAAAGCCTGTTTCTGCTAATACTTTTGAGAATATGTCCATGAGCACTTCATTATTTAAACAGTGTTCCTGTGGTACAGCCAAGTTTAGAAAGAATTTATTTAACATGCCATTACAGCAATTAGCCCTAGGGAAAGTTCAGCTTGCATACCCAGCTTCTAAATATGTCTTGAGTTTGTATTTATCAAGTGAGTTTCCTTCCCCCTGCCATTGAGTATAAACTTTTCCTTTTTTCCTCACCTCACAGCTCCTATGAAGCTTTCAGCCTGAGCTCTTTTCTGAGCAGCTGGCACATTGCAGGTCCATTTCAGAGGCTCCTTTCCACCTTTCCTCCTGAGGGCACCGACACAATGTCTGTCCTCAGTAAGGTACATCCGTCAGGCTCCATGTGACAGTTTGGATCATCACTGCAGGAGTAAGCAGATAAAGGAAAGGATGTTTAAGAGGCAGAAATGAGGTTCAGGACACTGAAGTTCAGTTTCGCTCTGATGTGACTTGAGGCAAGTCATTTAGTTATTACCTTTATCAGCTTTCCAATTCTGCATGGGGATAGTAATAGTTTATCTCCACCTTGCTTATGCACTCCACAGTGGATGAACTATCACTTGCAATGTTTATTTACAGCATATAGCACACCTAGGATCCAATCTCACCTTAGGCCTCCAGACACAACACTTCCTCAAAAAGCAGTTTGAACCCTATAACTTTAATCAGACCTTCATGACAAAGTAAATGTGATACTCTGCATTGTGGAGGAAATGAGTTCTTTTTCATTAAAAATTCTGGGTTTGAGTTTGCCAGGATATCATGTAAAAAAAAATAAATTATAGTTTTAAACATTTTATTTTTATTCTTCAGGTTTTGGCTGCATGTCAGAAGAGCAGAGAAATACATGAACACTCCAGGTTTACAGTACTGCTGATGTGGCAGTTGCCACTATGCAGGAAATGCCAGGAAACTTAAAAGAAGTTGTACCTTGAGTGGTTCATCTCCTGAATCCAAGACATGGTGTCTGTTGCCTGTACCCGTCTTCGGGTGACAAGGAGCAGGAGCAGCACTGGTCTCCTTCATCACAAATGATGAAGCCTCTTGGCTTCATTTTTGTTTTTCCTTTCCCACCATCCATAGCAGTGACTCTCCAGGTTCCCTAGGGAACACGAAAGGAAGTGATTTCTTACAGTTTTCAGCTGAATGCAGCATGTGTCACCAACATCCCAATGCCACAATCACACTTTTATCTGCCATCAGCTGATATGTCTCTTGCAGTGCATGTGGCAGGACCTTGCATTCTGTCTTCTGGGTGCCATCTCCAGCATAGACTGGGACCATTTTCAGCTATATTTTCAGCAGGATTTCTCATGACATGCAACACATAGAAGAGAATGCAACTCTAAATCTATTGGTTTTTAACTCTGCAACTGAAATCAGGTTATTTTAACAATTTTTGATGAGTATGCATTTTATAGTCAATGAATTGTGAATGTTGCAAAAGAAAGACAGTGTTTCAGAGACTCTGTTGTATAGATAAGCAGTGAGAGGCTTGGGAATGTCACTGGCTGTGTTGAAAGAGTAATGTTGCTTTGGTTTTGCAATATACCTGAAAAATCAGCCTTTTTTACTGTGCATACTCTTTCTGCATACCACACTGAACATACGTTCATTATTTACCAGTTCTGAACAAGGCACAGTAAAGTCATTGTACAGTGATACTAATGGAACTTTTCTCTCAAGCGTCAACAGGGTTGGCCAAACGCTGATTTGTTGGAGGCAAAAAACACCATTTAGTTTCATTTTCTACCACTTAAGCTGCCTGTATCGTAAAATGAACCAAAGTACAATAATACTTCTAGCAAATGACTCAATCTACAAACCCATAATTCCCTGAAAGTTTCAAGCACGCAACTTCTTTTTTAACAGGACTTTGACCCTTTTGCTGCAACAGTCTCAATAAATTAAAATCTGAATATTTCCCAATCTATTTCTCAGCATTATTTCCTTCTCATTACACCTGAACGGTTCAGGATGAATGGCTATGACAAGAAAAAATAAGAAGGATTTCAAGGGCTCCATGAACAGTACCTAATGTACTGCTGCAGTTTAAGATTAACTGACACCAGCTTGACCTGCTACCTGCCTAAAGGAAAATGGTCAGATAGCATTTGGTAAAGTTTATGAGATGCCAGTTCCCACTGTGGTGTATGCAGGTCTTTAATTTGCTGTAATTTATGTCTGGACGGCTCCCTAGGCATACTGCTTTGTCACAAAAATGACAGAGAATCAAATTTCAAGCCAGTGATCTTTTTTTCACTTTTCCCCAGTATCCTTTGGAATGAAAGGAATGTGATACAGAGAGAACAGTGCAAGTGTGATGAATAGTCTTCATGGGACAATCATGAATAAAATTGAAATGAATTACATAAGCATTTGGAGAGAAAATATATATGCAACTGCTCTCAACTACTTTCTTAGTAGCACAGACCTTAAGAGGACACATGATTTAATTTTATTTTAACATTCTTTTTAATTTAATACTATTAATTTTAAAAGAAGATCTATGCAGTCTAGTTTGGAAGAAACAAGATTTCTGCTCCCTCATCATAAATCTATGCCACATCTGAGGCACTTGTTTTAACAAATGTAATGAAGAAATATAAAAAACCCAAATGAACACAAGCTTTTGAACCCAAACTAGCTTTGATCGAGGGCAAGCTTCCATGTAACGTTAGGAAACCACTCATATATTTTAGTGCTAAAAGCTGTCCGGTTATAAAGAAAAACAATCAGGTCTGTTTTTCCCTCACTGAATTCCTGAAATTAATAGGGAACGGCATAGTGGCTGTGAGCATGCGTGGTTCCTGGGGTGGAGAAGGAGGGAGCAGTTCTCACTGATTGCTGCTGACCCCTTGTGGTAAGCCCACCTGCACAGCACTGCTGAAGCGACCGGTTTCCTCGTTGAAGGAGGTGCCCACCAAGGGCAGGAAAAGTCTTAAGAGCTGACTCCAACGATCTCAGTGAGCTCCCAAGAGCATGACATCTGAGGCCGTCGAGATCCCAGAAAATGGTCAAAATTCAAAGGCTGCTCTTAGTCCGTGAGGGGAAGACATTGGACTACAATCAACAGTACACCCTTCTTGGTATGCAAAAAGGCTGCAGCTCTGCAAGACATATGGTGACATCCTAAACCCTAAGGCTGAAATTCAAGTAATTAACTCCATTCACCAAAAACCCAGGATGAAATTAGAGGCTAATTTATGTAAGTTTTAGTCTGCACTAGTAGGGAATACAATTGTCTATAGAAATGTCTTTCCAAACTAAGTTCAGCACTAAGATGGACAGTTATTCAAAGAAGGGCATTGCCAGTGTGTTGGGTAATTTAATTTAGATTTCAGCCAGAAGGGGAGATAAGACAAGCTATAAGAGGGTTGTTTCAGATATTCCAACTTTTAGCTTTTCTAAAACACATATTAAAGCTGGCTGTAAGACAAGAAGTTTAAAACAGGTCTACTGGAAAAAAAAGATATAATATGTGCTTACTCTCAAATACTTATAAATGCTTTATAAATTGCATACTCACTACACAAACATTTCTTCCATTGAGAACAAGCCAACGTTCTCCCTAATTCCATTTGTCCTAGCAATAGATCCTCTTGCAGGAGGAAAAAGAGCTAATGGGAATATTAAAGAGTGTGTAGCAAAGGGTACAATTTGATTTTTTCATAAAGAAGGTACATCTGAATCTCACACAATCCATATGCCTAGGAATTGTACTGTAAAGATTTTGTCAGCTGTCAAAATGCATAATGAATACCTGAAAGATAGTTATTGTTTATTGATGAGAGAAATAAAGCATACGCAGTTCCAAATCTCATGTCATGTTTCTCTAGTGCTTGCAAAAGTTAGAGGAGGACTGCTACCTTATTTGATGCCTTCTCTAGAGCTGATGGTTAGTTATATTAGTCGGGTATCTGTTCCAGCCTTTTTAACACACATGGAACCAGTTCAGTGGACTCATTGCTCATTGGTCAGTATTGCTGTCATTCTTCCCCTTCTTAGGAAAAAAAATATAGTTGGAACTAGGAATAAGCATTATGCATGTTGGCTAAACATACAGTGTACTATATACTTAAACTCCTTTCTCCGTATGTTTTTACTTGTTTTGTGTGCTTCCTGTAAAATTGCCTTAGGTGGTCTGTGAAAAGTAAGGGGGGAGAATTTTCCATGAATATTTTGGGTCTCTTAAAAGCAAACAATAAAAGACAGCAAAGACTACCTTAGATGAAAAAAGTAAGTTATAAAATTTGAGAACGGGTAAATGGAGCTTTTAATATTCATTTGTAATTGTAAAAGCACCTGGGAAAATGTGTTTGCTTTAGATCTAAATGAATCTGGCCCAAACTAAATCTCCGTGTCTTTCCATATAAAGGAATGTGCTCTTGAGAAGCATCTTTCAGCTTAACTTTTGGACATGGAAATAATACATGATAGTCATGCCTGATGGGCTGCCCATGCATGATGGGTAGCATGGAACTTAGACACCAAAAGAAATATGGAAATCAGGCAAGCCTGATTCTTTCCCCTCAGTTGTAGCAGAAATAAGATCAAAAGTCAGAAAATCATCCGGACCAAAGTTTAATCAATCTTAGGACATTGCCCTGAAAAACTGCAGTTCTGATTTTTCCAACTAAAAAAAGCATTGTTTCATTGGAAATTTCCCAGTAGTTCCATAGATTCAGCAAAGAACTGAAGCCATTCAAAAGGTAGATGAGAGATAAGATTGGGAACTAGTATTTTATCATTTGAGCCAAGCTTCAAAAACACTCAATAAATGTATTTATTGAAATCATAAAATCTACAGTCACGATCTTTATATTTTCATATCTTTAAGATATTGGTCTAATGTCTACAATGAAATTTGTCATCCACTTTTCCTTTTTATGTATTTCATATACCAGTGCCACTTTAATATGCTTTGGGGTGTTTTTGGAAGGGGTGAGTTTTCTTTTCAGAATGGTTTAAATATCTGAACAGATGTAAAATTAGCTAACACTGCACAGTATAACCAGTTGTATACTTCAGACAAACCTGTCAGAGAATTCTAATATGATATTTATCAGCTTTTAAATGAGAACACAGCTATCAACTTCAGCTCAGTCCAAGATAATGTAATGTTTACAGCTGAAGAATGACTGAATGCTTATACTTACAGAGGTGTTTGCTTTTAACGGCCAGATTTTCCAGTCCCATGATAAAACAGTACAAAAAACCCTTTCTTTTTCTCATATATGCTAGGTTACAACAACAATTATTATGATTTTTATGTCTATACAGTGCTGCCTACAAAATATTTAATACCTAAGCAGCTGGTGCACTGTGGCTGATGCTTACTAAATGAATAAATGTTTTGTCTTGTGTTTCCCCCGTGTACTTGCATCCATCTGTTGTCTTGTGTCATTTTTGATTGAGGCCTAGAGGCACTACCACAAAACAAATAATGTCAATTTTGTTTTCATTATTGCAGGGCCAAGAACCCTACTTCCAGCCTGAGAACACTTTGGCACTTAGTACTGCACAAACACAAATGCAAAGAGATGTTTTCTGTACATACACAAAAAGTGCCATGCAGTAGGACATGTTTACAGTACAAAAGTCTGCATAAGAAGTTTTAATAGGTATTTATTACAGGACACATGACTTTATCAAGCGTGCGGTCTGAGTGAAAGCACATTTACCAAGCTGGCAGAGGAAACTGTATTTCCGCCTAATGAGCACTGTAAAGTGAAGTGTGTTCTCCAGGTCAAATGACAACATGAGGTTGATCTCTTCTCCCAGATAACAAGGGATAGGACTAGAGGAAATGGCCTCATGTTGCACCAGGGGAGGTTTAGATTGGATGTTAGGAAAAGTGTTTTCACCAAAAGGCTTGTCAAGCATTGGAACAGGCTGCCCAGAGAAGGGATTAAGTCACTGTCCCTGGAGGCATTTAAAAGACTTGTAGATGTGGCACTTGGGGACACGGTTTAGTGGTGGACTTGGCAGTTTTAGTTTAACGGTTGGACCTGATGATCTTAAAGGTCTTTTCCAACGTAAATGATTCTATGATTCTATGACAGGTGAGCATCACACCTCACACCCTCCCCATCCTTGCTGCACCTGCGACTTGCCCTCTTCCAAGACAAGAGCTCACCAGCTCCGACGCAGAGACACTGCGGGCCATGGTGCACTTGTGCTTAGTCCTTGGTTGTGTTGCATTGGCTGCTCCCCCTCACTGCTGGGGGTAAATCAATCTGTGTTACTCCAACACAAGCCCATACAGCTGATCTCCATAAATCCTTTTCGATATAGAGGAGGTAACTTAAGGATAGTTCTCACTGCAGGGATATTGCAAACTGCACTGTTAGGGGTTGGGATGGCTTTTCGAGGGGGTGGCTTCTCATTTTCCATAACCACAGAGGGAAACTGCCTAAGTCAGTTAATTCAGGTGCTTAAAGCTGGCACCCTGAAACTCTTATGAATGTTTCAAGACAACTCTTGAGTCAGAATCAAACCATAAGGTTTGATGGCTTGCCTGCTCAGCCCTGGCATTACATGAGTACTTGCTTGTGCGTGATGGATTTATACACCCATACAACCATATGCACATATAGTTATCTATACAGTCTTTTTTTTATTATTATTATTTTTTCTTCTATTAACTCATGAAAATACATCAGTGAGGGTTGCACAGTAGAGTGCTGGCAGGAAGAGAGAAATTTCTCCAGAACGTTTCAGCAACCTGAACCTCTGAAACCCAAGCTGGCTGAAATCAAACTTTCCTCTTTTCCTTTGAGACAGTGGCACTGAGGGACAGAGTTGCAGCACAAGGAAGAATGAGAACGACAGAGAAGCACAACTGGTGACTGCAAGTTCACGGGAGCCTCTGCTTCCATGTGTTTATATAGCAAACTTGGTCTGTGAGAGCAATGCAGCATGGACCCTTTGTTGGGCAATACTTTCTAGGTCTAAGCCTTGCTCATATTACCTATTTAAGCCCAAAGAACAATTCATGTAAAGGCGAGTGTGTTTTCACTCCAAATGTGAGCACTCTAGGACAGGTCCTGTTGCCAGTCTCATAATCTGTGAGCTCAAAATTCTCGAGAAACATGTTGGAGTTGTCTGTCTCCACTGAGTGAACGGCTTCAGGGACAAGGAGCTGAATCCTGAACTGAGTGAAGTAGATAGTCTCTGACACCTCTGTCAGGACAAGTTTTTCTCAAGAGAAGGACATGATCTCTTTCTCTTGGAACTGCATAAGAAATCATTCAGTATGGCCATGTTTGACAACTAAAAGAAATACAGCTATATCTGAGAACTTCAGATAACTAACTCAGTATTGCAGAAATTTTTAGGCATGGAGTTAAAGCTGATGACCCATTTTCCATTCCTTTAAATCCTAAATAAGGCATATTAAATATTCATTTTCTATCTGTTTGAATGTGTATCTCTGAACTTTGAAGGCCATTCCTCTTGGGAAAGAGAAAAAGGAGAAAGGAGAATTCCATCATATATTCAGAAGAAGATATATTCTGTTTTGTATGATTGCTGGCATGGGAGCAATCCTCAGAATGGGGCATGTCACATGTAGCCAAGTGGTCTAAAATACTAGATTTGATTGAACAAGACAGATACAGCCCAGGTATGGAAATTTTGTGGGAGGAACTGATGAAACATCTGCTTGTTCACCTCTGTCCCCTTCTTTCTTATAGAGGTTCAAACCACACAATGGGCCTCTTGTTAGACTGACTGGTTATTGGGATGGAGCAATCTCTGAAGAGATTTTGTTTTTCCTTTGTTCTGTTTATACTGAGGTGGTGGTTGAAATATTGACTCCTGATCATTATTTTGCTACTAATTAAGTATATGGCAAAAACTCTTAGCCATGGATGTCTTCTCATTTTTTTTTTTCATTATCAGTCTAAGTAAATGAATAAATAAATGCTCAATTAGCCCATATAGCAGAGATGCTCTCTGACCTCTTCCTGCATCACTCAAGTCAGTCAAAGCCTGATGGTGAGGCCAGACCCCAACCCCTGATATTATTATTATTACTCCATTAACATCTACCCCAATTAGTATCAGAGTCCCTGTGTTCCAGGCACTGCATGCTACACCATAAGAGATATTTGCTATCCCCCAGAGCCTTCAGCCTAATATGAATAAAAAATGAAGCCAAAAGATGTGCTGCCATTCATCAGGGAAGCAGCCTGAGTGGTTGTGCTCTGTGGATTTTGTGTGAGAAGAGTCCATAACTGCCTGCATTGCTGGCCTTTCTCTGATCCCCAGGGCATGACTAAGAAAAAGGGAAAAAAGGTAGGAAGATGAAGGTAAAGCCAGTTACAAAGTTCTATATTTGATAGAAAGCTACATGGAGAGTAAAAACAAAATCATAAAATGACAGGACACAAATGCAGTGGGAGTTAGGGAAAGATGAAAGAAGAAAGGAAATTGGATAACAATAGTGATCAGAAAGAATAAAGGCAAAGATAAATAATGACAAGCAAGAAAGAAAGAGAATTAGAGGTGAATGATGAAAGCTATGGAAATAAGGATGGTAGCTGCTATCAAAATTACAGGAAGTTATTTTATTTAAGATGTTGTTAGGAGTCAGAAAATGTTTTTTTTTTAAAAAAAAACAAACAACTAGATGATCCTGAGAAGAAGAAGATTTCAAGGCAAAAGGGACTTTGGGGAAATGTACAAAAGCAACTGACAATATGTTTACATGGCACTAGCTGCTGCTGGAGTTAGCCCAGCTTGGTGTACTGGCAATGGCACAGCTTGTGTTAGCACAGACTTTCACACAGCCTGAGCAGTCTTGTTAAAATGTAGGAGTGTTATAAAGTACTATTTGAAAACACTCTTAGGTGCTTTTGGAAATTTCATCGGAGCAGGATCCACCATCACGGGTTGTTGTAGTTAATTCCTTTATAATTATTTAATAATGACAATTTTTTTCTATGGGATAAAAAAATCACACAACCTTGTCAAGAACACCATCAAACTTCCTTATGAATAGCTGACTAATGTAGAATAGCATAGGTTTTGGAGTTTGTTTTACAGGCACAATTTTGGCTGACTCCCAAGGAGTCCGAGCCTGAATGCATGCAAGGGACTACAGGTATAGGGCCAGGCTCTGAGCTGGGAAAATCTTTTTCTCTCTTGTTTCTCTCTGCCTAGCCCATATTCTAAATGGATATCCAAGATGGTCTTGCCAATAGGTTGTACTAACATCACGTGGTGCTGAACGAGTGGTTTGGGGAACAAGCACCTGAAAAAACAGTTGCCACAAAAACACCCTCTCCAGGCAGCCAAGACACTTCGCTGCATTGCAGTGATGGGCATAGTGCTGAGACCCAGTACTTCCCAGAAATGGATGTCAGACCAATCTCATTGTTTTCTTGATGGGAGATTGGCGGGATGAGGAAAGCGAGGACACAGAAAGCCAGACACAGCAGTGGGGCCCCTGCCAGGGCAGGAGTGGAGAAGCCTCAGGGTGCCATTGGGATGGAGCCCTGCCGTGGCTGAACCATTTCCAGTGTTTCCATGTCTGGAGGGCAAGGGTTGTTTGAGAGCCCGGTGCCATTCCAGGTCTGCTTCCAGCTGTCTGTGCCTAACAGCAGCAGCTGCACAAGTTTTACAGCTCCTAGGTTTTGCGGCTGCTCAAGAGTACCTCCAAATTCACCACCAGAATGGATTAATTAAAGAAGTATAAATCGCTGCTGATGCACCAGCTATACTAATTTAGAGAAGTCCCACCAAACGTTGTTTTTATGTCCCGCTGCTGAGTTCAGTAAAAAACACGTTTCTCTTGTTCCTTGTAATAGTGCTTTGTTGTCCCCAGAGGAGAATCCTCCTTAACTTAATAGCAGTACATGTGTAGTTAGTAGCCAGAGTTTGTAAAGCCTGGAACACCTTGCTCTGCTTCCCTGAATGCCAAGATACACTAAGTTTCTAAGTAGGATTGGTTTACTACAATTCCTTGCAGTCATGCTGGTTAAAACACGCTTAATTTCTCTGGGGCATATATTTCATTGGATTCTCTACCATTCAGGCTATTCACATGCCATCAATTTATAATGAAGGTCAAATTCTGAAGACCTGAATCATCAAGAAGTGGTGTTAGGGATTTGTTAATTCACAGGGACTTATGGCACAGGAAAGCCATCCATTTCTGTGACTAAAATGACACAATAGCAGAGATAATATCTGCAGGTTTTTTTCAACCAAAGCTCTTGCCTAGATCTGTTCACAGAATGAGGGTTATCTGGATGGAAAGAGACCCATAAACAGTAATTATCAGAGCTGGGTGGAAAAAGGTAATTCCAGCTCCGGGAGGATTTCAGTATTCGATGACTGCTTTCATGCCGATTTAAAATGAAAGCTCAAAATGTCAAAGTTCTGCTTAGTCAGACTCCAAGCTCAGTTTAAAATCCTGGGCAGATGCAAACTGCTCCTGAAGCACCAAAAATTGTGAAATATAAGCCCTACTGATTAATTAATCTTTCGTATGAAAAGTTTTCCCATCAGGAAGGAAAGGGTATCTGAGGCCAGGCTCTTTGAAGCCCACCCAGAGCTGGCAGCCTGGCATATGCAGCTGGTGGCCAGAGGTGAAGACTCCGCTCTCACAACAGTTTCTCCCAGTGAACTCCAAGCCTCTTGAAACTGGTTTGAGAATGATCTTGTCTCCAATGAAAGAAGCCTCTGTGAGCCATCACTATTCAGGAAGAACTGTCTAGAAAATGTGTTCCTTTCCATTTAGAATCCAAAAAGGGTACAGAGAGTGCCATGTTTCATCAACATAAATAATTAACTGCAGAAGGACATGTAATATTCATAGCTGAAAATCATTAAACAAAATAGGCTGGGAAAAAAGTCTTAAACATGAAGTGATATTAATCATTTAGCCACAGATTCAGCTTAGAGCTTCTCTTTTGTTTAATTTAATTATTATTTTTAAAATCTATTCATGGGCAGATGTTTCTCCGCAAACCCACACAACTAATTCCCACATGTGAGAGAGTCAGCCTGAGGTTTAGCTTCTTGCAGTGTTAATTAACATCATGAGGCGTTGTTAATGATAGTGGACAAAGTGAAAATGAAGAATTTTCTGTGCTTAGTAAAATGGGGATGAAAACAGGTCAAAAGAGCAATGCTTTTCAAACACCATTGTCTTCTCTTCTGTGCATTTTATGCTCCCAGATGTTTTAGTTTATGCAAGGTGAAGAAAAAAAACCTTTCTAGCTTTTCTGTATCTCCAAGCACGCATAACACGAGCCTCTCAGAATGAAGGTGTTTAAAAGCAGAAAGGACCCCAGAAGCTGCATGAGAATTTCCTAGCTGGAAGACAAGAAAATACTTCCATGTAAGAGCTGAATCTGTCTCAGCAAGCAGAGACATCCAGAGCTATGCCGCTCTTCTCACTGAGGAGGTGATGTCAGGGCAAACCCCATGGGCCAGCATTGTTCAGCTCATGGCCTGGAGAACAATCACACACAAATGAACTGTGTCAGATCTCACTGAAGCTCCTCCTGTCCTTCTGCCTTCCTGACATCCCTTCTCTCTTTCCTCCCTTTTCCCCTGGAAAACAAAGCGCAGCCTGTAACCAGACTCTCTGTGAGATGGCTACGGTTCTGACAAGTAGGGACATAATCTATAAAATAAGAGTAAAAAGTGCAAAGATAGAGTGGTTGGAAAAATCTCTTCTGGCTGAAGATAAGAACATCTGAACAGTTTCTTCTATGGGGTCTGTGGCCTACTATCCAGCAGGAAGGTATCAGAACCTCACCTTAATAAAGAAGAATATGGTTTTTTCCTCTGGGTGGGTTTTTTTTTTTTTTTTTTTTTTATGGCTACCTTGAGTTTCTGTAATAACTACAGTTATTCTTTACCATGACCTTCATACCTTTTGTGTTGCACTATGTTCTCAGCCAGTTCTGAAAGGTTTCATTCACACAACTACTCCCTGCGATGCCAAGGAGCCTCTGCAGAGGGAGAAGACACTGTATATCTGAGTTTTGAAGAGTAACCTCCTTGAGGAAGAAGACATTATTCTGTTAAAGTTTCATTGAGTGCTGCTGCAGCCTTTTTAAGTACAAGCGTCCAATGCCTGTGAACTGTACATGTGGTATTATATATACTTCACAAACTAGCTGGAGCCACAGACAGACCTTGGACCCTGCAGGAACCCCTCATACTGCTAGAGATACACAAAAAGTGACTTAAAGCTACTCTGCTGGGGAAGGCGGTTGCTTCCTTGGGCCTGGAGTGTGGTCAAACATTTGCCAAACATGCCAGGGACTTAGGGCATCTTACAGTCCCTTGTCTTTTAGCACGTGTATGTTTTGGAAAGCAGGTATGAAACCTACACAGTGAAGATTCTCCATTCCCTCCCACTTCATGGTTATGTTTGCTATTTACAGACACTTCAAAAGACTGAAGAGGACTACACAAAAGCAAAACAAAGTAAGAGCTTATGCACTTGCAGGTCGTATACTGGCCTTTCATGAAAGGTGCAATCATGTAAAACACCTGCAGTTAGTATTTCTTCTAGCAAATTGTCTGTGATAGTGAAGTGAGATATTTTTCTTCATTAGCTAACTAAACATCATGCCCTCATGTTGAATATCTTATACTTCCATGCCCTCATGTTGAGTATTTTATACTTCCATAAGGAAGTTACAGACACATATATGCTTTTCTGTCTCATTTGCAAGGTTATTCAATCTTTAAAAATGAAGAAGAAAATTTTGATTATCCTGTGGTGATTTACTGTACTATGTCAGGACATCATCACTAAATTGCATGGAAAATGGTTTCTTGTTCTGTTTTAAATTAAAATCATGACACAGTCTTAGTTACATAGAGGTCACCAGTGTCTCCATGGCAATTCTCAGATATGTAAGCAGGTAGTCAATGAACATTTCTGGTGAAATAATTTTGCTGTGAGTTTGCAATTTTCTTTCCCTATTCAACCATTTCTTTGTCCAACCTACTCTTTAGGGCTGCACTCTCACCAGAGCTGTGAATTCTCTACGGCAGACTCTGTGTGTGCATGGTGTCTAGTGTGATGTCTATTTACCAATATCCTTAGCTGTCACCTAGAATAAATAGGTCAGCTAGCATGTTATAAGCCTACCAGGATGGTGACCAGTGAAACTGCAGTGTTAATTTACTGCTCTAATATGATTTTAGGGCAATATTCCTACTATTAAGTAATATCACATGTGACAGAAAAATACTTCTCCTTGAAGGGAAAGAAAAGCAGCAAGGGAGAGTGGTGTAAGCTCTGGATGGCACTGTGTTTTGTAGACAGAACAAGATGGCAGAAATGGATGCATCAAATTTTCTTGTGCTAAAATCTGATCAAATTATCTGGCATGAACCAGGGCTCTATTACTACTATCAAGATCTGAGGACATAATTATATCAGCCACAGCATTTCTAAGGATGTTCAACCCAGACATGAATTTATTAGAAAATGGGGCAAACACATTTGCATTTTGAGTTCATATTACAAGAGGAGGAAATCTATGCACTATGCCAAAATAAGAATTTAAATGGTCTAATATGAAATTGTGAAGTGTAATGAATGATTTAATAACATCATCAGCATTAGCACAGATGGCTCACCGTGTTGGTGCTTCACTCTGCCTGGTGTAATGGGAACAGTTGAGAAATGCCACACATCTCTATTACACAGTATTGTCCTGGGTGCCAGCACAGTGTACCACTCAAGATGTGCTAGTGCCAGAGCATGAAAGTTACCACTCACATTTCAACTGCAGAGGAAAAGCCTCATTGATCTATAACAACTGATGAGTTGTTTAGAACACTACAGAAGCAATCTTTGATCTCTGGGAGTCGTATGTTGCCTAAATTCATATGAAGCAAAGAAGAGGTTTCTACCGAGCATTACTGCCAAAAAACTTTCTTTCTAAGGAGGGGGGAAAATTAACAATGAACTCTGAAGCTACTGGGTTGGACAGTAGTCTAACCCTAAAAAGTGAATAGTGTTTGGGTGCCTTGCTACCTTTAGTCTGACTTAAGTTCACTTTGAAAGAAACAAGTTTTTCAAATAATGACATTTTCTGAAATTTCTGAGATTTTCACTTGCTAGCAATTGATGAGTTGAGAACTGATGTGTATTTAAAAAGAAAAAAGCCCCAAAAATGCTATATTCAAATCTCTGTTTTGGTTAACTGTGCAGTTATAGAAAACAGCAGACCTTGTGCTTTGGGAATAGGTAGGAGAAGAAAGAATGGGGACTGGTCACAGGTGCAAAGCTGTGAAAGCTGCTTGCGCTAGGACTGTCACCAAAACAATTTTGGTTAAATTATACCCTTAAAATCTTATGGATAAGAGCCTCACAGAACTCATTTAAGATCAGTTATTTTGTTACAAGAATAGTGATAGCAAAGTTTCAGCTGCCTCAGATTGGGTACTACTTTGTCTTGGCAGTGAGAACTGGCTTTTAAACAATTTTAAATGTGTCATTTATGGTTAGAATCTGGAAAAGTTCAGAAAAACTTTCCACAAAACTTGGGAGCATGCAGATGACCTTCCTATTTCAACCTGCATTACAGATTGTCTAAACAAGCATGTAATTATTCTTATTTCAATATTTTATTCATTACTGCCTCTTCTGGTTTGTCATGGTTTAATCCCAGCTGGCAACTAAGCACCACACAGACACTTCCTCCCTCCCCCCACATCGGGATGGGGGAGAGAAGCGGAAGAGTAAAGTGAGAAAACTTGTGGGTTCAGATAAAGACAGTTTAGTAGGGAAAGCAAAAGCTCTGTGTGCACAAGCAAAGCAAAACAAGAAAATAATTTGCCACTTCCCATCTCTAGGCCAGCCATCCCCAGGAAAACAGGGCTTTATCATGCCTAATGGTTACTTGGGAAGACAAATGCCATCACTCCAAATGTCCCCGCTTCCTTCTTCCTGCATCTTTATACGCTGAGCATGGCGCTATATGGTCTGGGACATCCCTCTGGCCAGTTGGGGTCAGCTGTCCCGGCTGTGTCCCCTCCCAGCTCCTGGTGACCCCCAGGCTGCTCGCTGGGGTGGGGTGAGAGGCAGCACAGGCCCTGGCGCTGTGTAACCACCGCTCAGCAGTAACAAAAACATCCCTGTGTTATCAGCACTGCTTTCAGCACAAATCCAAAACATAACCTCATACTAGCTACTATGAAGAAAGTTAACTCTAGCCCTGCCAAAACCAGCACATGGTTTCAATTAGAAGAGGGAATTATGATAAAAAGCAAGAGAACAAGGAAAAAAACCTCTGATTCCCCTTAAGTTCTTGACAAAACTGTCATTGATTTCAAGAGGAAAGAGATTTGATCATTTTCTGTAGTGCTTATCTAAATCCTTGCAAAAAGAAGTTTTTAAATTTTGCACTAGGACACATCTAGGACTTATCAAGCCTCCTTTGAAACAAAATGATTCAGGTTTACTTTGAGAAAAGGCAATTGCAGGTTTGCTTCTGACACCTGTGTATGTTTTACGGCTGAACTGAAGTGAATCTTGGTTAAACACCATTTGTGGCAACAGGGGTACCTCTCATGCGACAGCAATCACCTCCACTTTCATCTCCCCCTGAGAGCGTCCTCTTTGATGGCTTTCAGTAGAATGAGTTATCCCAACACCTTTCCACACAGATTGCACAATGAACCCCAGAGCTGTGAACTAGAGGGTAAATTTGCTTTCTATAATAGTTTCCTTTTGCTGGAGAGCATGGCTGGAAAATCTGAGACAGTGGGTCAGGAGAAGCCACTTCTATCTTGAAAGCATGGTTGCTTGGTAGGGGCTTATGACTAGTATGACAAGGACAGGTAAGAAATTCAGTATTGAACATCATTGTAGTTAGCAAGTTAACTGTTAGGACAGGTACTTTAACGTAAAGTCAGTATTTGACCTACCTTCAAAGGTAGTAACTGTTGTCTTTTAGCACACAGGGCCTTTGGAAGTCAGACAACTTTTATCTTGGTGTCACGGATGGTTGTGAAATGTGTGGTCTCCACCTGACAAATGTAAAAAGCAGCCACAGACTACTGAAGAATTCTCCCTGAAGTCTAATGATCTGTTATTCATCACTGTTTATCAGTGCCCCTACTGTATATTTGCTGTGCTGTCATGGAAACAGCCGTTCAACCAACCAATTAAGAGCAAATTAAAGTGACGCTGTCAAGATAAGCATATGTTAGAAATTAATTTCTTACCTGTTTCACAAAAAAAATCCCTAGAATATTTTTAATTCTTAAGAATCCTATTTGCATTCATCTTTCCAGAAAAAAAACCAAAGACAGTAGCTATTCCACGAATGCACAAACCAAGAAAAAGCTCTGTGGAGTCTGTGCTTTCACACAACTTGTATACAATGGATCACTAGGGACTTTAGAAGTGCATTTAATAGGATTAATTCACTATAGTTTGCTTTGATTATTTTCCAGTCTGCACACAAAAGCAGGAGACTCCACCTAGTTCTGGATG
Source organism: Falco peregrinus (assembly GCF_023634155.1). Classification (NCBI taxonomy): domain Eukaryota; kingdom Metazoa; phylum Chordata; class Aves; order Falconiformes; family Falconidae; genus Falco; species Falco peregrinus. The sequence goes on along the minus strand of NC_073723.1, from coordinate 55,264,989 downwards.
ACAACTTTTTTTATATGGCAAAGAGGCACGGTAGTGCCATTATGGCACATTGGCACATTATGCCATACTGGCTCTACATTCTGCCTCAAATAGTCAGGAGATTTGTTAGTAGCTTCTCCAAGAATGCAGTTTCATAGCATCATTGGAGGTGCTCTGGCCTTGTCTTCCTCTCTCTTCCCATCCCCTCTCCAGCCATATCCCTGCTTGTTCCTTGCACTGGCATAGTATGCATTTGATCTCCCTGTGATGTGAAGGAATGACACTGACTGGATTCATTTTCTTCCTGAACCTCGTCAGATGAGCACTGGTCCCACTCCACAGCAAATGGGGACAGTATGCTACCTGGAACAGCAGCCTCAACTTAGCATGTAGCTCCACAACATAAATTCAAGGACAAGAAGGTCTCCAAGGTGAAGTCCGAAGCAGTTTAAGCTCTCTCAGCCACCTAACTCTTAAAAATTGTATTGTTCCCTTTACTGGAAAATTATTCTACTCCGTCACCCTCAGTGGAGTTCCTTAAGAGCATCAGTCTTCTCTGCCACATTTACAGCGTGTCCTCTTTTGCCATTGAAGTATATTCTCTCCCCTACTCATGTGGAGGCAGGCAGACACGCAGTGGTAGAGCCAAGGCGTGCAGTTTCCCACCCTAAGGGATTCTATGCTAGCACTTTGTGGGCCTATTAGAGCTTCTTGTTGCTGCCTTAGCAGTGTGAAAAGCTATGCTGCACAAGGGAATCTACCCAACAGACCCTTACTAAAATGTCACTCACATGAAGACAACGTGAAAGCCATCCCCAAAGTCACTAAAGTCAAACTCTAAAACTAGACAGAAAATAAGAGGAAATCAAAGCCAGGATGGATAATTCTTCCTGTACTATTCTTATATTCAGATGAAGAAGATGAAACAATAAATCAGTGCTAATACGTGTGGAGACCTGGAATGTGCTGCATCTTTCTCCAGTGATATATGGTTGAGAAAATGGCTGATGAAAGTAATTATTTATAGGAAGCATAAAACCAGTGCTAGTTAGAACTCAATAGCTGTCACTACCACTTTAACAAAAGCTTGGGAGAGTTATGCCAATTTGATCGTGTCTTAAAGTGAGCTGAACTGTAGAGAACTGCAGTTTTGTTTCAGATATCAAGAAAATCATCAGAGTAACAGCAGTAATCAAAATGAATGAATCCTACAGAAGTGTAATGACTACAGAGCTGTCAGCATCTTTTTCCATCCTGCTCCAGTTGATTCCAAAGAAAAGAGTAATGAGCAAGAATCCACTACAACTAACAAGCACAGTACAGTCTGTGTGAGACTTTCTACTTATTCTAATACTTTCACTCACCTGAGAGTACCTAACATTATCCACAGAATACACAGGTGTTAAAAAATAAGATTAAAAAAAAATATCACTTGGTTTTATGACCTGTATTTATTGATGTATTTTGGTTTTGCTTATGCTGTTGGCTGAAGTTCAGTGTGTAACACTCAGCCACATCAAGTGCCCTCACCCATTCAGAACAGACGATGTTGGCTTAATTGTGTCTCCATACTATATGTGAATTCCTGAAGTGGTTTGTTTTCCTCTCCATCTGAATGAACAGTATTGCTGGAATATGTTTTACTCATGCCCTCTTCCAATTCCATGTACACTCTTGCATTAAACTTGCCTTAACCCATGATGAATGTTTTTTCAGCAGCAGTCTAGACTAAAATGTTACACTGATATAGCATCATCACTTTTCCTCAGGAACAGAATAGTGCAAATTATGCCTCTGCAACGAAGTTCTCCTCTGGTCCCAGCATGTCTTTCAGGATCACTTTAGTCCTTTCCTGTTGTGTCCCACAATCTTCAAACGACCTCCAGTGGTGCTTCCCACCTTCAGAAGTTTCAGACACCTGTGTCACTCTTTTATCAAACAACACAGATGCTGAATTTATTCCATAAGGTAATTCAAGTCTCTAGTGACTTCAGATGACTTTCAAAGCACTAAACATATTACGCTCATCTAATGTAAGGCACCAGACCCACAGCTTGCCTCTGATTCAGAAGTGCTTTGCATCTTTGAAACCTTGAAGTAATCTAATCATGTATGGATGTGTGCAAGTCTGCAGGAGCCACAACAGTCTTAAACTTTGGTCTGGATTCTTCATGATGAATCAGCCTGTGAGCTTGTCCATTTCATTACTTTTACAGTAACTTTTTCACTTGATGTAATTTTGTTATTACTTTTTATCTTGGATTTGAGTCGGCAATGTGCACTCACAGCCCAGAAAGATAATCGTATCCTGGGCTGCATAAAAAAAAAAAAAAAAGTGTTGCCAGCAGGTCGAGGGAGGTGATTCTGCACCTCTACTTAGGTTTGGTTGAGGCCCCACCTGGAGTGTTGCATCCGGCTCTGGAGCCTGCAGCACAGGAAAGACATGGACCTGTCGGAGTGGGTCCAGACGAGTGACACAAAAAAGATCAAAGGCATGGAACCGCTCTGCTATGAAGACAGGCTGGGAGAGTTGGGATTGTTCAGCCTCGAGAAGAAAAGGCTCTGGAGACATCTTATTGTGGCTTTTTCATATTTAAAGGGGGCATACAAGAAAGATGGGGACAGACTTTTTAGTAGGGCCTATTGCAATAGGGCAAGGGGTAATGGTTTTAAGCTGAAAGGGGGTAGATTTAGACTAGGTATTAGGAAGAGATTTTTTTACAATGAGGGTGGTGAAACACTGGAACAGGTTGTCCAGAGAGGTAGTAGATGCCCTATCCCTGGAAACATTCAAGGTCAGGTTGGATGGGTCTCTGAGCAACCTGATTTAGCTGAAGATGTCCCTGCTCTTTGCAGGGGGGTTGAACCAGATGACCTTTAAAGGTCCCTTCCAACCCAAACCATTCGATGATTCCATGATACAGTCAATATCAAAAGGGATAAAAATGTCACACCTCTGTATATAGTTCAAGCTCATATTCTATTTCTACAAGCTACGTTATAGTACTTTTGTATTAATCATGTCTTGAGTTACTTGTGATGGTGCTATTCATATGCTAACTTCTTTAACTGTGTTGTACAACACTAAGCATACATCTGTTTTTATATAGTTTATGAGCTCACAACCCATTTTGTCCTTATTTTTAGAAACAGGAATCTAAACAAACCAACATTAAAAAAGCTGCAAGAACTGCTTGACTGCCAGTTTCACTTGCAGGAACATTAAATTAATCAACTTATAACCGTGTTGCTATGTGATATCAATTGTCCTTGAAATATTCTCGTCCTTTGCCTTGAATGTGGGAAGCTTTGAGCTCCCTACTGTGTTGGAATTTTATTCCCAAATTTGTTGCAGTCCTGCTCTGAGATACTGTCTTTCCTACCTTGTTCAAACTAGACTAGAGTACACTGCCTCTCATCCTGCTCCCGCTGCATTTTTTATATGTTTATGTACATGGATAACATATCAGTGGATAGAATGCAGTCCAGCATGTGAAAAATAGTACAAAGTTGAAGTATTCTGACAGTTTATTAGATAGAAAGGTGTATGCTGCATAGAAAAATGTGGATGTTGTAAAGGGCAGACCCTGCCATTACCGGTATCTTGCGAACACCCCTGCAACGTTGCGTATTTGCTATCAGGAGTGATGATTACCTCTCAAACCCACTTCTCGCTGCTTGAAAAGATGGTCTGGGAGACCACTGCGCCCTGCCAAGGGTGCCATCGCCTTGCTGCCTTGCACCCCGACACCCCCCACCTCACTAGCTGCCACAAGCGGCTCCACAAAGGCCACCCCGCGGGTTCTGCAGCGTTTTCCCAGGGAACACTAGGTGTCACCAGCATACTCCTACACAGCCTGCTGACACCGGCTGCGTGCTGCGGGGGGATTTTCCAGCGCCTGCACCTCGCTGGCAGAGCCCCCCCCAAAAACCCTACTCGCTCCAGGTGTGAAGGTGTTTGCAAAGCACCCGCAGTGCAGGGTGCCTGCCTGAAATATGTGTTTGCATGGGAAGCAGCAAGAACAAGTATTTTCGCAAACACAATTTTCACTGCTTTTGTGTATTCTCGTTTGTCTCAGAGAAACACGTGGCTACGGGAAAAAAATATTACGCAGGGAAAAAAGAATTAATTACCCAGTTATCACACCATTAGGGAAAAGGCTAATCCACACATTTCTGTCCCTTCTCTGAAGGAGAATGGCTGTCCAGCGCAGTGATCATGTCGCACCCGTTTATAGGTGCTGTGGAGAGCTCAAAGCAGAGTTTTGCTTTGGAAGAGCCATAAACAAGAATGACGGTTTAGCTCTAATGTAATCAAATTCAAATCTTGCCAGAGGTTTAAAAAAGAAATGACCTTGATCATTGCATCAGGTCTGAATAAATTATCTTGGCTATTCTTCTATCCTTTGGGCATATTTTAACAAGTTTTTTGCACCAAGGATTATACAACGCACTTGTGTGTCACGATGCAAGTTCAACTTCTGCGCAGGCTTTTTCCCTCTTCAGCCAGTCTGTGACTGGTAGCAGCAGCCAGGAGTGCTGGCATGGGTGAGGTAAACACAAGCAGTGCCTGGTGGCACACTAGAAGGTACCTTTCAGCTTTTATGATAGCCTTTGGAAAGGGCTGAGGCATCCTCTTCCCAGGAACTACTGCCAGACGCTGGCAAATGTGCAGGGTGAAGTACAGGCTGGCACTGGACAGCACAGCAGCTGTCCTTTGGTCCAAAAGTCAAGGAGAGCTGAAAGTGGCCTGGCATGGGTGGGTGTCTATCTAAGAACTGGCAGAAGACTTTCCCTGCCTGTTTATTTTTTTGTGATAGGGCAGATGGAGAGTTGCCTCCAGATTTTCTAAGTATACAAAAAGTACACAAATGTCTGTGCTCAGAGGTCTGTGTGGTTTGATATCATGTACTGTGCTAAGGATGAACTCATTTAATGGCCTTAGAAAGTCTGGAGAGCAATTATAAATGCTAAGTTTAGCACTAAGGTGCTCTCTATGCCTATATAGAACTGATCACACTCAGCTTCTACTCAAGACACGTTCAGGGTCTGTCTCCACAAGTTACATCTGCTCAGACAGAAAGCCCCAAGGTTCCTCTCCGTCCATACACAAGTCATTCAGGATAATTTTGAGCATCTGATCCAGGGCAGGAAAGAAATAATTTCTATCTCATCTCATAAAGCATCATCCACTCCCTTACCTTAGGGAGTACATATATATCTCATTAAGAATCAGCCACATTGAGCTGAATGGCAATCATTAAAACCTCAGGAATTACTCCCTCCCAAAAATAAAACTAGACCCCGTTTCCTCCATCTCCACCTCCTTCCCCACACTTCAGATGCTGAGTAAGGGTCTGGGTTCATACTGTGCTCTAAAGACCCGCCACCTCTGGCCCCAACCTAAATACTTGTTACCCAGGTACCAGCAGCCTCTCTGTGTTGCAGGCTTGGGGCTGTCAGTAAAATCATAAAGGCAGAGCCCAAGCTGTCTTATTCTGGCTAGGCATGAAATGAAAATGAGTAGAAAACAAATGATGCTGTTAGAGATAAAGCTATTGAAGGATGAAATCTGTAATAAAGTCTTTATTTCTGAATTGTTCACTCTTCCTTTATCCTTTCATTGTGAATAAAGATTCCATATAAAAAGCACAGCTGATTTACACAGAAACCAACCAAGTAAAATTACATATTTAAAATATATTACAAATTTGTATAGTGGATCAGTATAGAATATTTTTTTTACTAATTCCATCAATTTTATATATTTTAATGTGTTCTATATAGAAAGCAAACTAAGCTTGGGTTTTTTCCCAGAACTAACTGGTCTTTCTGATCAAAGGGAATACACTGATACTAAAAATTTTGCCAATCTCTTTGTTCCCCCTTCCTAATGTAGAGATTCTCACTAACAACTTTTTCAGACTGCCAAGCACTGATACAGCTAACAAAGTCGTACATTTGAAAACCTAATGCAACTTCCAAGGATGATAATGCTCATGTGTGCATACTTCAGAAAACCGTTTGTTTACTTGTCTTGAAGAGCTTATCTCGTCCTCATGGCACTGTTCCACACACACTCAGCAACATGGATGTCCTTCTGTCTTACACAAGAAAAAGATATTAGCCTAAATTGACAGAGAGAAAATTTCCATTAAAACCCCAATGGCAAAGAAGTCTCAAAGTGTGAATATCTTTCCTAATCCCATCTCTGCACATTGCCTTAAATTTATTTCAACAACTTTCAAATGCTCCGTTTAAGTAGTTGCAAAATTGTGAGAGTACTATTAGCTTTGTATTTATATTAACTGCAACATACTTATTTTTATCCCAGATATTGCAACTTTTAAGTCTAAGCTGAAATGCTGATTCACCAGTGGTGCATTTTGCACCAAGTTTATGTTGCATGTACACTTTATCTGCTTACAAAGCTTAACAACACAAATTACGAAAAACAATTAAGCATTATTTTGTTTGAAATATTTCAACATTATCCATGAAAACCTGATTCCACTGAAATCACTAGGAACTCTACAATTAATTTTAATGAAACTAGCATTTTACCTCTGTGTCTCTGTGGGCCAAGGATGATGTTACTCGTCTAATAAAATTTTTTAATAAAATTTTTGTGTTGATTTCTTCAGAAGAGAAACCTATGCAAAATATATGATTCACAAAGTAACTAATCTACATACCTAACAGGTGAATAAACACTTGCTGTTTTGGCATTAGGCAGCTTTAACTCTGCCTTTAATAGCAATACTGGCAATTCGGGATGTGCTGAGAAATTCGCAGAGGGATCAATAATGTGTTTGTGACAATCACTTGGCATTGTTTCCAGAGTGCTGCAGCACCAATGGGGATGAAAAAGGTGGGGTACCAGCTTCTCTTCCCCACTGCATTCCCACCTTCTATGCCCCATGTGCACCCACTTTATCAGTGCCTGCTGCTCCCCCCCACTCCAGGCTCTGTTGTTCAGAGAAGAGAGTATGTATTTAACTTTCAAGCCTGTCCCTATTTTTGCCCATACCTTAGGGCTATGTTGGTTCTCTGGAAGGTGTTGCAGCTTCCTTTGTCCTTCCCATCACCTTCTGCACAATAAATCTTTTAGCCTTCACATTTATAAACAGCTTAGATGATTTAGCTTCTTTGCCATGCAAACTATTAGACACAGCCTTCTAATATTTACAGTTATCAAAATGCAAAACTTATTTCATCCTCCCTTACAGCCTGGGTTATTAGCAGACCCATCTGTGTGGTGCGCCAGGCTGTGTGATTAGCACACCCGCCTGCTTCAAATCTGTTGATTATCTGCAGATCAAAGTCCCACTTGACTACGGCCATTAACACCTTTCAGCACAAGAATATAATTAAAAAAATCTACTTTTGCACAGATAATTTTTTTTTAAAATGCTAAGAATCTGTTTCAGATGACCATTTTCTTGAGGAAAATCTGAGTGCTTAAACGCCCTTGGGAAGCTGTTAAAAACCCCGTTGTGGTGCAATAGGATCTGGGGCACATTTCTGTGGCTCTTTATTCAAGTCTTCCAAAAAACAAAAGGGAGGGACTGGCAGCATTTCACAGTTATCTTGTATTCCAATTCATATACTGTTAAATATACTGTTTGTATTGGGCACAAACAGTGTTTCCCTTGCATGAAGTGTCTTGTGCCCCAAAACCTCCTCCCTTTTTCAGTCCCTCTCAGGACTTCCTGGTAACTGAGCTTCCCTGTTTACTAAATGTGACAAAATGTTGCTAAGTTTGGGAATTATGTAATGTAAATGATAACGATTTTCCTGTCCCTTCGTGCTCCAGGACAGCAACAAATTAACATTTTTTTATGAGCAAGTTAATTATTTAATTGCTTTTTAAAGTCAGATAAGTCGACTGCATAATTTTCTATTTGAATCTCCTTGGTAAAGCTCCCTTCTATTTGAAACTCCTTGGTAAAGCAACACTAGATCACAAAGATGATGGCTGAAGTGAATCCAGGCTCAATATGCAACACAGAGCCCTAGTAAGAAGATAAATCTTTCTGAGCTATCATCTTTTTGTTCTCACATTTCACTGAAATACGTTACCCACTGTGAGGGGAGGAAAAGCCTCAAGGGCTCTTGGTATTTCTCAACTATGAATTTCCAGTTACTTGTTATATTTATGGCTACATTATCAGTCTTCATCAGGATGCAGTAAATACTTTTGCAGAGGTCAGTATCTTGGATTTAGTTCAATTGTTATTTTCAGTGGTGATAGAAACTTGACTTAAATCACTTCTGCCATGTACTTGAGACACTGAGCTTGTTCCACTGTCTCCCTTTCCCTTCTCAAATGAAGGACAGATCCCCCGCTTGGAGCCACTGAGAATAAGAAACCTTGCTTTGTTGCCTTCCTGCCAGCTCTGCTTTAGTCTTCTTGTTCCCCTAGCACCGGTCTGATCCTTCAGACTCCACAGATAATCCAATAATTTCTGCTTTATCATCTGCTCATGGCTTTCAGTCTCTTGGTCTGTGTTTTTACACTTCCTTAATTTAATTCTATCCTCCCTCTCCCATGGCCAGTACCCCTGAATCCCTTTTCTTTTTAACTGCCCTTCCTTGGAATAACACAAAAATTTTGCCTGTCTGAAAATCCATCCTCTCTCATGTATACCCGTAGGTTTTTTATTCAGGCAAACCCATTATTTTTCCACGGTTCGGTCCACCTCCAACTTCAATACCGAGCACCTTAGCACTCAGCAATGCAAGATTGCTGTAGCAACCAGATTTTCAGCAGTGTACATCACTTTCTTCTGAGTGAAAACTGATGCTCCCTACAAGGACTTTTCCCCCTATCTTTCCACGCCTACGCCTTCTACCCACCTCCACATGCTTCACTCCTGTATTTGACACAGACCTCTAATTAGCCTAATTAAATCAGAATAGTATGTCTTCTTTATAGGAATAAATTATGTATTAAAAATATATATATTGGGCTGAAATGCAACCCCCCCCCAAACATTCTTGCTCAGAGCAGGTGTCATTTGTAAAATGTGCTAGCAGCTTGCCTGCCTGAGATACAAATCTTCCTCTCAAACTCCTACCTCTGCTGTTTCTTAGTCACTTGTTGTAGTACTTTCAAACTCTAACCCAAAATCCTCATTAATCTTCACCTAGGAGAAATACATCCACAACCCTCGTTCCCTCGGAGAGCTGATTTTCCCTGCTCCTTGTCATATTTCCTCACTTTCACTTGTTCTCGACTCCTCTCCGTGATCTAGCAGTTTCCCATCAGCCTCACAAGGTTTTGCATTACTTGCCCTAAAAATAGAACCTCTTCAAACTGCGTCTCCATCTTTCTTCTTGCCGTTATCTCTGACATCTTTCTTAGAACTTCTTATCTGGTGCAGTCACGTCGTCTTCATGCCCCAAGTCCCTATTCTATGGGGACCGCATCTAGTCTTGTTCCCAGTGCTTCAGGCAAGTGTTCAGATCTGCTGGCTCTGCTTGAGCTCACAGGACACTGTCTCCTTCTCCTGTTACTATTTAAATACTACCCCTGGCCTGTGAATGTGGAAACTGTCAAACCTCTTTCCCTCAGCTTTCAGCTTGCAGCCCTCTGCTGAGTGTCTTGTCCAGAGCTGTCAGAATGCCACCTTTCCTATTTGTTTTTTTAGGGTTCAGTAACAAACATCAAGATTTTCTTTTCTTTATCCAGTCAAAGCACTTCACACTTCTATCAACCACATGAGCCCAAAAAGTTAGTGTTACTTCTCTCTATACTTACCTCCCACTCTTTTCTGCCTTCTTCAAATCATGTTTCTTCCTTAATCTGCAAACCCCATCCTTTTCCATTCTTCCAACGAACTCCTTTGGCTAAATAAAATCCGTTCACTGGAAAGGAGGGGTGATGTCTTCCTCTTCTGCGTCTTCAGTCACAGCATCCCCATTCCTAAGAACTTGCTTTCACCAATTGTGACACAAAAGGGACCACCACTTGTACCTAATGTGACTTCTGGTACATCAAAGGCCCATGAAATATGCTTGCATTTCAGAGTAAATCCTTTAGAAGAAGATGAAAGTTTAGTTTTTAATATTACTATTGATACATAATCCATAAGTAAATATTGGTAAATTGATTCACCATAACATAGAGAACATTTTTACTTCCAGCTTTCGTACACTGGACCTTGTGCTTTTTGCTAGAAAGCAGAGCCTTCTGTCCTCCAAGTAGAAAAATTCCCACATTGGTCTTTCCTTAAAATAAATCAGCTAAGAACCCTAAACTATGAGTCATGCTTTCCAGGGCTTTCTGAGGATTAATCATCTTCAGAACCTTCTCCCACTTTTTCAAAATCCTTCTTTAGTTGTGGAAACCACAACCGATGGGAGAGAGAGTTTTCTAGCGTAGGTTGCACAGTGCCAAATAACAAACATTTCCCCACTCTATCCATGACACTTGTACTGCAATTTAAGTACTAGGATCCCCAGACATTCCTATATCAGGAAGATAAACATGCTGAGAGCCTTGTTCCTTAGAAGCAAGGAAACATGTTTCTGAATGGGGTTTCTAATACTTATACAAAACTTTCCTTTGGATTGCAGAATCCACAAAGACCTTCACATTATTCCCTCACTTAATTTCCTTTTTACCTGAATACTTTTGAAAGCGTTGGTGAATTGGGTCTCCCTTGACCTGTGTGTGATTTGTTTTCTGGCTCATACAGAATTTCCCAACTCTGGCATCAGTGGAAACAGACACTGGAACCAATGGAGGTCCCCTTTCCTGGGTGGCCTCAACAAACCATCAGGTCATCAAAACTGCTACAGTATCATGGGTAAAGTCAAGTTTCTTGTTCAGGTATTTCATTAGTATAGACACTTCTATCACATTCACAGATGTCTTCAGTTGGTTCCTGATAGTTTTTTCCCTCTATTTCTTTTCAGACACTCTTACTGGGGGTAGGGAACTGATGAAAATCTGAACAGTACTGTGTTATACAGTTAACCATTTGAAGAGAAGTTACAATCATACAGTTAACCATTTGAAGAGTAGTTACAAAGTGCAAAATTAAATGGGTAATTTTTTTTTACATAGTATTTCCTAAAACTTAGACCAAAATTTCCAGAGCTTTCCACATGGAAAAATATTGACAGTTCAGCTCTATAGGCTCAGAGAATTTCTTGGCCATCTCTTTTCACACTCTTGGATACAAGATACTTAGTCCTGCCAATTATTTCTACCTGCTGTTGAACCTTGTTTGCTGTTAGACGGGTAAGTATTTCCTACTCATATGTGACTGCATAACCTGGATGTTTCCCCAAATGCAGAGAAATGTAATTACTTTAGGTCTTTTTTCACACTGTTCAATTTTTACCAAATTCTTCTAGTAATGAGATCATGCCATTGTCACAAAGATCATGAAGAATTGTGTACAGGAATTTTTTCTTCTTCATTCCATTGCTACAGTTTTGTCCTTTGTCTGTCCTTACCATTTTTCTATATTACCTTATGTCCCTAATACTACATAAATAGAAAAGAGAAATTTGATAATGTTGTATTGGCTTAGGTTTTTTTCTTCCCTCTAAGTGGCATACTCTCCTTCCTTATTTACAGGACTGTGTTTTTTCTGTAAGTGGTAGAATGTACTTGAATATTTCCAGATAATAATGGTGTTTTTTTCTGAACATTTTGTGAGTTTTGATTTAACTTGCATCTTTTTTTTTTAAAGCTTACCAGCATGAGCTTTGTTCTGTTTGCCCATAACAGATGTTAACAAGTTAGAGATCATTTTGCTCTGAAGTTACCACCAAACTTGCTCTACCAATCAGTTCCTTTTTATATTTCAAGATGAAGTTTAATACAGAAGTCCCCTGAGCTGGACACAGCACTTTTTGATTTAAGAAACTGTCATCTATAACATTTAAAAATTCTGAGGACATTTTATTATTGGCAGCATGAGACTAGCAGTACAAGATACTCAGATGGAAGTCCTCTGTGATAAAGCCCTGCTTTTTCCACAGATTATAAATAGATGTTTAAGATATCAACTACTCTGGTCTCTAGAGCAATGTCTGTGGTAGACATTGTCTTGAGATTTTTCTGGGAGGGCACTGATCCTTAAATGTTCATGGGAATTTGGCTTTTATGTTGCCAAAGCTCTGAGCATCATCCCTCTCCTGATCAAACTCAGCCTCTGCACAAATTGTCAACATCTCTGAATTTCCACATCTCCTACCACCCATTCAAGGATGTTTATGGTTCCTTGCTTCTCTTCCCTGTTCCTTCAAAGACAGACTTTTCCCCTTTTTCACACCCCTCTGCCCCTTTCTGCCCTTTGTGGTGTGTAAGTGTGTGTCCCATTCATTCAAGTCCCTGCCACTTTACCAATAAATCCACCTCCAATATATTGGGTCCCTCACACCTTATCATCTCCATTTCTTCTCCCTCATACACTGTTTAGATGCCTGTTTCCCCACCAATTTCCCCATGTGAACACCTCTTCTCCCCTCCTCTTGCTCAGCTCTCAATCAGCATATGAGTTGCCTATAGCTCTGCCTGTTCAGCTCCTGTCTCACCAATAACATTGTCCTTTCCCTCTGGATCCCAGCCACCTTTGTCTTGTTATCACGTTCCCTTATTCCCCATTAGCTTGCTCTTTTACAAATCCTGTTAGAGCCACAGACTCTCGGAAAACAAATCAAGCTAAAGCCTCTGCTGGACAAAAGGAGCTTCAGGAGGGGCTGGAAGTAACAGAAGGATTTGTTTACCTGCAGCACACAGTGGTTTAGGGGCCTCTTGGTTTCTCAGAACTGAGGTTTACTGAGGATTGGAGTTGTACCAAGGTCAACAGCTGCTCTCCTCGGTGCCTGGGACATCTTGTCAGAGGAAGTGTTCTGAGCACCTTTTACTGTGAAGAAAAGGAGGAACATCATCAATTTGAACCTTAGATGTGGCTTTGCTTGATCAGTCAAAATAACAAGATAACAAATCATAATGCTCCACATTTGGAGCACTGAGGAGAGAAGAAAAGAAATCTATTAATCATTTTTAATTTAGGGGGGGGAAAAAGAGTCCTTACCTTGCTCCAGGATTATTTGTATTAATATGATTAATAATACATTTGAAAAATTAAGTCCATAAATTGTTTGGTTCATATGCAACAAATGCAAATATTTTTAATTCCAAAGCAGTTGAAAAATAATGAGACTTTTTCCCCCCAAACTACGAAAATTCATTTAGAACTGAATACAAAGTACAGACAGTAAATTCTGCTTTGAGACAGGAAAGAAAAATAAGCAGAATCTCCTACAGAGTCCCTGATGGCTGAATGTATGAAATTAATCACTGACAGGTGGAGAGGACAATTCTCCACGCAGTGTTGAGCTTCCTATTCTCTGAATGACAGCCATTTAGAATAGGAAAGCCAAAGATAATAAGAGGTGCTTTGCTGCATTAACTTTCTGATCACTAACCATGCACCTGCAGCAAAAAGGGGTTTGCCCAAAACCTGAACTGGGAGTACATCTTAAATAAGTATATATTACTCCTGGACTTGCATTTCCTTTGGAAGTCTTCCAAAGTACTGTCACCATTTGTCACAGCCCTGGCCAAACTCTTCCCTCTCCAGCACTCACCACTTGAATGTTTGGTGCAGACACTGAATTCATGTGGTTTTGGCTCTCCTTTATTCTGTGCAGGCTCCTTGGTCTTCAACCTCAAGCCATATTTTGTGGGAATACCGTGCCCCACGAGACCCCTTGATTCAGCTTCACTGTGCTCAAGCCTTCTGCATCTCTGAGACATTGTGAGTTCAGTCACCATCCCTGCCAAAAACATGTCTCTGTGGGGTACCTGGGAAAAGGTGAGTGTGGAAGCATAACAGAGGCATCAAATGCAACAAACCCACATCAGGTTCAGAAGAAACTAAATAAGTCTGACTGTGAAACTTGTTGCTGTAGGGTAGTCTGGATGCCAAACACAGACTGCCATGCCTACCACTGGATCAAGTCAGGAGGTGAGAAACAGTCCCGTAAAACGTGTTAAAAAAAGCAGAAAACACTAGTTGATGAAGCCTCTGAGTTGCAGATCACCAGAGATGAGCATAATAAGCACCATTGTATGCTCTAAATTTTTTTTCCTGATTATCTAATATTGCCCTCCGTCAAAGCAGGATGGTGGGCTAGGTTGTCTTTCACTCTGACTCAAAACAGTTGTGTACTTATGATATAAAACAGCAGGGATTTTGCAGAGAAGTATCTAAAACATCTTTTCTGCTTCAAAGAATACTGGCAACATAGAGATTGAGAAAATCATAAATATGTCTAAGCAAATGAGTGTCTCTTTTTCTTCACAGAAACCAAATGTCTTCTCTGTTGCAGAGAAAGAAGCTTTCTGCCCTTCTTTCTCTCCTCAAAATGGTAGGTAAGAGTCTCCTTTGCATATACCTCATTCTTTTCCCAGGATGAAACCTCTCTCTTCAGCTCTAAATGAACATCAGTTGAATGAAGTCCTCCAGCCACTGGTCAGTTGTCTTCTAACCACCCTGAATGGCACACATAAAATCAGTGGTGGCCATCTTTTTTTCTGACAACACTTCCCTCTGAATGGGTGATCAACAAGGCTGCTTTGACATAAAGCAGACATAAAGTTAGCTGTACACTTAATTCCTCACACTGATACACATGTGGGTTTTTTAAAGGTATAATGACACCTTAATAAAGGTAAGTACTTGTGAGGTGAAATGTGTCAAATGCTGGATGTATGCTATCTGTCCTGCAGTTTAGAACAGGAAATGTAGGATAAGCATCACAAACTGCAACTACCAGGAAAAAATATTGATAAATAGCAGGTATTTGTTCCAGATGGGATTTAGGTTTCTATACATAACATTAAACATTTGAGAGCTTTTCAGTTTCATTTTTCTTTGTCATGGATATGTATAAACATATATATGAAAAATTACAACAATTGAAAGTCACACAGGACACACAAAACAAATTTTAAAAGCCCTGTTCTGTAAGCATGTTTGCTGCTGAATTTCTTATCCAGATTTTAAAGTACAGCTCTATGTTCCATGTCGCTCAAATGGCGGTATTTAAAATCACTGCTAACACCTTCAGAAGCTGATAAGCTTGTTTCAGTGCTGTCAGCTAAGCCCCCATACCTTTATCTGGAGTTTTCATATGCTACAAAGTTCAGTGACTGCTTACCTCATATTCACGGAAATATTTCAACATTTTCTGCAGTTCAGTCAAAAAAAAAAAAAATACTCTTACAGGATCAATGTGTGTCCTGGGGCAGGATTAAGCCAGTGTTTGGTGGTACACCAAATTAGCCTTTCTAGTTGCCTGATTGCTTTAAACTCTGTTAAAAAAAAACCACAAAGAAAAAAACCCCCAAAACCCCTCACATGTACAAGAATGTGAAACTTTTTTATAAATATGAACAAAATGCCAAGACCACAAGCAATTTGCAACCTCTTCTCTAAAGTGCAGAATCTCCTCTATAAATCTTAATGGACCATTCATTCTGAGTTGCAACTATTCTGGTTACCTCACTGCTGTTTGTTTGCGAAGCAGAATCAGGGTTCACTCTTTATCATACAGTGATTAAAAGAACACTTGCAATTCATTACTGCATCCAGTTTTACTCCTGTACATGCCTCATTGTCCTAGCTGTGGTGTAATTAGTTTGGCTCTCCAGTTGCTGAAGAGAGCTTACGTGGGTGGGAGCACTGCTGCCACCTGCTACTGCTGTCTTATCAGAGAGCCGTGCCTGAACACTGATGCCTTCTAAAAACTGGAACGAACTTGCCGCTTTTTCATGTGGGAGCAGAATGAAGCAGAGTTAAATCAGACCTTCCCACATTATTACAATGGCAAACCACAGCAGAAAGAAATCAGAGCACTAAGCAGGGCCAGGTCCTTCTTTGGTATGCATTTGTGGTGCTTCATTTACTTTGGAAGAGTCCATTCACTTCAGCTGAGGATCTGGCCCTTGCCAGGCTCTTTGAGATTTTGAAGAATAGCTATTTATAAATAAGTAGATTTGCTGCAAGCTCTTTTCCTTTTGATGAGGATTTTTTTTTTTCTAGTATACATTTCAAGAATGAAGAACATTTTAAATCCTTATTATCTGTTACTTTTTCTTTGCTTGTTGGTTCATTCTTCTGTTCAGAAATGTGTGAATATGACGTTTTTGATGAAAATCAGTTTCTGCCTGCACTTGATGCTGCTGCACCTTGAGCAGTGACAAATTCTAGACTGATTAATGCTGCATGCAATCTGTGGAACATCTGATTCCTATGGACACTAACGTGACCGCAACAGTAAAGGGATCCGCTGGGTCTCTATCCTGCCCTGAAAAGCATTGTAGCCCACACTGACTGTTGTCATTGGGTAATTATTATTTTTTAATTTGGAACCAATAAAGAGCTTCTCTATATTCTGGCCTAACATTGTTAAATGTTAATGCTGCCCACAATGCTCAGTGCGCTTCCTTCTACACCATAAACTGAACAAAGCGGCTGTGCTCTCTTGCCAGTCACAGATTTATTGAGGTATGGATTACACATATTAAACACAGTCATCAGGCCACAAAGGTTCTATCACAATCTGCCTATGAGCTAACATCATTAAGAGGCAGACTTCATATATCTTCATGACTGATACGTTGATCTTTCCCACTCCATTGACTAATGAATTGACATGTGCAATGTTCTTCAGCATTAGAGTGCATCCCTTTGATTTACAACACTAAAGTAGGGGGCTGTAAGCACTCAGATGTTGATGAATTCCAGACAGCACTTGCACCTGGCTGACCATGATGCTTCCCTCCTCAGAGAGCAGTGCCTGCATCCCAGAATTGTATATAATAAACCTGGTGGGCCTCACTCTGTCTGCATTTTCACCTCTACAATGCCATCAGACTGCTTGCCTTCCTGAGCCAGATCCCCAGCTGCTATAAATCAGGCACATCGATTTACCTCGGTTGTTCTCTTAGCAGTGTGTCTGAGCCTTTTGGTTTGTCTGCTTTAAAGATTCATCTGGGAACCACCAATGTATGCTTGCTCCTGAGGCTTGTCAGTGCCAGGGAAAAGGGCTCTGGAGAAGGAGAAGAGTGGATTTGTGCCCGTGATGGTGTGAGCCCTACCAGGCTGCAGCTGTGGTAGGAAAGCGATGGCCACTGGCCCAACACTGCCCCTGAGAACAGAGAGGAGGAGTGAGGGTGTGGAAAGATGGAAAGATGGGGAGTGAAAGGAGATTTGGCCCAGAACTTTTGTCTGTTGAGCTAATTGACTGGCTACAGGCATGTGTTTTGCTAGCAGACTTGTATTTAAGTTACCCATAGCACAGACTACCCAGTTCTAATGAAATACAGACTAATTTCAGCCCTTTGGAAGTTGCTATCACGTAGAACAGTCATCTTCCAGTCTACTACTGAATCCATCTGATGAAACAAAAGAGCCATCTCAGGTACCATTCATCCCGAGAGAAGGGCAAGGCAAGAGCAATTGTTTGGATGTGTCGTGGATGAAAAACTGAACATCATTTGCATTGGGAGTTTGTGGTGTACTGAGGGGAAAAAAAAAAAAAAAGTGCCAGTAAAAGCATTTTCACAGTTAAAATAGAAAATGCTTATTTTATGTAGCAAATAAATCAGAATTTTAAGAAGTCTGATAACAGATGTACCACTAAATCATCCAGATCTTCCCACAAAGAGATATATTTCAGCCTCTGACACAACATTTCAATGATGACTAAAATATATTACTCTTTGTAGATTCTTGGTTTGTTTGTTTATTTTAACTTTGAGATGCCTCATATATTTATACAGATTTCATATCAGTAAGATGTCATAGATTTACACCTGTTTAACCAGAGGATTTGGAGACACAGGCAAGTTTCTTCCTGCTACTCATGGAAAAACAGCATGCAAGAAATAATTTAAAAAGACATGACCAGACAGTCTAACTGACATGAGGGGAAAAAAAGAGTAACATTAAGGGAAGTTAATTCCTTATCCTCTTTAAGTGAACAGATCTGGGATTTCACTGAAAATACAGACACACACACAAACCACCCACCCCACCTCCCAGCAGTTCTACCAGTTTTCCATAGTATGCTTTTCTAGTAAGAATCTAGGTGGTAAATAGAAACTGGTTCCTACTCTTTGTAGCTGACAAAAGTTGAGGCTGGAGAATGAAGCGAAAAAAAGATCAAATAAAGAGTTATATCACAAAGGAGATTGTTACACTCCTTGCAATCAAAATTAGATCATTTTTCAAAGCTGCTAGATATGAACGTAAGCTGCTTCTGGGCATCTTTAATTTATGTGACTGCTACTGGCAAAATAAATAAGGTATTTTGATACTGTTCTTAATAGCATTACAGGGATAAGATGTGTCACAGGTTGACAATGTCCTATACAGCACTGCAGCATCTGTTATAGAGAGAGTAGAAAAACCTTTCTTTTTAATATCTAGCTCTTATTGTCTCTCATTGTTCATAGACCATACTTATTATGCTGAACTGGGTAATGGAAAGAAGTGTTTTAAAAATCTAGGTAAATCATAAATCAAACTTGTAATGGGTGCTGAACACATCTCTTCAGATAATCTTCATAGAGATAATTGGGGGAAACCAACCTGACATGGGTCTGGAGCTGAATTCCATCGTGAAGCAGCAACAGCACGGGAGCTATCTGGGAATATATTCTGCCACCTGGAATGAAGAGATGAACTGGTGGGTGTAAGAAGAGGAGAAGACACAGAGATGGGTGTGAGGCCCTAGGAGGAAGACCTACTTGCATGCAATGTTAGGAGGAAGATCTGCTCGTGCCTGAACCACTCACTGAAGTGGATGGTTGAAAGAAAAGCACCCCTTTCTTCTCCTGGCCAGCAACTGCAATGCGGTTCCTCAGAAGAAGAGCAGCATGTGGATATTCACTAGCAGGACCTCATCCCTAAAGGACCAGCTTAAGTACTCCCTTTCATGGCAGGAATCCAGGTCTCTTTCCTGCACTGAGGAGGTCTGCTCAGAGAAAAGGGCCAGGGAGCCTAGTGGGACATAGTTCCCTAGAGAGCGAAAGGAGGGAACACAAGAAGTGGATGATTTACTGAAATAAAAAGTCTTTTAATTTAAATAAACCACCACCAGACGTCAGTCTTCTTGTCTTCTTTGTTAGTGTTCTTACTTGGCCTGTGGGAGTCTTCCTGCCTTGCCTTCCAGAGACTTTAATGTGTTCAAGATGCTGTGAAAAACTACATGAATTTTTACTGAAAACCCCTTTTCTGGGTGTCATTAAACTATCTTGAATTTCCTGTCTCCTGATGTTCATCTTGCCTTGAAAAGTTCCACTCCAAACAAAAGTTCTCTTCTGCCCCACTCTGCTTCATACCTGCTGGCTCTTTCACCGCCCTTTTCCCTCAAGAGTAGCAGTAAAGAGTAGCTGAATTTGTCAGTTTGGTGTCCCAGGCTGAAGAGCAAAAAGTATCGCTCAAACTGCACTTACCCTCAAGTCCTCATCTCTTTGGAAGGTGTAGGAACCCCTTCAGGAAAAAAAAAAAAACAAAAAACAGGCATGTGGACTGCCAAGGCAGCAAAAGCAACCAACAACAAGCCTTAAAAAGCTCTTCTTACCATGAAACACAGGTTGGATTCATTTGCATAAACAAACTTCCAGAAACAAGTCTGTTGGTCAATATCCTGTAAACTGAAAACACCGCACAAATAAGTTTTCCTTCGAACATGCAGTGTGGACTAGAAATACCAACTCACTTGTTTAAACACACCGACGTCCTACGTACAGTGCCCAGTGAAGTAAGGCAGGCCCTTCCCTGTGTGTCTCTAGAAACCTTCTATTACTCTCTTTGTATCTCCAGCAACATCAAGTGTATACTGTTATTTTGACTCCTGAGACAGGCTTCTTCCTTCTCATTAACTGCAATTTAGAGATGGGAACAGAATAAACTGCAGGCAAAGTTTGATCTGAGATGGCAAGGTTAATTCTGGGAAAAATGTCCCTCTACTTCTCCAGTTGTCAGATTTAATCTAAAGCAAGCACTGTGTGCAGATAGTAAACATAATATCCTCCTAATTATATTAAATTACCTCTCAGGAGCTGCTCTGCCCTGTTGTCAAAGGCCGGGAACTGGCTTTTAATGATGGATGTGAACCTCAGTGGGACATTCTATATCATCATTTAGTTCAGCAAATGTAGTCCAGATCAGTTGTATAGGTGTAATTAGATGCTGAAAAATAATTACCTTGGTCTTACCATTAAAAATTTCTTGCTTGTATCCCCTTGTGATCTATGAACAAATTACTTTATTAGGAAATCATTAGAGCTCAATTTGTCTCTATATACTACAGACATCAATATCCATTTCTCATAATGGAACCACACATTCTTGCCATAAATTCATACAACTACATACCCAGATATCAGTCTGGACTCATTATCAACCTTAACGAAAAGACTGTTTTTACATAGTAAGATGTTTTTCTTGTGTGCCAGCTTCCAGCATAAAAATGAGCAACAAGAGCTTTATTGTTAAGCCATTGGCTCAGACAGTCTCTGTGTTTTTATACCCCATTGCAGAGGAAGAGCTTTTTGTGTGGCTGATCTCTTCGTGCTACTGCAGTAGCCAGGTCTGAGCCAGCAGGAGCAAAATAGCTCCTCAGATAAATTATGCTATTATGAGAACACTACTATTATCAAGGCCTTGAGAGCATCCTGCTCTCAGCCTATGCAGGGCAGTGGGGTGGCATCCCCAGATGCCCTGTGTATGGGCAGACCCTGGCCATGGCTGACCCATCTTGTGGGAGCTACTGGCCCTTGCTGTTCCATGGCAGTGAGCTTAGGGCCCCTTGCAACTTTCGTTTTGTACCTAGCTCTCTGAGCACCGAGAAAGCAGGCTACCTCAATGCCCTTGGTGTGGGGACATGGTATAGTTTCAAATCATCTCTAGCAGTTAACTGATTTATTGACCATTAGAATTTACAGAGCAGATGTAGAGGAAAGGAAACCATCAGTTAGAGCCTGGGTCACCTGCTGTTACAAATTACCTTCACATAGTTCAGCCTTTAGCTTTCACACAAGTGCGGGTTCTCATTGAAGTCTGTTGTTGCAGGACTGAGTCAAACGACAAGCTCCAGCTAATTCTCTACAGTGGCGGCTGGATAGTCACTTGCTGTTGAAGTGGGCCAATATATAGCAGTTGCCATCTCAGTACTTCTCTGAATACCACAAACGCCCATAGGTGTACTCCTTATACTGGGGCTTCGATATTTCCATTTTGATGTGTGCAAGCAATCCTCCATTTCATAGCATGACAGTTTTTCTGGATTTGGTATGCCAGAAGCATTTAAGAAAAATATAAATAAAAGGGTTGTCTATAGCAACAACCATGACCACAGAGTTCATAATCACTTCAGAAAAAAGGCAGTAGTGGACTTTTCAAAAATATTGCTTAGAACCTGATAAAGGCTGAGAATATTCTCAGCTCTACTTATCTTATGTTTCAACAGATGCATGTAAGCGTGTTTCCAGTTATAAAGTTGTCAGTCTAGAATCATGCCTGTCACATTGTCAATACACTTGTGGTCACTGCAGTGGAGTTGACTCTGCCATGGCTCTGGTTCACAAGCTACCAGAGGCCCAGCTTCTCCATTCATGACCCCTTCAAATCCCTCTGATGGTGGCCGTGTAATAAGCATCACAGGATCACAGAATCACAAGCTGTTCAAGCTGCTGAGAAAACGCAGCACAAGTCATGGCACTCGGCTGCAAGCAAACAAAATGCCAGACTCTTTGCAAAGCCCTTGCAAGTACGTTATCTATGGCACTGAACTTTTTAAAGCAGTGAGTATACAATAAGCATTTCAACCAATTCCTCACACAAAAGGAACAAAGTTCTAAAGGCATCAATATAAGTAGTATAAATCAACTGAATAGGCAGCTGGAAAATGACAGCTACCTATATTATGAGATTTTAAAAGGGAAGACAAAATACAGGTAGATTTTTATCTTTGGGGTTTATAAAGCTGTGTTTGATGGACCATAAGGTCTTGCTAGACTTAATGGGCCAAATTCCTCCCTGGGGTAACTATTAAGTTTGATTGTCTCTCGTCAGGATGGTTTGAACCAAGAGAATTAGGTATGCCACTGCAATAGTTTGAGGTGCTCCACTTTTAAGACCTGCCATGCCTCAGATGGTATATTAATTCCAAGGCCAGGAAGCATATATTCAAAAATGCAGGAAGCAGCAGAAAGAGCAATGTAGTACAGAAACAAGTAGAAAACTGGTGTTCACAGCCAGCACAAACTGAATGGTGATGAAAGAGCTCAATTCTTTGCCTTCTGCAAACTGTATATTCCAATTATACTAATTCTTTTATCTTTACCTCGCCTGTCTGACACCTCCCCCCCAAGTCTAATCCTGCCAGTGTGTCCGGAGCAGTGCTCAGGGTGGGACTTTGCTTTGCTCAAGGGAAACTGTCTTTAAATGTCATTCTGTCTCCCTTCAAGTTACACAGATTTCTCTTGTTTGCTGATCACCTCTAGCTCTGAGTTCAGTCTGATAGACTGACAGCTATTCTTGGCGCTGGCTATTACTCAACAGTGGCACTCAAGGACCCAAACAGAAAAGAAACAGGTTTCCCTTCCAACCTCAGAGAGAGTAATTCTCAAACCAAGGTACCTTAAAAGTGTTCCAGTGAAGGTGAGGACATTCCTCTACAGTGATTTAAGTTTCTACTTGCAGTAGACTTTCTTGTACTTGGAATACAGGTTGGGAAACATTGCTCTAGAAGGTTTACTGCCTTAAATTTACCTTTTGTTTTGCTGACTCACAGCAATCAACCAAGACTACAAAGTTACAAAAAACATTAAATAAAACATGCTATGTTTAAGATGACAAATACAAAATAAGACATTGAGATTCTTACTGCAGTCTTACTTTGTTACTGACCTTGCTGAGAAAGCAGAAAGAGGTTTTGATTGTGGAACAGAAGATTTTGCAAGTGAAGGTTAAAATGGAGTGATTTTGAGTTTTCTTAGGTCCACACTTCCCTTTGGTTTCACTTGGATTTTTTACCTTTTCTGTTTCAGCTTGTGGGTCCAACTAGGTTAGCAGTCTGGTCATAGCAGCGAGCACAAGCAGATACTAAGAGAAGAAAAAAGAATATGTACCCACATGACACCCACCAGTGCACTGCTGATGGGTAAAGAATCACTTTCTTTTGTTTCAAGCCTGCTCCAACAATTGCCGTTTATTGGCTGGCAGTACCAGAGTACTGGAAAAGGCAGTGATGAATCAACACCACCCATGTCAGGATGTTGTGGGTTCCTTTTATCTGTTTTCCTAGGCTACTCAGTAATTCTTTGCCTTTGATTATCCATTTTGAGGTACAAGAACCATTTAGCTGTTTTTTTTTCATGGATCTAACAGGTTCCTAAGATCTGGCTGAGAGCCAATTGTTTTCCACATAACGCTGGAGTGGCTCCCCACCTCCCCCAGGTGCATTGCTCTATGTTTATCTAAACTGAATTTCAGCTCCATTTTGTTGTTGTGTACGTTAGTAAGTGGTACACAAGTAAGTAAGTCAAACCAGATTTTAAAGTGACCCAGTTTCAGCACGAACCAGTTGATGCTGAGGATCCAACATTCATAGCATATGTATTTCAGATGTGCTGTTGTGGGATGTTACCTGGGACTAACCTGGGCACACACATTGAAACGTATTTAGTAGTCAGAGTATATTTTCCAGCTTAATTTCTTCTCATCTGCAATCTAGACTGTGTACTCAAAGACTTTTTGACAAAGCAAAACAGAGTGCAGTAACTGAGACTCATAAAATTTGCTTCGAAAGCACATTCCCAGTAAAAACTAAAATGCTAATGTGGACATTCCCCCAATACCTTCTCTCCCTATTACACTGTATAACTTCTTAGCATCAGCAAACTTTATACTTCACTGCTCACTGTATTTTTAATGTTATTTGTAGATACATTGAATTTGAGACCATACTCCCATATTTATCTCAAGATAACACATAGATTCTCCTGCAAAGCAGACCCTTTTGATGGGTGAGTCAGCTTTATCTCCTAACCCTCTTGGAATTAAAATTCTTTGGGCCATGAGTCATATTTGAGAGAGATAGTTTCAGCTCTCAGTCTGACAACTTTACATTAACTCTCTTGGTCTAGTCTTTTTGTTCTCTCACAGCATGTCAATCCTTGCCACTGATGACAAATTGTCTGAGTACCTTAAACCTGTCCTACCTTAAACCTTTTATAAGTACCAGCTATTTTTACATGCATTGTACACAAGATCTAGAAATAGATGTAGAGATAGAGTAAATGTTTCTAACCATTTTATCCTGGAGAATAACCCAGTCTGTAGTTCTATGTATCTGATCAGATTTGGCTAAAGCTCCTTTCACCCCTCTCATGCAGGCTGCTTTCCAGCTGGATGTGTTCTTTGCTGTGGCTTACTGTTTGCCAGAATAAACAATTGAGCCAGCACAGCAGAGATGGGGACAGGTAAAAGTGGGAATGAATGAAAAACAGCCCAACAAGAGGAATTCAGGACATCTTATTGATAAAGAACAGCTTATCTAATGGCCTGAGTTGCATTCCTGTTTGCTACCATTTCTAAAAGTGCTAATATACATTCAACATTCTGAAAATTAGTGTCATGTCACACTGTCACGTGACCTGTTTCAAACACTCAAAACATGACAAGACATATCTTCTACCTTGCTTGGAAGATGATGCAGGGCTCAGTATGGGAATGTCTCAGAAATATTTAACCCTGGAGACTGGAAAGGCCCTGAGAGGCCTCTAGTCGAGCCTTCTGCTCAAAGCAGTGTCAGCTGTGAGATCAGACCAAGTTGCCCAGGGCTTTAGCTTAGTGGGTCTTGAAAACCTCCAAAGATGGACACTGCACAGCCTGCCTGGGCAACCAATTCTGTTGCCTGACTGTGCTCATTAAGAAATTTTCTCTGATTTTAATTTATGCCCATTGTCTCTCATCCTCCCACAATACACCAGCACTCTTTTAATTTTATAGCCTCCCCAGAGGTAGTGGGGGAACACTGCTAGGTTTCCCTAAAGCCATCCTGAACAAGACCTGATCCTTTAGCTTCTCCTCAGAGGGCAAGTACTCCGGTCCCTGACCATCCCAGTGGCTCTCAATTGAACTTGTTTCACTTGTCAATGACCTTCTTTTCATGGGAGGCACAAAATCAGTTGTAGTGTTCCTGATGAGGTCTAACAAGTGCCAAGGAAATAATCGCTTTCAGGGATACCCTTGTTATACTCTGTTTACCACAGCCCAGGATGCCTCTAGCCTGCCTGGCCATCAGGGCACACTGCTGGCTTCTGTTTAGCCACTGTCCACCTGCACCTCCAGATCCTGCTCAGCAGATCCACTCCCCAGCTGGTGTGCCCCTCGTCCATGCTGTTGCAGGGGTTAGTCTGTCCAGGGTACACGACCTTGCATTCGTCCTTCATGTGTTCCTTATTGGCCCATTCCTCCAGCCTGTCTGGGTCCCTCCTAAAGGCAACTCTGTCTTCAAGCACGGTGTTGCACCCCCAGTTTGGTGTCATCTGCAAACTTGGTGAGAGTGCATTCCATCTCCTCCTTCAGGTCATTGATAAAGATGTTGAACAGGAGAGGTCCCAGTGTAGACCCTGAGGTATTCATAACCAGCCTGCAACTACAGCACCAACCATGTGGCACGGTGTACTCTAGTACAGTACTGTGCTATAACAAAAAACAGAGGGGTGGGGTTTTTTTTTGTATTCAAATAGATATATTTGTAATCATGACAGATTTTATGCAAAAAAAAAGAGGTTTTGGTATCTGAATTTATGGCTGTAATAAATAAGATGTGGTGCTAGAATGATCTTTGTTTAGCAGAAAAGGTCATTCAAAAATGTTATCATAAAGCTCACTTAGGCGAGCACTAAATTAACAATATTTATTTGTCCTTGTGCCTTTGTATGAAGTCTTATGATGTGAACTATTAAATGGAAAATGTGATAAGAAAGTGATAAATATAGAAAAGCATCAGCATCAGTATTAATGGAGCAGCAATAATGCAGAAAAATCAAGTTATTTTTATCCTTATTTCAACAAACATTTAACATTTGGGAAATAAAAACAGGGAGAGCAGAATAAGATGGTCATTTCACACTTCTGATTTTCAGGAAATACTAACATTTCAATTATGTATAATTTTATACAATTACTTCTACATGTGCATGCACATGCATTTTTTTTGTTATACAGAATAGAGATAGAGATGAACCAGTATCTGAAAAAGAAAACAAGTTGAAAGCCGTATTTTCAACATGCATCTTCAAACATTCAAGAACAGTTGTTTCTTGCTGTTGGTCATTCCAGCCTTGGGCTGAGGGCAGGAAAATATAAATACTGTATGAAAGGTCGGGGTGTTCCTGATCTCTTTTTTTGACAAGCAAAAGTAAGAAACAACAGAAGCCTACAGAAGAAAAGGTGATACAGAAGTTAGTGTTCAGTTATAATTTGAAATGTAGTTTGGTAAGGTACTAAAGCATGTTTCTAATGGGCTTTGACAGATAATCCTTGACAATTTTTGCTGTAGTGTGTACCTCCCTAGTCATCTGTGTCACCTTTCTGATGAAGGATACTCGAGACTGGAAGAAAAGAACGGCTGCCAACACCTCCGTTGCTCCCAAAAACACATCTTAGCCAAAATAAACAGTTAAGTAGGTAGGTTTAAGCTGAAATGCCAGACTGCAAACTGGAGCAGTGAACACGGTAGTTCAAGAAGTTGCTCTGGGGCCTTTGACCATCAGATTAAGAAGGTCCTGCCTGTCTGCTTTGGCCTAATGACTTATTTCTGTCTGTGCTGCTCAGCTGTGTCGTTGCAATTGATGCTCTAAAATGGTCCAGGTGAAAAGAAAAAGAAAAGAAAAAGCAAAAGAAAACTTAACTGCCTTGCAAGACAAAGCTGTTTCAATCTGTAAACCAATTCTCTAGTAATTTGGATTATGTACAAAACAGATAGAAGTAATGGACACATACTAGAACACTGGCATTTACTCCTGCCATCACTGTATACATACATCATATTTATAAGAATGCAGCTGATAAACAAAAATATACCACACTACATTACTGCCTACAAATTTAATTATGAAGGTAGGCTGATGTGAGGTGCTGTCATTGCATGAGAAGTCTATAGTAGAGTTATGGGGAGGACTTTCTCATGCCATGAAATGGCTCAGAAATAAACTTCATTTTGTGTTTGCATTGAAGAAAAAATAATTCCACTTCACCAGTAAAGAGATGTTATGGAATATTATTTTATTTTTACAAGTGAAACACTGCATATAGTTTAAGCATTATTTGTAACAGAAAAAAAGAGTTGTTTTAAAAGTAAAATATTGAAATCATTTGTTCCAAATACAACAAAATATGACATTTTGCCTTTGCTGTAACTTTTGTCTGTGTTGTGAGTTGTTTTTCATATATATATATATATATGTATGTATGTAACCATACAACATTGTCAGAATTGGCCTAGCTTCAAGAAATGCTTGGTTTTGGTGCACAGCCTCTTAAGAACTGCTCAAAGCACCTATTACTGGAGTGGCATCAACATACAGCCAGATAAAATCCACAGCTAGAAACTTCCAAATATATATACTGTACAGGACGGAGTGAAGTAACTTGGGATCTCTTCTTTACTTAGAATTAAATTCATGTACATTAGATTTCAGACAGACCAGACTGTACTCTTGATGGGCAAGCTCTTAAAGAAAACTTAGTAAAATGCTCTTTCTCAACTGCTATAGTGTTAATAATACAAGCACAATGATGAACATAATCATGTTTTTAACACATTATGACTACCTCACGTGGAAAATATGAGATGAAACTTAGAATATTTGGTTTCCTAAGGATTTCAGCTGGTTTTATAATGTTTCAGTAGCTGTCTACTAATGATGGAAATAAATCCCGTTAGAAAAGAATGATTAAGATTTGAGATGCAATTGCTCCTAAACAAATTATAACAGTTTTTTTGGGGCAAGGCTTCAGCTGGAACACTATATCCAGTTTAAGTATCACAAATATGAAGGACAGATACACAGTAAAGACAGTTCATGGGAGAACAGAAGACTAAGAAACATGTTGTATTTGGAAAAAAATTGGGGTTGATTAGTCTACGGAAGAAAAAACAGGGAGGATGCATAACTAAAGAGAAAGGTAATAATTGTCTTCTGAGTCCACTGTGAGTAGGATAAGACATAATACGTGTAACTTGCAGCAATATAACGGCAGTCATTTAATTTAAGAGATCTAGACATTAGGAAATACATTCTAATTAAGGGTTTAAAGGAATATGAAGACTGAAATAGATTGTAGGTTGCAGAATCTCTTGGAGTAGCTTAAGAGCAGGACAGATGAACATCTGTCTGTAGTAGTTTAGTTTTTGAAATGAAGAGCTGGAGGTGAAGAACTTCTGAGGTCCATTCTGGAATGTGTTCTATGGTTTAGAAGTCTGGCTACAGGATATACTAGAGCTGAAGAGACACTGGAAAAGCAGATGAACACCCCCCACTCCACATCCCCCACCATCCACAAAGTAATTCCCTCCCCAAACCTTGCTGAGTATACCTGCACATTTTAAAACATTGCTGTGTTGATGCTCTCTTCTGTGTTTGATTTGATGTTTACAGATTGCTGTGATCAAGTTCTATTAACCACAAGTGCTGAGAAAACACTTTAAAGCTGTTACGCACAAATGCGCCTTGAAAGTGAATAGAAAAATTCACAACAAATGCTTTTGACGCTGGAAGACTGAATCATATGACAAACTCAGCCATTCAGAGAACAAAAAGCCTGGGGATGAGACTGCTACTTCTGACCACAAGGGATAAAGAAGCTTCATAAAGATCTTCTGGGACCAAATGTGGAAGGGAGCTATGATCTTCTCTTCGAGTGCAGACAGAAATGAACATGGTATATAGATTTTTAAGTGCTTAATGTGTTAAATTTATTCATTACTTTGGTTTTTTTGGTTTGTCAGCTATCTCTTAGTGTTCATGTTCACTTTAGCTCGAAAAAATTGCTAAAGGGTTTTGAGGGGGTAAACCTGACAGAGGAGAGACAGTTTTATTGTGGCTAGATAAGCGAGTCCATGGGAAGGGGGGCAACGAGGAGATCTTTCTCAATGTCTTGACTCCAAGCAAGTCTTCTTTCTTTCTGGCCACCTGTAATGAAACCTGAAAGCAATGACTGTAGTTACCATGCATGAAAGGAAACCCAGCATGAAAAAATGCAGAACAGGTTGTGTTAGAGGTGATGGGGCCCATATCTGTTAAAAAACCAAAACCTAAAAAGCACAGCAAAACACCCTGCCTCCAGAAGGCAGCAATCACGCTGCAGCTGTGGCTGCTGCCTGCAGTTTAGTGGGGTGGGCGGCTCTTCTCCCACTCTCCACCATCTGCTCCCCCATCTGCCAGATGGCTTCTCTTTCCTACCCTTGCCCCAGAACTGATTGACAGGCATTTGGCAACAGATATGAAAATGCAAGTGACTGATGAAAATTTACTGCTTTGCATTTTCTCATTGCCTTTGACAACAGGGAGGGGAGAACATGCATTTATGAGTATGCATTGTTATTTGTTGAACAGAAAGACTCCATTGGCAACTGCTATGCCTCTGAGCAGGTGCTGATCACTATCCTACTTACAAAGATTTGTAATTCAGCTGATATTCCAGAAAGCCTTTCATGAACCAGAACTAATTTGCGGTTGGGACAATGCTTGCAGAATGCTTCATATGTTGAACTTGCTTTGCTTTTTACCGTACCAGAGATTTTAGACTTAATTGTGACTTACTCTAACATAACTTATTCTAACATAAATCAGAAAAGAACTGAGGTTTGTTACAGGTAATGATCTGAAGGCTTTAACAGTCAGCTAGGGAAGTCATTCTAGACATTTCTAGAACAACCAAAAAAATAGTCCAGTATGCAGAAGACCATCACCTCCTGACCTCAGTAAAATGAATAAACCATTTGACTAATGTCACCTGAGGATGGGTACAAGAACCGCCCTCCTACCTCAGATTCCTTGTTGTTGCCATTGAAGAGAAATGCTGCCAAGGCACACATTTTCTTGGGCACCCCTCATGCTAGAATTGATTTGCTAGGATGCTCAGGCAACACCCATTGCATTTTGGAGAACTTTTATCACTGCCTTTGGTGAGCAGGAGGAAGACCACAGCTGCATGAATCAGAGGAGAGTTCTGTAAAGTAGTATGAAGGAATTTTGTGTGCTACTTAGCTTGTTCAAGGGTGTGGGTGGCTTTGTGATTCCCCATGAAGAAATAGTAATAGATCGAAGCAAAATGGGAGCAAAAAATTTGTCTCATGTGACTCATACACATAACTTCAAAAAAGACCCTTTCTTTTGTAAAGTATTTTGAAGTTCTCTGAATTCAGAAAAAAATCACATTTTCAAAATTCTCATGGAGTGAAACTTCTGTCCTAGACATTGGTTTAATGCAAAGGATATGTGCTTTCATCACTCATGCAGTGCCTTTTCGTCTTTCTTAACACATGCATTTGCACAAGGGATTTTCCTACGTTTGTCTTGTCTGGTGCTTCCTGTGTTATCCTTACTATCAATAGTAAATTATGTCATTATAGTGTTAAAGAAAAAAGGAAAGAACTTCCCAGGAAGGAAGAAGATGTTTTGAAAGAATAGTTTAACCCCCACTCCCAAGGACACACCTGTAGAGGGGTGTCTTGCTGGTACTGCTTAAAAACAGAATGTGTATGCATCGAGTGTGAGAGAGAAAGATAGAAGAAAATAAATACCTTTCAGTGCCCTAACTTGGGAATTTCTGTTGGCCTCCAGAGTCCTCAGTGGTAATGGATCTGTCAGTCAGAAACACTTTGTATTCAGCCTACATTGTAACCTCAGAACTCTTTGAGGAACCTTTCTCCACTGCAAGGCTCTTATTTTATGACATCCATTTGCCACGTGTGATTCTGGGCAGGGTGGAAGCAGAATCCACTGCAGAAGAGGGCAGCCTTGAGCACAGGCTGAACATTGTGGCTTTCAGGAGAAAATTTTAGAGCAAGACACAATCTTCACCTTATATACCTTTACAGCATAGATTGTTACATACACAACAGTCCCAGAGCCAGTTTAAAATCTATATGGAGACCACAGTCAGCACAATCTCTGAATTATTATTCTGCTTGTTTGGCTTATTAAGATTATACCCTAGTGACTAAACTCATTATTATACAGTGCAGGCAAAACAGCTTATGTTGTGTCACAGCAGCAAGCACTTCCTTCAATATAAAAAGAAAATTAGTTTTGCAACACTGACCAAGACAACTGATGAACCGCTCTTCTGCAACATTTTGCAATTTGCAGAACCACAAGCTGGCACTGCTCCATGTAATGATCGTTTCCTATACAGTATACATTAGGAAAAAAATTGTAAAAGCAGTGTCTTCACTTTCTGCATAGGTGATATAAAAGGGAAAAATAAACAAGGTAAATTCTTGATGATGTTTATACCATTCATGTTTCCGATGAATGACACTGATGATTACTGAGTTCTTTCATTTAGTATTGCCTGTAAAGACACATAGCTAAGATAAGGTTCAGCACCTGTTTGAATCTTCTTCTGACAAAACAAAACAAAACACTGTTTCTGCTTTTAGTGTTGCCATTACAATATTTCCTCTGGACATGATGCTCTGGTTTTGTTTCCCTGTGCTGTTACCTGTAGTACTGACGGGTGCCATGGAGGGCATAACAAAAGCATACCACACATCATCATAACAAGCTGACACAAGACAGTGTTAGATGAAGGACCTTTTCAAACCTGATGCCTCCCAAGACACTCACTAATAGCCGAGACAGCAGGGATTTAATCTGATATAAAGCAATTGGACAGAAACTGGCTTATGTGTGTGTCTGTGTGTGCATGTGTAGTGCTACAAGATGCCACAAACTTCTGTTTTATGACCCAGCCACAAACATTTGTTCCAGGCAAAACACAACACACAGTGTTCCATCCAGGGAGCAATTTTTGTTTAAACAAATTAAAAAATATCAATTTGTTCTTTTTAAATTTTGTGAGTGCCACTATTTCCTGTTCCTTTCTTCTACCATCCACCCACATCACTCTGCATGTGACTCAGTAGGGATTTGATTTATTGGGATTAATTTGGCAAATGATTAGTTCATAACGCAGAGTAATGGCTTTGCAATCCTTTTTGGGGAAGTGGTAGTAGTTGTTAGAACAGAGAAATACCTGATATGAGGGCGGAGTACCTGCCTGTGCCAGTACAAGGTTTCTCAAGACTGTGTGATTTCCTCTTTGCTTGTCCCTGTACAGAGGGGCACAGCTTAGTTACCACTGAGGAAGTTCTCCCTGGTCCTGGATATGTCATGGTAGCAAACTGACCCCAACAACATGGAATTTCCAACTCCTTGCATTTACAAACTTGTCTGGATTTGCTGTGCTAGTGTATTTGCATTTATTAACTTCAGAGGAACTGAATTATCTCAGGAAGTTTACATATTCCTGCCTTTTCTTCAAACATTGGATACAAAACAAACTACATTCCAGGAAGAAAGGGGGAAGATTGGTATTGCAAAATTGGAAACAAAATGACAGCAGGAGCTCACAAAACAAAGAAAAGACAGGGCTGGAAACCCCCTGATGCTGGTCCCCTTGTCCTTGCTGGTAGCTGGGATGAGGCTGTGACAGCAGAAAGCAGAAAGCTGCCTCTGCCGAACTCCCCAGTTCTGCCTTCCAAAATCAGACACTGAGGCTTCACTGGAGCTGACAGTCCAGCTCACTACGCTTCACCTCCTATAGGAAGCAAGCAACACTGTCAAGGACATGCAGATGAGCAATTAGCAGCATGCTGATGAGTAATTGAGAGTTCTGATTTACTTTGGACCAGCCTGACATGGGATAGGGTGGGAAGCCAGAAGCAAAAAGGGGTAAATTTTCCCCTTTCAAAAGGAACGGGAGGGAGCAAGGCTCTCTGACAGCATGCTTCTGTGTCCTGGCGGGGCCACTGGGGACCATCACCCTTTCAGTTCAGACCTCTGTGGCTCACTGAGGGATGTGGCTGCTCGCTGGGGCAGTGTATTTGTGGGACCTTCTGAATACCTCAGCATCAGTTTTCTCCTTGGGGAGGATGCTGGTTCATGCAGATTTCTGAACGTACAGTTCTGTAAAGTCGAAACATTTGAAGCCCTTTGAATCTCAGTCACAGAAACACTAAAACTTTCTCCTACTTTCCTTTTATTAACTCCCCTTTTGTAGTTTAAAATATTTAGGGCAACATATGATTTGTGAGGCTCAGATATTTATTAAAACCAGCTGTGCTCCTTGCAGAGTTTGTGAAACTGCTGTGAAAGGCATCTCTTGCTGGATGGTGAGACCTCATTCCTGAGAGAGGTCCTGGATTCCTTATCAAAAAGCCAGCACAAGGAGCAAGTCCTGTCTCTACCCATACCTTCATGTCCATGCCAGTCAGAGTCCAGCAAGCGAAAGGGGAATTTCTGTACTGTTCTCTGCACCTTACCCTTCTCTGCCTTGCCTTGTATGGGGAAGTGAGTGTGAGGACCTGTGTTGCCAATGGACTTTGTAAACACAACATTGCTAAAACAAACCTTAAATTGCTGTGAATCCTGCAAATGCTGATAGAGATGATGGACAGAAAACTTCAGTGAAGTTGCCTTTGTTTGCTATAGTCTTTGAATTTTTGCTGATCATAATTGGTTTCATCGTCTGACTGCAACTAGAAAGGGATTATTTCTTTTGCTCTGGAGTTTAAGGATGAGCATATTTGTTCAGAGGATAGATGAGACCAAATTAGAACATGCTACTGGGGCATAATAAATTCGCAGTAATTGCAAGCTAGTATTCCTTAATTCTTCCAACACCATCATCTGTAAATATTCTGAACCTTTCATAGTCAGCTCATTTGTGTTTTTTTCCTTATTGAATTAACTGTTGTCTTTTCATTCATGCTGTCTCCGGAGGGAAACCCCTTTTAAATCTTTTTGGTTTAATTCCATTAATTGGCATATTGTGTGGTCTTACGTTTCCCCTCCTGGGTCTTGAACTTATGTTCCTTCTGTTCTTAAACTCCTTAGCTATATTTCTGCAGCTTTGACTGACAACTTGCTTGATCAGAGGGCAAAGCATTTGCTTTTTTATCTTTTACTTCCAGGCTAATGTTTAACAATGTATTCAGTTTATCAGTCAGTTTGTTAATCCAGGGTGAGAGTTCTCTATTCTGAAGTCATCAAAAAATCAACAATAATAGACTCATTTATTCTAGACTACATTAAATTATTATTAACTATAATAATTAAAAATAAATAATTTTAAATTCCTCAAGCCTTTACTGATTTATGGATAGTTCTTGCTTTTTCCCTTTGCTAGCAACTTGCATGTTTTGAATCCTTTTTCAGTTACACTAATGAAGACAGCAACTAAATCATACAGCCTTTTCAGTATGAAAAATCAGAGGGTGAAAGTTTTGCTTTCAGCATCATAACTTCCCCCTCATATTAGCAGAAGAATGAGAGTGCAGGAAGTATGCAGCATGAGGGAGAAAAAAAAGCAGTCTTGCTGAAGCTTTATTGCAGTAGCAAGAAAAATGGGTTGAAAAACATAGCCTTAATACTACTTCTAGTCAATATATTTTATGGTTATAATAAACTGAATTAATGATACATTGAAAACGTTTTGTTGTTGCTCTTTTTTTACAGGATACACAAATCCTATAGAATAACTTTACTGTAAGTTACTCACAGGAATTATGTCAAGCTATAGTCTTGAATAATCTTATATGCCATCAACCAAGTGTAGACAAAGCAGGACAGAAAGACATCCAATGCAGTGATGAGGTTACGCAAAAGCAAAACGATCACATCATTCTGGCCACCCTGGTATCCCTTATATCAACATGTCGCTGATCCTGACCCAGAGTACAAGGTGCAGTTTTCAAGGGTGATAAAAGATGGTTGCATGAAAGCTTTCCTTCAGACCCAGGAAGATCCTGATATGAAAACAAGCAGTGCTCTAAACATCATGGAGTCTTGCTTTGTATTTGCTCCTTGTTATAGAGCAAGACTGACAAATACTTATTTTTATATATATAAAAGTTATGCGGAGAGGCGGAGTTCTAAAGAAGCCAACCCAATGAGAACTGTTCACTTCATGGCTCGCAGTAATAATGGCCTCTCATTTAATCAGCCAAGACCACATTCAGATCTTTCCTTGGGCAAGTTCTCATTCAATGACTAAAAATCCACAAAACCTGCTGACAGTAAAAACTACTGCTGGACAACTCCGAAGAGGATTTTGCTATTATAAGACTTCAGGACATGGCCCATAGCTGTATGCATCCATTCAAACTTAATGAAAGAGAAATTGTATACTTCGCCGTGTTTCACTGTGGAGGTGTTTAGTTGTTGGAAGTGGCGTCAGACCCACCTGGCTCAGCTTGTGCATTTGTTTGTTCACAGTGCCCAGATGGTAGCAGCTAGATTAGAAACGGCTGACATCCTTGGGAGCATATGAGTGCTCAGCCTTGTCAAAAGTTCTGCATTTAACTTGGATCCCATAACGACACAACCTAAATAAATGATCACAAGCAGTGTTGCTTAGCCTTACACAAAGAGGAAAGGACTTTAACACATTCTTTTCAGCTTCCATTCTTCTCACCTAACCTTCTGAAAATACTGATTTGTAACTTTTTTAGTTATGCCTATGGGCATATAGGATATTACCAGTCCTAAATGAGGGTGTCTGCCAAACTGCAGAAATTAATCTAGTCTCTGCTCCAGAACTACTTTAAGGTGAGAGTACATATTTTAACAGGTAGTTTGGAAACTTTCAAGGAAGGAACATTCTGTCTCATTGTGTCTTTATGTCCTTGTTATCATGGACAGCATTTACTTTAAATAATTTTCATGAGCCTCACCACAAAACTTGTTCAAGTTTTTCATCTGCACTGCCCATCATAGAAGGCTAGGTCTGAATTTCAGGGCTCTGCTCTTTACAAACCTTCTAATTTCTGCTCTGAATACATTCCTTGTCACTTTACTTGTGCTTGTGATGACATATTAAGCAGATCATTTTTCGTTATGGTTTAAGAGACCTTTCTATATAGGTATTCATATATGATGGACAGAAAGATCAGCTGAGTGAGAAACTGGAACTGAAGTTTACTGCAAGCCTTCTCATGAAACCTGCTCCAGCATAACTTTTCATATAACTTATGAAACATATGTTATATGCATATAACATAACATAAAATGTATATAGCATAACATATCTTTTCAGGGATAGTTAACATTTCCTTACTATCAAAGACACAACTTATTATCCTAATAAGGCACCTGTGTATTTTCAGCTCTCAGCTTTCTGAGATGCCCAGCTCCATGAGTGCAGGTTTCAGACACCAGGCAGTGCTGGACAATCACAAGTCTTGTGCTGATTTCAGTGTCTTAATATTTTGGGTTAATTTTACCTAAAGCTTCTGTGCTTGCTCCATGTTTTCCCCTGCTGTGTTTTAAGCCACCAGGTCACCAGGGCAGCCACAAGAGCTTAGCAGGGAACTGTATGCAGGCAAGCAGTGACATTCCAGAGGGCAGATTTTCAGTATGCCAGGAAAAACAGCACAGAGCTTGTAACCACAGCTAAGCATAACAAGGTTTTGCACGTCTGTTAGTATAGGCAATAGACAGCTCCAGTAACAAGACTTTCCAAGATGGAGAACCATTTCAAGATCAGTGTTTCTTACATTACTGTGCCATGCTTTTCATATATGTATGCTGCCAGGAAGGCTAGCAGAGGTACCATGCATATAATCCACTTGATCTTCCTAAATGCCAGCACTGTCCCTGTAAATTAAGCCGTCAGTTACACTTAAATTAGTGGCAGATTTCTGTGAACAAGAAATCCTCATATTCAAACAATCCAATAGATTGTACCTATCATGGATTTGACTATATCAAATTTTTTGGTCATCTTTAACATCATTGGCTTGGGAAAATATTCTGTTGTTAGAGTAACCAATATAGATATAGCACCTTTGTATGGCCCAGCTGCATTTCCTGAGAACTGGAGATTTCAGTCATTTTGGTGGTGCCCATGAAACCAGATTCTTAAGTCAGTTAAATTACAACAAAAGCAATTCAGACCAGAAAGATAAAACAAGAACAGCAGGCCACAGAAGATGCAGATGTCAGGAACAAGGCTTCATCTACTGACAAAGAAAAATTAAAAGCTCTGCTTTCCCTGACTCATTAGAGGCTAGAACAATTGGAGAACAAAAAAACCCTACAGAATTTGCTAGTGCTTTTAAGGTGAGCAAGCATATGACCACAAGCAGTCCTTTTTCAGAGCAACACTCACTCAAGCCAAAGCAACAGAGCAAGTCAGGGCTTAACTCAAACAATTCACACAGAGGGCAAAAAGCCTGACTATACAGAGCTTTGTGCGACTGCCTTTAAAAGATGTATTATTATAAAAGAAACTGTTCAACAGATGCAACTCTGATTTGAACCCTAGTGGTAACAGTAGGGTAGTATTTCATACCTGTGCAACTCACTCTTCTTCCTTCACTAGAAAAGGTACACGACTATGATGATTTATTTTAATGACTGCAACTGTAACTTGGTGCTAGCCACTTTAACTTTGGACTTTTTACTTTAACACTGGACCAGGGGCAACTAAATCATTGTGGCATTTCAACATGTTTCTGCTCACTGGCTTAGCCATGGTAGCAGTGTGGCTTTAAAGGGTTGCAGTTTGCTGAGATGATTAAACTCTGTAAAACCTTAAAAAAAAGATATCTGTGTTTTGCAGCTCTGCTATCTAAGAATAGCCAAGGCTGTTCAGAAGTCAGCCTCAGCTACTCCTGCTTTATCTGTTTATTCAAATTCCTGCTAGGACACCTTCAGTTTTATCTTCCATTTTCCATTGCTCAACTTCCCCTTGCAAGTTCCATGAAACAGAATTTGGTTAAGGTAATTCATGTAATTAGCTTAGTGTATCCTTATGCTTCAAACACAGATGCCTGAAAAGCGCATGCAATAATTTTTGCAAAAATTGATCCATTTCTTCTTGCCTAGTTCTTAATAATTTTAATAACATTTCAAAATTTGGAACAGTAGTTCAAATTTTGGAAGTTTAGAGTAACTGAACCACTAAACATGCAATGTAGCATGTTATTGGAGGGTGCCTTCAGATTCTGAAGAAAAACATTTTGGAGGAGGAAGGAAATAGAGAAGAAGAGGTATAATAAAAAATTCAAGTTTAGAAGGCATCCTAAACCACTGTTCCCTACTTGTTAAACTTAATAACTGAAATAGGTCACATATATTGCAATCCATATGTTCTTTCTGGAGAAGAGTTATTGATGTTATTTCAAGGGTATACACAACTTCAATCAAACAGAATGTCTTTTTCACAGCTATTGTTGTTGTTACTATGGCTTTCATGCTCTTCTTTCAACAAAAGATGTTCATGAAAATTTTTAGGCTTCCCATGTGGAACAGCCACAGTATGAACAAACCAAAAATCTGTAGCCTTTCTTGAGAAAGATCCCTAAATTTAAAAGTCTGAATAGGCCAATACATGATAGATTATAATTGCTTTTAAGTAGACAGCGTTATGGCCTCACGTCAAGCAACAGCTAATTATTGAGGTCATGAAAAGGGTGCTCTGGCACTAATGTATATTAATCACATAAAGACTAATGTACATATTCCTAGATAAAAATGATACATCAATAAATTAAGATTAATTCCCTTTTCGTTGACTGGTCAGTAAGTCTAGTTCTAAGAAATGCTAATATATATTTATCTGCTGGAACATAATGTTATTTTACTATTTTATTAGTTATTGCCCTTACTGCATGAAGTCATCCTCCCTTTTAAAATGCCAAACCATTTGATGGTCTCTTAAAATGCCATATAACATGTGATGTTGATAATAAAACCAATGAATACAAATAGGGGGCTGAAATTAATCTATTCTAAAAGTGTTACATTTTTGCTGCCTGTTTTTGTCATTAATGTTATGGAAGTAAGAAGTATTGAATGAGAATGTCATAACCTTTACCAGTGTGTAGCAAAGCACCACAAAGGCAAAAAATGTTCTTTGATCATCCTGTGGGGGCTGGCAGACTCTGGATGATGATTAATAATTATGAGACATTTAGAGGTAATTTTTCAAATTCTATCTAATTTAGCATAATCTATAATACATACGATTAAGAGCTAGTTCAAGCTGGTGCTTTCAATCTTTGTTCAAAGACAAAACTTTTAAAGAAAATATTTTAGATAAACTAGGATCAATGCCCTTTGGGTAGAACAAAGACTAACGAGTAGTTAGCAGCTTGGTGACAACCCACCAGTCCAGGGACTTTTAATCAAAGCAGACTCAAAATTGGCTGTGGTTAGATATGAGGAGTATACCATCAGGATGACCATGAGCACTGGCCACCAGGAGAACGAGCCCCAGCCACAGGTTATGGATGTTCGCTAGCGGAGTGTCCCTTCGAAGGGAGAGGTGGCTCAGCAGGTCTTTGACCTCCTCCAAGGTGTGTTCTTAGAGCAGGGCAACTGGGTCTGGTCACCCTTTTTAAACAGCGATGTCACGCAGTGACTGTGGGTACAGACCACACTGCCAGTCATTCCTAACAGTGAAGGTCTCTGGCACGGTTACAGCATTTCTGTCTGCATTTGCCTGATGAGTGACTAAGAACTTTGAAAAGTTGTAGCTTTCACAGCCCAAATTGGCGGAGACCAGCAAAACAGGACTATTATGGTCATGGTTAAGTATCCCACCCCTAATAATTGTAATGCTTAAGGGCAAGATTAGTAATGCTTGGGGAATTGAAATATGAGACCAACGTAAGGTGCTGCAAACCTGAGAGGTGTGGAATACTTTGCATTTCATTCAAAGGTGCTTAACACAGGGCAGGATCAGGCCTTACCTCTTCCAAAGACCCATGCTCTGGGAGAATTTCCATGTTATGCAATGGAGCGGACCTGTGCCTGCTGGCCAGATCTGTTCCAGAAACCAACCCAAAATAATCCTGTCAGCAAAGCATTAGCAGAATAAAGCCATTTCAAAGCTCAGGTATGCTCCCATCACACTGTTCTGTTCTGTGCTGAGTGCTGATGCCAAGTCTTGTTGACAATTACTTGGGAATGCTGCAGCCTTTAATTAGAGGTTGTCAACATGCCTAAAGGTCCTGAAAGCGTGCAGAATAAAATCCTGTGGAAAGCAAAGAGAGATTACTCAGTCCAGAAACCAGTGAGGATAGTTACTCCCAATCTGAAATTGTTCTGCTATGTGACAAGGCTCCATCTGCTCCATCATGAAAGAATTGGAGACTTTTTAAAAAAAAATCTTAATTTTTTTAAAAAATTTAAATTTTTCTTAAAAAAATTTGAGGCAAATGTATACTGGCCAAGTTGGAGAATATGTGCCTGCACTTCGCCTTTTACAACTAAGGAATAACTATGGAATAATCACTACAGTGAAGGTAAGCAAGTTAACCTCAGTTTTAATGATCTGGGAACAGAGTTCTGTGTGATGGCATGTGCTCTGAAGCAAATGCTGATTTATGTATTTCTCTTTTATCTTTCCCTTCCTGCCAAGCAGCTTCAAATCATACCATGTGAAGAATTCTGGGTAAACGACCCCTTTTGAACAGGGAAGGCTAATAAATATTTTTTAAGCAATGGAAGATGGTGGAAGAAACAATGAATTAAACTCTGATTTTTCAAGAAAACCTTGGGTATATGTATATGAAAAAAATGGTAACTGTTTCTCTCAATAGATAGGAACCTTGTCCCTAAGATAGGGATAAAAAAAAATCACCTATTTAATAACTGCCATTTATAATGCAGGGAGAATTGATTTACTGGTTTGAAAGCATTCTGCCAGTCTAGAAGTTCCTGTAATATCTAAATCACTGTCTATCAAATGTCTGTGCAAGCAAAACAAAGCCCTATCACTTGAACAGCGAAACAACTTTTCATATTAGTCAGTAGGAACTTGATAAATCCCACTGATGTAGAAAATTAGCACCTTTGCATGTTTCCCAGATTTTGATTTCATTTTGGACACTTGGTCATGCATTATAAGCGCTGCCTGGCTGGCTGTAACTATTTCAGTTGAGATCTATTATTTCTAGGAGAATTATGTGCCTTGTTAGGGAAATGCCAGCTATTTCCATTTCAGCATCTGCACTGCAGTTGATCTATTATTAACATTGAGCTCATTAAAAAAAATGAAAGAATCTGTTTCGTGTCTTTGGGGTGGGGGTTACTGAGGCTTCTGTTGAAACAAATAAGATGGCTGTGCTGCTTCCAGTTGACACAGCTGTCAGGGAAGCATTGGCTGCCACTGCACCATGTAGGGATGCTCGGCTACGAGGGCCTTGTAGCCATATGTAAACAATACCGTGCCGATGACAGGTTTACAACACTGGAGAAAACATGTGCAGCTGTTAGCCTCTGGTTTTTATAGTGCAAAAAAAAATGTTTTTCAACGTGCGAGCATTTGGCACAAATGCAGCAGCAATGAGAAGGGATGGACAGGCAGCTGATGGCAGCTTTGTGTCTACCTGGCAGGCTGCTGTCCCACACCACGCTGAGGAAGGGGCTGATGAACACCTTTCTTTCTCCTTGCCTGCTTGTTTTCCTCTGGGTGGCTTTGCAGAGAAAGCTGGGCTCCTGTTGACCACATAGATGGGTTTTGTGTTTAAAATGCTGAAGGGCTCCCTGTGGGGGGAGAAAAGCATCACTCTGGGATGCTCTAGGAGCAGTCACTTGGGCCATGTATCACTGAGACATGTAATAGCCACTATTACAGGAGGGCTTTTAAAATAGGGAGGGTAAAAAGGGGTACTAGAGTTTGGAAATTCTGACCAAAAAGTCTTGAATGGGAGGGTACACAGAGGCCTGAAAAAAGAAGCTGAGGCGCAATGATGTCTTGAAGTAAGTTTTATCCTTTCCCACTTTTGTGTTAAGAACCCCGAGCACAGATTGCTTTCTAACCCAGCAGACAACATGTAGACTGCATGTTAGAACAGGTGGGGAAAATGAAAAGCAAAGGAAGTTAGAAAACCACCATAATTTTCCTGTAATAAACAACACTGACATTCTGATCAACCACATCCCAAAACACTAACTGTATTTTACAAATAATTACTGTGTTTTCAAACTCCAGTGTATACATGCTCATTACACTTTAGCCTCAGGCACCTCAACTAGCCAAATCATGTTAAAAAGTACAACTCCGTCAGCAGCATAAGTTTAAACTTGTTCTTCAAAACTTATTGGCTGACATACCTTTCTGTGACAGAAAGATCCTAGCACATCCTGGTTAATGTGCTGTTGAACACCTAAGTCATGGTAACCTAGAAGAAAGGGTTAGTAAAGAAAATGATCTGGTACCTGTTCTCTAGCCTTGCAGGCAGTGTCACTGCACAGTTTGTGCCTCAATACTTAAATTCTTTTCCACTGCACTGGCTGGACCCCATTGACATCCACTGGGATGGTTGCTGGCCCTTGCTGTCCTCTCACCCTAGATTGGCATTGGCTCGGAAAGTGCTAGTTAGCATATTTCAAAAATATGCATGAGGAGTACATGGACAAATAAAGAGCATCATGGCCCAGGGCTTGTGAGTATGCCCTTGTCATGTTTACTATACCAGTATGGATGTAGCTTTAGCACAGATGGTAGTGTTAAAGCCATTTTCATTAACTTTTAATTCTATAGGACAATGGGCTGCTGCAATATACTGGAATTCCCTATTGCAAGGCGGGTAGTTGGCAGTGCAGTGAGGCAGATCAGTCCCTTGGATCTCAAGATGCATCATTCACAAAGACTTTAATGATCAATGGAAATGGTTGCTTGCTCACAAAATAACATAACTACAGAAAATAAAATATCCAGGGAAGCTGTTGCATGTTCCCATCTGCAAACATTGTGGAAATTTGAAAACTGATAGAATTAACTATTTGTGAAAATCTTTTTTCATTACTTCTTAGCTAGGGTTTGCTGTCTTTCCCATTGATTCTATTTTTCCTTCGTATTTTTAGAAAGAAGTAGTATTTCTGAATGAAAGGGAACAAAAATTCAAGAAAATTCAGGAAATTTGTTTTCTTTAGTTTGAGTTTTCAGGTATGTGCTGAATTTGGAATGATATTTCCTTTTTTATTTAAAGTATCTTCCTCTCCCAGCTAAATTCAACTTTCAGATCATGTTTTTTTGCTAAACAATTTTTTGTTTATGCCTTAGAAGCAAGTGAAAACAAACTTTCAAACTGATTTAAAAGTATTTTTTACCCCTCCCCCAATTGTTTTAAAGAGAAGATTAAATCTCACCATTTGACCTGAAATAGTTGCAGTGTGAGAAAACAATATTCAGCAAGAAATGTTAATATAAGCAAAATAATTATGTTGTTATATAGCTGGGGGGAAATCATAAAAGGAATCATCTTGATTTGAGAGATAAAGCTCTGTAATTGTGCTGTATTTTATGCTTAGCAGCATGTCCAGATGACTGGGTAACACATTTCAGAGAATTATTCCATCATATGGCTTTTGGAAGAGCTGTTAGTTATTGCATTCCAAGACCTTCATCATCTAAGTTTAATTTTTGAAGTTGTTCATATCCTTGTCAATATTGGTATTTTTTTAGCAAGTGCTGGAAATAATGACTGTTTATGACACATCCTACTTACATAATGTCCCTTTTTCTAACAAGGTCATAGCATAGTCATCTATAAAAATTGCACATTCTTGCCACAAAAAGCAGACACAGCTGGAAACAGAATTTAAATTTTGAGTAACCATTTGTATGTGTGGTGCACATACACCACAGTTCCATGAACAGCTTCCAGCCTACCGTAAGTGCCTTCCTTTTACCTCTGGGTGGGGTTTTATAGCCACCATAAGCTTTATCCTCTAATAGATCAAAAAAGCCTGCAAACACAGATGGATGATGAGATTCATGATGGTGGTCTCCCATCTTTTCCCTTTCTTCCTTCCCCAGCAAGTACTGGGAGATGGCACAAGTGCCCACACAGGGCATGTGGGAGGTTTGCTCCAGTTTTAACTCCATTTGCTGCACAGGTGGATTGTGTCAGGTATCCATGGGCAGTCCTGGTGCTGCCTGTCTCACCGCAGATGACAGGTTGCTCACTTTGCTTTCCAAGGCAGCAACTTATCCCATGTCCTCCAGACCTCAGTCTCCGTGGGAACATCTCTGGGTTCTGCAGCAGGGCTGGGCATTAGAGCAACATGCCACAGGCATTCTGCCTTTGCTTTTACCCACTGTCTCCCTTGGCATGGCCACAAACTGCTAAATACCGTGTGTACTTACAATTTCATCTGAGGAGTTGTTCTTGGATCAGCTAGTTTAGGTTAGGAGAAAATGAAGAACCAGGTTCCTTACTCTCACTCTCATAACAGTCTCTGATGTGACAACGAGACAGGACCTGCCAACCCTACCATTCACTGCACTGTGTTTAATTCCAGTGATGTCATGCCCCAAAAAGATGACCTCATTGCTCTAAACTTTAGACAGTAATTGTACCTGCCATTCTACTATTTGGTTTCCAACAACTGGGCAAACGTTTCTGTAGAGAAAGTCTTTATATTCCTTAGTAGCTGCCTGACTGCAAATTCCTTCACTTAATTCAGGTATTATACTTAAGTTCTGAAATACTGAATATTGATTTTTTCCTCCATTTTTTAAAAAATATAATAACTTATGTTCCTGAAGTTTCACAATAATGTCATC
The DNA here is from genome assembly GCF_023634155.1 of Falco peregrinus. Classification (NCBI taxonomy): domain Eukaryota; kingdom Metazoa; phylum Chordata; class Aves; order Falconiformes; family Falconidae; genus Falco; species Falco peregrinus. The sequence goes on along the minus strand of NC_073723.1, from coordinate 55,220,143 downwards.
CACTGATGCAATCCATAACTCACTCAATAACTTTGTGTTTGTAATGAGCAGTTGAAACTATGTATTAAAAAGTGTCTATTAAATAAGTGTTTAATTGGGCATAAAAAGAAATCAGGATGCTGCAGATAATATGGGGTCAGAATAATGGTAGCTGAATGGTATAATTCTTGTAGTATTAGTGACCAATAGAAATAACCCAGAAAATGGCAGAGCAAAAACACAAGGCAGGAACTATCAGAAGCCATGTATGTCTGAAATCAGAAGTGGAAAATTGTGCCTAAATACATATAAATTTATTAGATAAATTAGGTCCCTTTACTTTTCCTCTGCCCATATGTTGACAGGATCTCAAGTCCTTTTTCCATGTGTCTTGTGCTTGTGGATTTGTTCACAACAGCACTGCTTCTGTCAAATTATTTGAGTCACATCTTCTTAAACCCTCGGCTGAAATTTCTGATTGTGTCTTTATAGTTTCTTGACTATTAATGTGTCTTTGCAACCTTCTTAAATAACCATTCCCCATCTCACAGAGGAACTCTGTACCTCTTTTCAACACAGGGGGAGCCAAGACTTTTTTCACTGGAATGTAAAAACTCAGCTATGTCAGCAAAACTTTTGGAAAGAAAAAAGGAGCAATGGAAACAGTTAGTATACACAGCCTTTTGGTGATTCACCTATAAGTTGACAATGGTAGAAACCACCCAACAGCTGCAGGGGAACACAGCACTCAGTACCTACCAGCCTGGAGCAGGCACCACTGTAGCTATCGGCATTTCTGCCTTCCTCCCAGCTGTGGTTCAGACCCCACTCCAAACGCTGGGTTGTGAAAGTTAGTATGAAACCAGCTATCCTTTGGTCCAGGAGAATGCCAAAAGGACTCCCTGACACAGAAGGAGTACTGAGGCAAGGAATTTTCAGCTGCATTTCAACTAAATGAAAGAGAACCACACAAGACACGAGTAGGCATAAAGGCTACAAGACACATGGCCATAGACAACCCCAGGTCAGGTCAGGTCAGGTCTCCAAATCACAAGGGGAATGCTTGTACTGTCTGTCTCCAGGATGGAAGGTTTAGAACAGGAAAATGAGTACTGCAAGCTTAAAAACTCCAGGAAGCCAGAAGCAGAAAGGCACATGTTCTGAAGTCTTCCTCACTAACCTTCTCACAACAACCCTCCATCTGAGGAATGTAAGGAAGCATTTGCACATCTTTTGAAAGAGGAAGAGAGGCTCCTGAACTTTCAGAAATCAAAGTTGGCAGAAGTTATCTACCTTTTATATAACACGATGATAATTTTAGTGACAAAATGACAAACAACTAAACTACCTTCTCTACAATATAATGAAAATCTATAAAGTTTGCTAAAGATGATAAACAGTTTAGTAAAACCCAGCCCCAACTCATCAATATTCATTAAATGCTTAATGTTATTTTTGTGGCAATTTTCCTCACTTGGCACTGGCTTCATACTAAGGAACAGAACCATTTCTGCAGTTGCAGATCACTGTTCCACCTCACCAGCAACTGGCTGTGGTTTCTACCGAACTGGTAGAGGCCCTTCCCCTTCCCTCAGCACAAAAGCCTATTTTTGTATGGCTAAGGAGACATGAGGTTATAAAGCTATGATTCTCAAGCCAGCCTACCCAACTTACAGGTGTGGCCCTCATCATATATTGTAACAGAAGATTTTAGGCAAACGTAATGAGAAACTACATATAATCAGTACTTAATTTTTGTTCATATATATAAAACTCTTTTTAAAAAAAAAATCTGCCCCAACAATGAGGATTTTTGAAAATTTTCTTGTTAGCCTTATACAGAATAAAGGCCATTTTGGGTCCATTAAAATCCAGAAGATTGTCTTTCCCATGGAAGCTGCATTGTCTATCTCATAAGAAGTGCTGTCGATATAGTCATACTATTGCTATGCTTTTGAAATATAGATCATCTTTTTAATAAGGAGAAGAAACATCTTGAAATGAATAAAAACTGAGAAGTTCAAAGTATTAGCAGAACTCTAGTAATCTGCAAGTTTTCCTTGAAGAACTTTCATAGCTGAAGATTATGAAATAAACAGTGCAGACAGGTAGGTTTTCGCTATGGCCTGGCTTGCAATTTGCACCTCTGAAAAAGCAATATTCCTTTTTCTTTTTCTTGATTCCTTTTAATCAATATGTCTCGTTCCACTTCATGGCTGGCACTTTGGCTGCAAGAATCTAAATTTTCGTTCAGATATGCTAAAAGTAACATGACCTCCTAATGAACTTCTTGCCGTGCTCATGTGCGTGCACACGCACACACACACACACAAAATCCCCTAAAGGAAATCAACGATTTTGAGTTAATTTGTTCTCTGCTTGAGAAGGAACTGGTTTGCTGACCTAAACGTGAGGCTACAGATAACTTCTGAATACTGACGTAATCATTTGCTAGTGCATTGATTAAAGCAGAGAGATTTAAATACCATTGTTTTAAATCAGCAAGCTGAAAAGCACAGTTTAAATAGCTGATTTTTATTTTGTTTTGCATAAGCTTTTTTTTTTTTCTAAAGGAAATTTTGCTACTGCACATTGTAATTACTCACATTTGTTTAAGTGAGTTACACAGTGGGCCTCAGATCTTCTAGTGTCAGAGGTAGGCTGGCCCATTAATATGTGACTGCATGGGCAACAGAGGATCTCTGGGAGTCCCTTCAGTCCCTATGCTGCCACACACCTGGATGTGCATGTTCCTGGTGGCAGCAGCCCTAGGAAAGAAAGGAGCTTGGACAAGGCTTCTGCCAACAGAACATTTAATCTGCCTTGCAGGTTGCTCCTGAGAAATCACTAGGAAAGACAGCAATGAGGAATGGGCTGCGAGCCAAAGGAGCTGTCTCGGCAGGCTGCACAAAGCCTGTGGATCATGAGTCAAACCCTCCTGATTCAACCATTGAATCAATAAATAGCATTTCTTATTCTCTGTCTTCAGTATTTCTACCCTATTATAAACTGTGAAACTGCCTCATTACTTATTTACCAGGTGCTAGGCACTCTCTAACTTATGATTTGGACCAAGCTGCATATGGACAGCAACTGGAGCTCAATTAGCATTCACAGAAAAAAGAAAAAGGTACCTGAAATGTAGCAATTTTAAATGGGGGGAAATAGCTTTACACTTAAACCTAGCTGTCATTTTAAAAAAGGGGAACAATATCTGCTAGTGAATTGAACAGCAATAGCTCTTTCTGGTTACTTTCAGAAATTGGTAGCAGATATTCTGCTTTTCCACTCCCACTTTTTTAGAGGTTTGAGGAGGGATATCAGCCTCTGTGGCTTTTCAACTCCCATCTGGTTTCTCAGATTTGAATTAAATAGTCACTGAATGGAACTAAGGAAATGCAGTGAAACGAAAAAATCATCCCCTCTGTCCTGCAAGAGGCTGGCTAGTGCTGCCAAAAGCCGGTTCAGCACTTCAGCCCACTCTGGTTCCAGTTTCTTACCTGTATGAGCTGTGTGTATTAATGTTTAGGCTGTTTTTGACAACAGGCTGAGATTTCTGCAGGGTTTTATTTCCTGTAGATATTATCGGTTGAAACATTGTCATTGCTTGCCATATTTTCACAGTTCATATTACATAGTCTTACTTTTAACACAGGCAAAGCTAAACATTGAAAAATATGAATGTTCTTTTACATGGGATGCTTTCTTTTCTAAATCTGCACTTCAAACCGTTGACACCTGCTTAACAAAACGACCAGTGTCCAAATTGGAACTGCAGGGGACTGTAGCGCTGAGGCACACAAACAAGCTGCGGGGACACACTTTGAATCTGAAAGCAAGACTAGCTGCATCTGTGGGCTACTTTCCCTCACTTAATGAATGCCTTCATAAGCAGGACTAAGTAACTTGTGCACAACTCTGTGACAAAGTACCTATGCAATGCTGGACAGCCGCTAGAAAATCTGTATGATCTCTTACCGCATTTTGCAGATTTAGTGACTTTGGTTCCTGCTTGCTGCAGATATGCCGTAAATATGCCCCTAGCCTGCTGCCAAGCATCTGTATAGACTTAAACATCTGTAGAGCAGGAGCTTAAATGGATTGTGTAATGTAATGAACAGCAGGCTACATAATTAGCCTTTATTTACTTGTAACAAATCAGTTACTACAGGGAATTGTATTTTCTACGCTGAAAAAATGTTGCATCAATGAAATTGGAAACTGCACTTGTATTAATTCTGTTGATGAGCAGTATAATTTCAAAGTGGACAGGGTGAGTATAAGGACACAGAAAAAATATTTTTTTCTTTTGAAGATTTGGCAGTAGTACACCAAGTCTGTGCAGTAATTCCAAAGAGTTATTGATTTTGGAGCCAAAAGAGCCATTGCATTCATCTGGCTTGACCTCTCACACAACAGAAGATTTTGCACAGCAAATTCCTCAACAAACCCAGTAGCTTTTTTCACTTTGTTTTTAAAAGACTTAGGAAAACCCCAACCCTGAAGTAATGAGAGAATTTCAATCTGCAGGTTCAACTCACAATGTAAAATAAAAGTGAATTGAGTGAATTTAGTAGTTCTGGCTCAGATTTAACTGAGACCCACATTTAGATTCTGCCATATTTTCACATAACTTCTGACCTTTATTCTGTCAGTCATAAAAATCCTTCCCCTTCCAGCAGTACTGGAGTGAAAAGAAAACAGCACACTTAAGACTCGTTTATTCTTGGGCAGTATGTGTGAGTAATGCCTGATGGAATATGCAGAACTTAATGTCCACACCAAGGCTCTGAAGTGATATAACTATGATCTGGCTTGATCCAACAATCCATGTTTCCGTTTGAAAAAGAGAACAAAAGAGAGCTAGAAAATGGGACTAATGCACTGTAACACTGCCACTCACCTCAGTGCACAGAGAACATGAAGCAATAGCTCTAAGGAATAAAATGTCTTGCATGCAATTCTGGCTATGTGGTGCAGTATGAGGATATTGAGGATTTCTTGGTCCATTTACCTAGGAGGAGTTCACCAAAATAAGTCACCCCATTAGGATGATACAAATGTTACTATGACTTTGTCTGGTGGGGAATATAATATAAGGGATCTCTCACACCCTTCCCTTGCTATGCAATGTAGCAAGAGGAGCTGGAGATGTTCTGTGCCAAGGTGTGTCTGCCTTGCTTTCATTCAGCTCCGTTTTTTTGAAAATTCAGGAACTGTAAAGCTTTATGAAGCAAAATGAACCAATGAAGCATTATTCACAGGCTCATTCACCCATCTGCTCAGCTCAGAAATGATCTTGTTTTTCCATGAAATTTTAAAGTTTGGAGTGACTGAACCTGGTGGGAGGGGACTATTTAATGGGGTGGGATCCTGCTGCAACCTGCCCTACCCTAAAGACTCCAGAGTGGTGCTGGGAGTACTGCACTGCCTGGGATTTGCCTGAGATTTCCTATTGCTGAAGAAAACCAAAAAGACCACCTGTAGTCAGAAGTGTTTTTCCTTTATTCCTTTTACATGAATCCCCAATGACGTACAAACAAACTGCTAGAAACACTAATAATAGAATAAATATGCTTACAGTGGAGTTCTGAAGATAATTCTAGGTCTAATAATGAAAAATGTAATTTCTTGCTCATTACAGAAGATTTTGCTATGCATATTGTAGCTTTTAAAATACCTAACAGTCCAAAGACATTTAAAAATCAGTAAAAGAATTTTCAGAAGAAATAGGTTTGTATTTAAGTCCTACCTGTGAATCAAAGTGGTTGTGTCAACTGAACTCATGTTGAGGCAAAGAACTTCTTTTACAGGATATACGTGTACCTCGAGAGAGTATTTACAGCACTGGAAACTGCACGATGGTATTTCAGTGCCCTGCAATATTTGATAACTTTGATCCTTTGATCTGTTTTGTATCAACTGCAAAAGAGATGCCAAATTATTGAAAGCATGAGACCTTAGGTGCACCTGTCAAATCTGAGTGCGTGCACCTGCCATACATAAAATGCACCTTTTTGGGTTCAAGTTGGCATTTGAACATGAAAAATGGGTATCTTTGCATTCTGAGCAGCTTGTGAACCCAATTGCAGTTACCAATTTTGCATGCACGTAGGCTCTTTAGGTACTAAATTAGTCATGCTATTCAATAGGGATAAGCAATAAAATATCTATACTTCTGAGCAAACCCAATAAATAATGTCTTGTGTCCTGAGCAAGTCAGGAAAATGTTTAATTCCTGAAATATAATTTGGTCTTTAGCTACACTGTTTTTATAATAAATTGCATGTGCCTTAAAAACGGTGTTTCTAAATCATAATTTAATTCCTGTATTATAAGTAGGACTGCTAAGTGTCCATATGTTACCTATCATATACTGGATTTTTAATTCCTGTTCTTTTCTTGATCCCTAGATTATATGGCTGTTACATTCTCCAGCTCCCAAATGCAGTCCGTCTGTTCAGCCTACAAAGACTCATATTTTTAGGGCTGGAAATGGCAGTTTCACTTCCTCCTAGCAGTTAAGATGGTAGTTGCTATGCATGCATATGTCTTAAATCAGTAAAGTGTATGGTCATATCACTGCAACACTTACACTTCCCCAACCCCTGATCCCAGCTGTGAAAAGTACATGTTGTAATTTAAAATGTAGTCTAAAGTGAGAGAGGATGGTTATTAATGCTACTGAACAACTACCTCATCATCCTTCTCTACTGATGAGGGAAATCTTCTGTCATTAGCAGTTAGATTACAAAAATGCAACTCAGTTTTTAAATTCCAACTTTCTTCCTTCTTCTGGCCTTGTCAGAAAGCAAGTACTGGATAAGAAGGACCTAACACAATTCTTGTGATACTATGATTTTGAAAATCCTAGCAGTTGAAAACAAACAAGCAAATAGAAAAAGCCTTCTTCATATTATTTTTGGGTGCCATTTTAATGAGAACATCAGCAATTCCAGAGACACCGCTTCTGTGCCATCTGACATCAGTTGCATGAGACATATTCTGCTGCTTAGGCCCCCCCCAAGTACAGACTGGCTCCCTGTCAACATTTCTGTCCAATACCAGTGGCAGCAGACTGTGACAAAAGTCTAATGCTTTCCTTATTAAAAATCTTTTAAAAAACAAGAAGATTTTATTGTGATAGGTAGATCTTCCTGGTATGGTGAAGTAAGAGGATAGATGAATAGACATGACACAAATAATATTTTCTGCTGTACACAGGTTTTGGTGAGACACTCTGCCACTTAGGAGGAAGATAATTTATAGTAATCAGTTCTGCAGACCTTGCTCCTGTCATTGCTGTTGTACTGTGATAGCAGATGAAGAATCAGTAATGGCAGTAAAGAGGCAGTGGCAGTTTAGTAGATGTATACCTATCCTGCAGGGCACACTAGAAAAAATGTTGCATTTTCATCTTCACCATTTTACTTCCTCTTTTATAAGTCAAATTTTTCTTCCTTCTCAATTATACATATATTTATACACACACTCACAAACTCCCCTTATTTACTGTATCAAGAGGTAGTTATATGAAATGTAATATTCACAACCATGATGTGCATCTGCCTTCTTAGCCACAGGAGTGTTATGCTGGTTCGATGCATGGGTTGGGCCAAGATGAGCAGAGGTTACCAGCAGCAGAGACTTTGCAGAAATACAGAAGAGAAAAAGGCCAGGTGAATTTCTTGCTAGTGTGCTGGGAGACCTTCTATGTTTAAATATAAAGCTGTATTTTACAGTTTTATTGAAATGTTCCCTGTTTTAACAGTTACTGTTTTATCAGATCCTGCAGCCCTGAGAGTTTCTTACGATGTCAATGAGAGTTTTGTGCAGACAGGGATTTTGGGACTTAGCTCATAATAGAAAAGATGATTGATGTGAGTATGAATACACAAGCATTGATCTGTTGATCTGTCCAAAACCAGTCTGACACAGGTCCAGCTGGCAAAGACCAACATGAGGACACAAAAACACAGGCATTTATCTCCTGGGACTTACAAGCCTGCCACTTGAACCAACAGACTGCATAACACCCTAATATACTTGGCCAGTGCAGCAGGCAGCAAGATTACCATTCATAGACTTTGAAATGAAACACCCTTCACCCTGTTTATGCTTCATGCATGATTAAGTGCAAAGAAAGCAAGCTGTATCGGTACAACAATCTGTCAAGGAGAGGAACCTTTCGCACAATGATAAAACAAACATCTAAACACATTTTCAGTGTAAAACATCTTGTATTGTTTATAGGCTATACATGAAAACTGTGTTAAAAGGACATTAAGGATGAAGAGTCAAGCTTCTCAAAGTCAAGAAATAATGGAATTCAGACTGTCTGTGAAACCCAATTTTTGTTCTTTTGGTAATATTAATTATTACCCTGTAATTAGATAGCTGCATGCCATATCTTTGCACAGGACCCAGGCCTTCCTCAGAGCAGAGCGTTGGTGGTGTTCAGTGAATGAGAAGCTATTCAGTATTTTGGTTTACCCTTGTTATTCTGTGAGTTTTTATTTGTTTGCTCACATACTTATGTACATGCTATTCAATGCCACTTCATATTCCAGCATACTCCAGCATCTCTTACGTCATAATCTGATGGGATAAGTCAGGTTGGAAGGGACCTCAGGAGTCTCCCATCCAACTGAAAGCAGGGTCAGCTGTAAGACAAGATGTGGTTGCTTACAACCTTCTGGGCAACCTGTTCTACTGCCTATTTAACCTCTTTGGAAAATTTAACTTCTTTAGATTTTTCCTTAAATCCAGTCTCAACCTCTCCTGATTCCATTTCGCTGTGAAGACACAGGCACTGGCTCTTTTATAAGCTCCACATAGGCGCTAAGGGGCTGCTACTGGGTGCTCCTGAAGCTCCCTTTTCCACAGGCTGAGCCAGTCCTGGTCCCTCAGCTTCTTCTCACAGGGTAAGTGCTCAAGTCCCAACTGTCCTGGTAACCCTCTGCTGAACTACTTTATCAAAGTCTTTCCTATATTGGGCGGAGCGGCATAAAAGGACACAGCACTCTAAATGTAGTGAGTATTGAGTAGAGATGGATAATCACTTCTCTGGATTTACTGCCTGTGCTCTGGTCAATACAGCTCATGATACTTTTGTCCTTCTTTGCTGTCAGTGCACAGTTTTGGCTCATGCTCAGCCTGCTGTCCCTCAGGACCCCCAGGTCCTTTTCTGCAGAGATGTTCCCCAGACAGTTGGTCCCCAGGCTATGCGATTGCACAGGGTTCTTCTTTCACAGGTGCAGAGCTTTGCATTTGTCCTTGCTGAATTTCATAACATTCCTGTCAGTATGTTTAGGTCCCTGTGGATGGCAGCCCCTGCCCTCAAGTGTATCCACCAGTCTCTTCCAATCTGGTGTGATCTGCGAACTTTACAAAAGCACACTCCATCATCTCTAGACACACATCATCACCTCTGGAACACCGGTAAAGATAACAGGGTGGCTCCCAGCATAGATCCCTACAGTACTCTAATAATTACAGGCATGCCAGTAGACCAAGTCTGTTGGAGCCTACCTTGTGTGACCCATCATCCAACCAGTTTTTTATCCATCTAATTGTGAACCCACTCACACCGTAATGTCCCGTGAATGGTGCCAGCACAACCTTCACATCAAATGGATGCTGGGCAGAGGCATTTGCTGCTGCTGGAAGAGTTTCCCTCTGCTCTGCATCCCTTCTTGCTAGACCACAAGCCTACCAGAATGCCTTCTGCCTGTGGTTTGCTTAGCTGATGAATGCTGTTGCTGTTGCACATGACTGTCACATGGCCTCTCTCATGACAAATAAAACATGTTCCTTTCTGCATGTATTGTGCAGTATGTGGTCCTATGATGCATCTGCTGCATGCCATTCAGTTCCTCTGTTTAGAGATGTGCATATTTCAGCTTAAGCTTTTCTATGGAGCTCACTTCTATCACATGAAGTAGCAATGCTTTAATCTCTGTAGCCTCCAGGAGAGGTAAGGTGGTGGATGAGGTATTGTTATGATGTGGAATTGTCTCTGCTGATTTCAAGTTACATTTAAAGTGTGTAAATGAGTATTCACAGGGTTTAGCTTTATGCAACACATTAAGTATTCAGACAACAACTCTCAAAAGTTTTTAGTTGGGGCCAGGAATAGTCTCAGAGGCTAAATTTGTACACCCAGGAAGTGAGAAACACATATCAAGAATTATTCATACATTCAGACATCTTGCTTTGGAGCTGTCAGTCACCAACTCTCTCCACTCTGTGACTGCACAGAGAATTTGGGTTCTAAATTTTGGACAGTTCTGGAAGTCTGGTGTGATTTATTCCTTACGACTCTGGAACATCTGGTAGATCCTAGCTCTCCCAAGGGAGCACTGAAAGCTACATGAGCATATTATTGCAGTCCTGTCCTCCCTCAAGAGATGTCATGTTCTGCCATACATCATCAGGCATCTTACAAATAGGTGTTCCTGCCTAATTCCCTGAACATAGTCCACCTGTTCTTTGGGCAAAGCAGAGGCCTTGGGTTATATAGTTTATATATTACACATATCATGCAGCAACTGACTAGGACACAACAGAGGTTTCCTGGATTTTCATCAAGTCTGATGTTTATTTAAAGTATGTGACTTTGGAAACCTCTGTAGAAATCCTTTCAATAGGCTCAAGCTTTTGTTTGTTCACTTAGCTAACTATGAAACAGCAGTTAAACTACTCTGCATTTCTCTCTTACTCTGTAGATGAGGGTGTGTGTGTGTAAATATAAAACCTTTAAGGCTCTTTTATGTGCTGAAGTTAAGGTCAGTTAAACACTTCTTCAGCATGGCTTTCAGCATAATAGCTCATCTGAGGTAAGTCAATTAGATGACAGCAGACTCAGATCTTTCTCAGAGCCTAAATTACCCAACAACAACAACAAAAAGAGGTACACATCTGACATCAACAGGAAGACTATAAATTATATGGAAAGCTAAAGGATGGAGTTATGGGTGCAATAGAGAGACATAAGGAAACATAAATTGATGCAGAGTTTTCAGATAAAAGGGAAATGAAAAAGCAGCATAAGAGAAACTCTCCTTATTTTGCAATATTGAATGGGAAAATCAGGTCTCACAAAAGCCAGACTGCAGTAGCATTTCCTAAATGCCTGAAAGCAGGTTCAGGCTTAAGTACTTGCCACAAAAATACCTGGGCAAAAATGCAGGCAGAGTCCTGTTTTGACCAAACCACTTCTACCAATAATAAATATTCATCTCATCATGCTGATAATACAAACCTGAGAGGAGTGGCTGATACACCAGAAGGCTGTGCTAGCATCAGTGATACCTGGACAAGCTGGAGAGTTGGGTGGAGCGGAACCTCATGGAGTTCCACAAGGGCAAGTGTAAGGCCCTACACCTGGGGAGGAACAACCCCACGCACCAGTACAGGCTAGGGCTGACCTACTGGGAGGCAGCTCTGTGGAGGACCAGGGAGTTCTGGGGGACAGCAAATGTGCCCTTCTGGCCAAGGCAGCCAATGGTATCCTGGGGTGCACTGGGAAAAGTGTGGTCAACAGGTCAAGGGAGCTTCTCCTCCTCCTCTATTCTGCCCTGGTGAGGCTGCATCTGGAGTGCTGTGTCCAGTTCTGGGCTCCCAGTTCAAGAGAGACAGGGAACTACTGGTGACAGCCCAGTGGAGGGCTACTAAGATGATTAGAGGGCTGGAGCATCTCTTATGTCAAAAAACTGGGAGACCTGGGTCTGTTTCATCTGGAGAAGACTGAGAGGGGATCTTATCAATGCCTACAAATATCTTAAGGGCAAGTGTCAAGAGAATGGTGCCAGACTCTTTTTGGTGGTGCTCAGCAACAGGACAAGGGGCATTGGGCACAAACTGTAGCACAGGCAGTTCCATCTGAATATGAGGAAAAACTTCTTTACCTTTGGGGTGACAGAGCACTGGAACAGGCTGCCCAGAGAGGCTGTGGAGTCTCCTTCTCTGGAGACGTTCAAAACCCTCCTGGATGTGATTCTGTGCAATCCACTGTAGGTGAACCTGCTTTAGCAAAAGGCTGGACTAGATGATCTGCAGAGGTCCCTGCCAAACCTGACCATTCTGTGATTCTGTGATCTCAATAGCAGTGCTGTTCTGTATTCTTTTTAGAAACAATTTTCATTGGCCAGGGTAACCTGTGTCCATCACTGAACAAAAATTTACATACTTGAAGGAGCTATGGATTTATTGAGAAAACCAGACAAGGATAAGCATGTTAGGGTAAAATTAAATTAGGACTGTGAAAGTGTAAGCTTCTTCTGGCTACAGGCTAGAGAGTGTTGCAGCAAATTTTCATGCTTAAATATTTCTTTTAAGGGTGTCTTGTGATGGATCTTGTCTTACAAAAAATAATCTGAGCCAACCTACAGCTTTCTCGAAGGTGGCACCATGGTTTGCTTAACATATCCCCACTTTTTTGTAAAATGGGCAGCTATAAAGTTATGGGACAGAGACAAAAGCAACCCTTCCATACTAGGCACTCTAGCTACCAGTGAAACAGAAGGAGAAACAAATCACATGTTACTAACAGCAGACTGAATTAATTGACCATTAGTGACAACTGGTGTATAACAAAAGGTTTATGAACTGAAGACAGGCCAAAAATCCTCTGCTGTTACAGATTGTTGCAGACTGGCCATGTCAGCAGTGCTTACAGACAGAAACGTCAGGGGCATCAACCCATTAGGAATACTGCATTTAGAAATTATGGAGTCTGCACCTGTAATTTAGTTCTGTGCTATGAGTGCAGCACTAGAATGGATGAGGTACTTTGGGTTTTCAGGCTTACAGTCTCCTCAGATCACCTCTTCCACACAAATAATCATGTTCATCAATGGTTCCATCCTGAGCAATAGTCTTCAGGACTCATGTCACATTGCTTTTGAAAAAGAAGAAACACACCACCAGGGAATAGATCTGGCTGGGAAAACTGTGATGGCAAATTTCTGTCCCTGGAAGTTGGCAAAATAAAAATGCTTGGTGGAAATGATTAAATTTTGACTATGATTGCACAGCTAGTATTTGTTAAAGTTTGGGATAAACTGGGAGAGTTGAAATAAAGATGTTTCTTAAAATCTTGATAATTACATGAAATTCAAAATAAGAAGGAGAGTGTTGGCTCCCATTGCAACTGGTGATGGCCTGTGCAAAGGAAGAATCCTTCCTCACCCCTTCATGCTATGCAGGAGGTGTCAGCTAAACAAAGTCACTACTACATTTGAAAGGTATTACCAGAAGATTAGTTTTCCACGTTTAAATTTAATTTATCTTACTGACCCAAATCATTCACAGATATATATGTGAGAGCACCCTGGAGTCCTGTGAATAAGAAGAGAGAGAAAATTCTCCTGGAGCAGCTGAAAAATAAGGAAAATTAAATTAAGGTTGTTGGGGGAAAGCAGCAAACTGCTCTATATTTCTTTCTCTCTTACTCTGGAGATGGTGTATGTGTGTTTGTGCAGATGTAAAACCTTTTAGGCTCCTTTACTTGCTGAAGGTGAAGAAAAGCTGACTTTTATCTCTGGCAGACATACCAAAAGGCTGACAGCACAGTGTATTATTCATTTGCACTGTATGAGTCATTGCCTGCTGTGTTAGTCAAAGAAAATTATTTTGACCAAGGGGAAAGGTGAAAAATAGTCCAAACCAGAATTATAGGCCTCTGTATACCATATTTTATTATCAAATTTACAAACATCCATGTGCCAGGACAAACAAGGAGCTGACCCTCAGCGGACAACTAGAGATGGTGGTTTTTGACCCTCGCTTGCATACATAGCTGTGGTCTTAATTTCTTCTCTCCAGAGTTCCAAGCCTTGCATGTCAGAAGTTTCTAAGTAATGTAAGTACAATGTAAAAATTTGCCTTCCTAAATATGTTGTACTGCTAAAACTGTAAGATTTAAAATAGTTTTGGACAAATGTACCATCCCTTTATAACATTTTGTCGGTAGGACTCAAAGCATTATTAAATGGCAAAATGACACTGAAGTTCTGGTTGTTCATAAAGGTGGAAAACAGAGACTCCCAGCCCTGTTCAAAGCCAGTCCACAGCTAAGCTGGGAGCAGAGCCCTAATGTCCCAATGATCAGAAATCCTCCCCAAGCTTACAGCATCTACATTTTGTACGGATTGCTTTAGTTCTTAAAGTAACTAAAAATGTGGGTTGTTAAGATATGCAGCCAGATGTAACTTCTCAGGAAAAGAAAGGGCTCTGGGTGAGGACAGCCATGTTGCAGTCCTGAAAATTTGGATTTCCTCCCTAAATTTCCTGTGTGAATCTTAAGCAAACCTCTGGGGGTTTTTTTTGGCTTATTTTATGTATAATGGGGCTAGAAAAAGCTTTTTAGCTCTCAGGCCTTCACAGCCTGTGAAGTACTGAGATTCCTTGCAGATAAAACCGTCGCTTAGAAACAAAAATAAAAACCAAAGGTCCCTAATTTTGCCTCCCAAGGACACCTGAAAACCAAAATTGTGCCTCAGGACCATGTTTTTCCTGAAGTGCACCAGCAGAGTTAGCTCACAGGCAGAAAAGAGAACTGGGCTGGGACGTGCTGTGTTTTGGAAGCCAGGTGGCCCAGCAGCAAGCACCGTGCCCTGAGCTGCTGGCAGTGGTTAGCTCTGCTGCCGCTGCACAGCCCACCGCTCCCAGCCTCACCGCTGCATTTCTTCAGGTGCTCAGAGCTCCAGAAGAATCTCTGAGCCTCCCAGCCCTCCCAGGTCTTCAGAAAGCTGAGTATAAAATAGTTATTACAAGTAACTGCTGCACTGAGTCGGCCTCTGGTTTAAGTAATTCATTTTTGTAACAATGTGTAGGTTAATTGATCAGTCGTTAATTTTCTTGCTTTGTAGTTTTTCCTAATTTTCTCCATTACACAGAAGGTCTGCAAGGCACGTTCCTTGGTGAGTATGCCTACTTTTTATTGCTTTTTGCAGAAGTACAACATATGTGCAATGACACAATACCATTCCATCTCTCAGCATCCCCTTTGGTGCAGCATATTCCATTTCTGAACTGTTCTAGACAATAGTTAACTTCTCTTTCCATGAGAAATACTAGTTGTGTATGCTGCAGCAGGAATTCAAGTGTTGACAGAAACTTTAAGAAACAAATAACCTTTTTCCAGACCTGGACGCTTTTCTGTGAAAATTCAGTTATGGGCTTGTGGAGACAATCAGGAGCAACTGCAGACCCAAATGTTCCTGTTCCTTTTGTAAGTCTCAAAAACAAAGCTAGTGGAGAGAATATTTTTCCGGCACAAATGTTTATTGCGAAACTGTGCAGTGGCAGCAGGGGTCAGCTAGCCCATCCAGGCATCATTCTGCTCTGGTACTTTGTAAAATGGGCAAGTCTTCCTATGCTTGTGCATATTTCTGTCTTAGATAATTTTTTATGGGTAGAAGGTGGGAGGCATGTCCTATACTTTATGTATTTTCTTGTTCTGGTGGGCTATGAGATGCAACAGACTATCCTAGTCTCTATGTAATGTTAGAGTGAAGTGTAAAGAGGCAGAGGAGCTGTGTGACTGACTGAGCAGATATGGTACAGCTTCCAGGAAGGGAAGGCACTGGTGGGCAAGGGGTGTATATGCACAGGTCTGTGCAGGCTCAGGGCACAGATCACAGGTCATAAGAGGACATTTCTGGTTTAATTGTTGGAACAGTTGCTTCAACCTAGCAAGATCAAGTTCCGACAACACAAGTTTGCCAGGGGACTGATCCTGAAGGAAGGTAAGGCGTGCAGACACTAGGTGCACTTTCATCTGTAAACAGCAAAGGTGCACCAGCAGAAGTCTAAAATCTTCCAAAGCCACAAGGGCACAACTACAGTGCAGGATGCACTCACTCCCTGTCATGCCTGTCCCATGGGATGTGCAATATGTGCTGGCCACATGCTGTCCCTATGTCAGGAAGAATCCCAGGTGTGCACTGCTTTCCTTGCCTTGATTTCCTTGGGGGAGAACATAGCTGCTAGAAAGAAGCTGTGGTACGCTCCCCTGCTATGCACTGCTGGGAGGCTGGGGGGGACAGGGTGAGCTGCGTAAAGCACCTGCTCTGCAATCTAGACGTAGGAGCAAGGTTTTTATTTTTGACAACAGAGAATCTATGCACAACAAGCTTCCTTTTGCAGCCTGGAAAATGTGACCACACTGACCCCGCTGAGCTGTGTAAGATTGCTTAGCAGAGAGGAAATGGAAGGAGTTCATGGCTATTTTTAAATTTCATTGTAAGAAAGGCAGCTTCACCTTGAACAAGAAATTCATAAGACCCTAGCTACAATAGTCTATGATAGAAGGATCAAGACATATATAAGTTGTGGGGAGATAAATACCTCTGTACTCTTGTAGCTTCCAATACACCATTTAATGAGAAACAAGTAAGAACTAAAGAGCAAAACCTCTCTGGTCTTCTATGCAATTTTTTTAATTAAATGGCAAAACAAGTTTTTGAAATATTTGAAGTATATAACAAACAAATATACTTTCTTTTTATATCTCTGTAAATTGTCCCCCAAATTTCAGTGCCTCACCCCTCATACTTCCATTCCAGTGACATTTGCAGCCTTTCCTCCCTCTACATTTACCACATAAAACTTTGTTTCCCTACAATCCTTGCATGAATCTGCTCTTCAAACCTATGTCCATCAATTCTTATGAAACTACTGTGGTTACATCCCACGAAACATCCACATGAGATACTCTCCCTGACCTAACAGCTGGAGGAGTCAAATCACTCCCTAAAAGACTTAAGATCTGTGTGTCCAGGCCCATTGCAAAGGTCCTTCAATGACCCCCATATCTGCAAAGGGAGGACCCAGGCAATTCTCCAAAACCAAACCCTAGGGAAGGTATGGTAGTGCATCATTCTGGAGGATCTAAATGGTAAGATGACAGAAATTACTTGTGTTTGGTTCTCTGACTTAAAAGGATGAAAAACTGATTTTCTTCCCTGGGCAAGGTATTGTTTTCTGTAATACAAGTACAATAGCAAAATAATGTTTTAAATACATCTACGTTTGGAGAGAGAAGCACAGAGAAGCAATTGCATTGCAACAGCATCCTACTACCATTTGCCGCCCTCACTCTTGTTTTAGAGTTCGTTGCCAATTCTTTGATGCTGTGCTCTATTAACCATCATCATTACCCTGTTTTTCTGTCCTTCGCCCATGATTACCCATGGTTCATCTGAAGAAGATGATGACAAGTACGGAAATGCATCCATGCAGTTAGAGACACCAAGAATGCTCATACTGAAAGATTTATACTGTGTGTTCAGCCCTACAGGTGAAGCAGCTGAGAACTTTCAGGGCAGTGATCTGCTCAGAAAAGCCAGCTGCTCAGAAGCCAGCATTTCCTCCAGCTAATGACTCTGCTTCTGCTTTCCCATCCTCTGTGTCATATATCCTTTCCCTCTATATTTAAATAATGTGCATTTTCAAGTACCTCTATGCATTCACCCTGCTATTACATTAATTCTTATGGGAAATATTTCTCCACTAGCCATCGCCCTTTTCAGGAACAAATCCCTGAAAGAAAACAGAGTAGCTGTGGCAGTTAGACGGGCCAGACCTGAAGCAATGGTGCTGACCACCCAGGCTTCTGGAGGAGCTCCAGGAATGGGTTTAGCCTGACGCTGGCAGCTTGAATCTGTATTGGAACTGTCCAAAACACAGGGATACCAAAGCTTTAGGGAAATATAGATAAGGTTTTGCATCTCTTCCAGTAAAATGGTGTTTGGGTCTTAAGGGGAAACCAAATAAATTTTCCAACTTAGTTTCCAGGGATTGCTAAGAAAGGAAAATCCTGGAGCCCCACAGATATACACACTCAGCTACCACTGTTCTGACACTGTCTGCAATACCACAAGTACTTCTATTTGATACTTTAAGGGAGTTTCTAATACTTCTTTGCTTGTGCAGTCTTAAGCAAGCCCTTTCAAGCACTACGTAAACTTCCCTCTATAGACTTGAAGTGTTTCAGGGTATCAGGCTTCACTACTTTTAACATAAAACATGATCTTATTCTTGCAGACAGCCTAGTTACAGAGGAAGAACGCCATGTACTCCTCAGCAATATGGAAATTCACTTCTACAGCTATTAAACATTCTTGTGACAGTACTAGTTCCAACCCATTTAGTGACAGAATTTTTTTTTATTCCCTGTATTTTTGTTAGAAGCATAGAATACTCTGGTTTCTGAACTGACTCATGATTTCTAATTAAAAGTGGCACTTGCTATCCCACAAGTCAAAATGGTGGGTCATCATTCCTTTTTGGAAAAAACTTTGACACATAGCTTCTAAAATTAACAAAGGTAACCGGATATTGAATCGATGACTGAGCACACAGATAGATTAAATAAAAACAAGTTATAATCTATTAAATAAAGAGATACAAATGCTGAGACTGTAAAGATGGTTAGATCCAATGTAGTTCTTCAATGCCACAGGCAAGTGAATGGGTCAAGGGCAGTGGTCTCCATGCAGACTTTTCCATTATGTGTTCCTCCACTTCAGCCATCCTTTATAGGTTTGTCTTTAGTTTGCTCCTGTTTGATTTCAAAAATCTTCTCTAGTTTTTACTGTAGCTCTCCCACACACTGATGACCTTTTCAATAATTGAAATGCTAACAGTTCATTCAATCTGTTATGCAACTCACTCTTCAAAGTAGCAGGCAAAGGATCAAAACTGAAAGAAAGAAGGCCTGTCTGTGCTACTTGGTTTTGACTTTCTTTGTTTTCCTGACAGGCTCTGTTTGAGGGGAACTGAGAAGTGTGCTTTGTTACTGGTTCAACGCTCAGAAATTCTCAGTGTCGTGTCATTATTCATCGTTTCTGTTTTGATCATTTAAGCAATCTCTTCATGTTGTTTTCCTCCCGGATATATTATCTGACATACAACAACCAAGGTTTTCTTAAAGCTCTTTGGTGCCTGTGGGTACACATGTATCTGATGCCTGTTCAAATGGCAGTTTCACAGCCTTTGGAGGTATGCTGCATCATCCGAAAAAACAATTGCTGCACTTGAAAGCTCAAGACACTTTTAAAATCATCTACTCAAAACAGTGACATAACTTGGGAGGAGAGGTAGAATCTAGGCAAAGTACAATGTCAAATTAAATACCCTGGACGTACTTCTGAAAACACACCATTGATTTGGTTATCTATCAAATCAACAGGAATCTAGAAACCGATAAATTTAAAATGAAGAAATCTTGACTTAGAGAAAAAAGTTTGGTAGATTTAAAAAAGAAGAGTTACAGCAACCTCTTTATCTTGACTAAATAAATGAAAATGAGAAGAAGGCTAAACTAGATTTCCACAGAAGGGAACACATTTTCAAAAATGCTAATATAGCTGTTCCGTTACAATTAATGGGAATTGTTAGTGCCATGATACTGCAGTTCTGCTACAGTGAGAAGTGGTACATGAGCCCTACAAATGCATAGGATTGGGCAAATAAACCAGGATTGTCTAAAGAAATATAAAAACAAAACAAAAATATGTGCTGGTGTGACTGGTACCCCCTCTCCTGACAGTTAATTTTATAAATTTTGATAGCTGTATGTGCATTCATGCCTCTATAGAATCACACAATTCAAGACAAGGAAATTGGGATTACTTCTAGAATGAAGTTCTCAGAAGCAGGAATTCCTCTTGCAAATCTCCAGGGTCCCAGGTAAAATTCCAAGATAATAAATCCCAGACAGAAGTTATGCATTTTATATTTTTCATAAGTGTGTTTGAATAATTTACTATTTATTTTTCCACATTAATTTTTGCATTTAAAATTCTACTTTCACCTTGAATACCTCAGTTGTGAGAATGCCAAGCCTATACCATTGTGTATGTATGTATGTATGTACATTATCTTGCTCCAATATAGCACTTTGCATCAGCAAAAGAGACAAACATCATTACCTGCATTTTGCAAGAGATAAAACACATGCAGAGCAATGAAGTTACTTCACCAAGTCTATTTGCAAAACCACAGGCAGCATTGCAATGGAACCCAGGAGTGTTAATTAACACTGGCCAATATAAAATTTCTCTACTGAACATTGTTTAAGAGTTCACACTTAGCCATAATTACATCATTATTTTGTGGTTAATGTTATAGGAAGTCAATGTGAGAATATATGCTATATACAAAGAAAAACGATGTAATGACACCAATATACAAACACAGTATTTTGACATTGAAACAGTAAGAAGTTAAATAAAACAAACAAGAGAAACAAATGGAACTTGGACTAATGATAATTTCCTCAATCATTTTTTTTTTTTAATGTAGCAAGAATTGAGACCAAATGAAACATAAACATTTTGATAAAAATTATGTAGGCTCCAGCAGTATTTTCTTGGGTGAGAAGACTGACTGATCTTCAGGGCATTTAAGCATAACATCGGAAGACTCATTGCATCATAGGGAAGTGCTAGAAAACTAGTTAAAGAACCACAGTGGACAAGGTTGCATCAATCTGTCCCAATTTGTAGCTCTCCTGCTGCCTAGAAGATTACCCAAGAAAATGAGATGTGGCTTCTCAGACAAGCTTTCCTATAGGATGCATTACCTGAAATGGCTATAAACACCAACACAATTGTGTAGATTTTATTCTTTCTTTGCTTGAAGTAGTGGCAAGGTTGTCATTCAAATTATCAAGGTACCTGTTTCTAGATGCCCAGCCTGCTTTCTGAAGGCCAGCATGATACTGTGGCTGTCAGCAAATTATTAAAAAAAAAAAAAACAAAACAAGAAAAAAGTGATTGCATTTGAGAGATACAATCATTTTGTGTAATATATGAATGATTGTAACTTTTAGACTGAAGGCAACAAGACAACAATCATTACCTTCTGGCCCATATTCCCCCAGAATTGTTTTAACAAATCCAGTTCATACTTAGCTCCATTTACTCGTTCTTTTGGATATCTGGGGAACAATGCCAGCTGCTTTGCTTTTGTTTCTAGTAGAAAAACCAGCCAAAATTAAGATTAATCAAATTTAAGTAGAAGGACTAATCTTTGCATTCCCTCCCACACCACAATGCCCATTGAAAGAAGTCGGCAAACAGTATTCTCGAAGCCAAAACCCAACCAAACAAGCCCCCAGACCTTTTCATCAATGTTGGCATGAATGGGCTGAATGTATGCACCATGACTGCTGAATGATACTGAACCGATAGTTCAGTATGAAAACACTACATGAAATTCTTATATCAGAAAAAGCACCACTCTCCCAAATTATACACTGGCACGACTAATGACACCTTATCATAACTCTGAAATGTCAGTGATTTGGCTTCTTCTAGAAACATAATACTGAACAAAATATAACACTCTGTGATCCCATGTCTTTCAGTTCCAATCCATAGTTTTGCCTTACATTTCTGGTTATTTATTTTTTTAGGCCTTAATCACCTACATTTTCAGTTACTTGGGGTTGTTAGATCTATAAGGATTTTCACATCATAGACCTATTTGAAATAGTTTAGCATGTATCCCTGAATACAATATTTTTTTCCATGTAATTTTGTCCAATGCAGTAGTAAGAGTGCAGGTTTTCATCACTCTGTTCCCCAGAAGGTATTGCATTACACACAGTTCTGTACTAGTTATTCCAAGACAGGTTACACCTGCTTGACCTTACCTGCAGCTCCCTAAAAATGTCTTCCTGTCTATCCAGAAGTATTCCTAGCCCTTCTCCATATTGTTTTCTTTCTCCCACTCCCTCAAACACTAAATTATTCTTTAACTTAGCAACTGATTAGATCCCTAATTTTGTTTCCCACTTAATCAGGAATTTTGAAAATCTCAGCTGCTTACATTTGGTTATCATTTCTCCATGTACTATATTCTGTCAGGTACCTGGCCTGTGCCAGGCATCAAATACTTCATGATTTCCTCACTTGTGATTCTTTGCAGTCCACAAAACCTAGAAAGAGCCCAAAGGACAGAAGCCTTAGTCAAAACAGAAAGAAATGAAATATTCTGGACAAGCTTAGTTCCTGTCAATGGTAATGGCTGATGCCTAATCATGCTGTGCCTGTTGTGTATGTGTTGCATTGTTTGGTAGATGGCTGCTGATGACAAATCTTGGAGTGAGTTTTTTCAGTTAAGGCAGTAAAGCAGACAAAAGTAATTTCAAGAAAAATACTGTATTAGTAAGTTATTCAGAGAATAACTAGCTTTCATTTAGAAAACAAGAATCAATAGACTGATGAACTGATATAGTCTTTAAAAGATTTAAGCGCAGACTTGAACAGTGTGCATACAACAAGGGGTTTGAAACCAATTTATTGATGGTCTTAGCATGAAGACCCTTGCACTGACTTAAGCAGACTTCCAATTTTACCCTATAGCTCTATCAAGTTGCTGAATTCTTCTCCAGCAGAAAGATTTAAATTCAGGATATGATTTTGCATTTTAGAGGTAGTCCCTTTTGAAGCTCTCAGCCCTGTAACGCTGACAGGCCTTATGATACAGAAAGGAACGGCAATGTAATTGGCTTTGTTGGTGTCATTGCCTGACACCAGTTAGAGCAGGAAAGATTGTAGAGACCAACGGATTCCTTTTTAACACAGGGCTTGTTAATTATTTTTTTTTCTGGAGGACAGGTAATTTGCACTGGTTGTGTTGTCAGTTGTCAATGCGTTGCTACAGTGTGCAGTCAAGCTTCTAAGCAGTGTTTTGTTTTGTTTTCTATTCTTGCCTGGGTTCTCCCTTTAGCCTTATCAAAGCAGTTAAATTTCTTCAACCTATCAAGCTGAGCCATGTCATCGTCTTAAGATAGTTGCTGTTGACACGGCTGAGCAAAGCTGAATTGATCTTACAACCCTCAGGACATCCTGCACAGCGTGCGTGCTCTATACTACCACCACATGCCTGATTTAAAGTCCAGACTTTTCGAACTCATTGTTGGCAAGATAAAATGCTTCTTACCACTAACTTTATTTAAGATCTTCCTGTTGCCACAAACGATATCCCAGTAACCTTAGACTGTATGCTGGAGTTGGGAAAGGAGTACTGTGATAAAATGCTTGTTTGCAGTAAAAGCAAAGCAACAGAAAAAGCCCAGCCTGAAACAACAACAAAAAGCCACGATTCAAGTTGAGCTGTACCTGTCTATCTGAGAAAGCAGCAATAAAACAGGATTAGTTACATTAGAGAACAAAGTGTAGCTGACAAGGCTTTCAGCTACTCTCCATGAAGAACTTGACAACTGACTGGCTGTTTTCCAAGCTGTTAGGCACCCAAGTTACTGCACATTTGCTTGTATGCTGTATGTTTTCTGTTAGCAGGCACACACAATGACAGTAACCCATGAATCACAAGAATCCTGTTCTTAACACTGTGAGCACAGAAAAGGCTGCGTTTTGAAAAAATAAGGAACTTCAGAACCAGGTAGGCAAAGTAATCAAGAGAGCTCAGCCCCAGGACAACAGACAATCTTAACTACTTGTTCTGTTCACTTCATTCCTCAAAAATATTCCTAGCTCCTAACTTTTAAGTAGAGAAACAGAAGAAAATTCTCTTAGACTGAAGAATCACTTTATCTTGTATTTGCATGCCTACCTGCTATGCACGTATTAGTTAATGGCTATTCACAGAGTGGGCCCAGAGAGGTGACAGGCTGCTGTTGGGGAGCTAATTTAAACACAACTACTAGATTGGTGAAAAATGCATAAGGTTGTATAGTTGTGGCCTATGAAGCAAGAGCCATTGATAACAGGGAAAAAAGATACAGTTGAAAAATAAAGGACCAAATCCTTATCACAGTGTTTAACCTTGCTGAGGGACAATGGGCTAGGAGAAGCCTGGCACTGCCCACGGGGTGGGACTGCTCCTTGGACAAAATGGAGTAACACAGTGCTTCAGCCTTGGGGTTCCTCTGTTACTAATGGCTCTAGTCTGGAAATGGTAAACACTTGCGGGATTACCAGAGCAGAGTCTTCTGGGGCTCTGTGTGTAATAGACCATCTATGCTGGGGTGCAAAAAAGAAGTGATGGCCATACTGCTACACAAGCAGGAAAGACTCTTCAGGCATCGATCTGCACATCCACTTTGCACAGCCTAAGTAATCATTAAAGAAATAAAAAGCAGCAGCTTTATAGCAAACTTTCATATACATTAAAATCCTATTTGTATAACCACAGAAAGAGCCCTCTACTACAGTTGTCACTCACAGGTTCTTTGGGTTTTTTTAATACACTGTTAAAATGAAACATTTCAGAAACTGTTTTCAACAGAGACGTGTACAAATTATCACACAGTAGTTAATTAACCAGAGAAATAGTCCATTAAAGATATTAAGTTATACGGGAAATAGGCATGGGAGCCTGGATTGTGGTTTTGTGCTAGAACAAACAAACTGATATGACTTGGGGAAAAACAGACTTGGCAACCTGGCAAGCAAAAAACCTGCCTGTTCTCTGACTCAATGGAAATAAGTGATAGGAAATCTCAGAGAACAAACTCAAAAATTGAATTAGCAGCAAAGAAAACTTGTCCTTTAACACAAACTAGAAACCAAATAGAGATTAATAGAACAATTGAGATAGATTTGAGGATAGTTTCTGAAATGGAAATTCTCAGCCTATGGTAATAACATTTTAATACCAAAGGACAATTGTGGGTAATAGCTACTACAATGTCATTACCTTGTTATCAATAAAATAGGCTGGTGATATGGAATAATTCGTTCATCTCTCAAATTATGACTTGCTGGAGCATTCTGATTTCAGAACTTGATTTCAAAAGCATTTCAGACCTCATTTTCCTTAAAAGGAAGGAGAATTTCCATATATATATATATATATCATTTTCTTTTAGCTAAAAATCAGTGTTTAATCATCTTTCATTGTACTTTTCTTCAGAGTCAAGGAATACCCTTTACCTCTTTCAGGGAGCATTCAGAAAACAAGGTTCAGCTACAGTTCTATTAACCTGCATGGATGCAAATGGTTTGGAAAGTAATTTTATTTGTGTCTACATTGTGATTCATAGTTTGTGATTATTCCAGAATCCACTTGTTGGAGATTTTATATTAAATAAAAAATACATTGAGATGATAAGCTGTCTTGTCTGTCCTTTACTTAACCAGAGCAGGAAACCACTCAAAAGTGGTGATGGTTTGCAATTTTATCTCTGACTGCAAAGACACTGATTTCCATAGCAGCCACTTGTTGGGCATTTAGATTAGAGGCAATAATAACACATCCACTATACCTCCTTTGTTTACTCAGCCATAATACTGAGCTATAAAATACCCCACAATCTAAAATCTTTTCCAATGCACTCTGCCAAGCTTTTCTGTGCAATGCAGAAACACTTATCAAAACAACTGGAATGGACACAAAACAATCCCAAAGAAAATAAATTGAAAGAAAAAAATCACAGAGTCATCAAATGAAAAGTTTCAGTCCATAATTCACCTAGAATTTGTAGAAAATTAATAATGTGGGACATTCTTGCATGTGAATACCTCAGAAAACAAAAGTGCAAGGTCTTTTTAATCCAAAATTACAAAAGTAAGCGGTTGTGTATTTTTCCCCTCAAAAAGGAAAAGGGTTCCTTGGGGCAGCCAAATGGAATGTGACTTGCACAGGCATCATTAACAATTAAAGGAATCTGGGGGAGTAGCATCTCTCAGATAGATCTGTTCCTGGGTGTTTCCCAGGATTACAGTAAATCAACATGTTTTAGAGACAACTTCTGGAGTAAAGGGAGGAGAAGGAGTAACCAAACCAAACGATACTCCTTGGCATTTTCTTGTATTAAACCAAAAGGTTTGGTCAGCCACAGAGCTAGAGGTTGTTGCTGGCAGTAGTACTTCCTACCTGGTGGCTTGGTGGGCAGGAGGCAGGTGCTTGGGAGAGCTGATACTGGCACAATCACTAACAAATCCCATGCTGATTCACCCTTCCACCCTAAGAATCCTGGATCAATGTCCTAACATGGTACATCTCATCCTTCTCATTCCCACACAGCCTCTGTAGTACTCAGCTACCGAGAGTGCTGGCGAATAGCAACACCTCAGTACTACCCCATTCATTATGTAATTAATCTCTCATGGAGAAAAAAATAAATGAGTTGATGTGGTCTGAGAAAAGTATGTTCTTCTACTGCAGTATCAGCTCAGGTGTCTCCATATCATCTTCTCAGCAAGAGTTAAATAGAAGGATTTGTAAAACACAAACGCCATCTTTCACACATGAAGTTTTTACTGCTGTCCCACATACAGATAATTGAAAATAAGCTTACATATCCTGAGAACTAGAAATCAAAAGTATGTCTGGCACCTTTGCCTTTAAAGGGGTTAATAATAGGTGCTGCTTGTGAAATATTTTGGATATTTTATAAGGCTTTACTGTTTTTCTTCCTGCATGTATTTAGAAAGTTTTATTATGATATTTTCTAGTTTGCTGCAATGACTGAAGAGATCAAAGGAGGACAGTATATAGTAGCCTTGTGTCCTGAAGTGAAATTATGATTCAGTTATTAGCTCTGCTACTCAGAAGCATAGATGAACTAATGCAGCATCTATCCACTTTGCCTTATCTATTGTGACAAGCCTCCGGGGGGCTGATCCACATGAAATTCATTTCACGTCTCATTCATTGAGTGCTGGGATTTGAAATACCTTTCTGCTTTTCTAGGTGTCAATAAGCTAGACTGCACAGACTCATTGCCAACAAAAAGTAAGAAAGCAAACTTCTACACAGGGATGGCACTTTCAAATTTCCTGCGATGCCACTGGAGATACACTGACATTCATTTCAGGAGTTGTGCACATGTGTACCTAGGACAACGATGACTTAGACAATAATCAT
Organism: Falco peregrinus; assembly: GCF_023634155.1. Classification (NCBI taxonomy): domain Eukaryota; kingdom Metazoa; phylum Chordata; class Aves; order Falconiformes; family Falconidae; genus Falco; species Falco peregrinus. The sequence continues at coordinate 55,193,314 of NC_073723.1, read as the reverse complement.
ACGTTTCAAACCAACAGAAATATATTTTCTTATATTCCAGATAACAATGAAATTTATATTAAGCAAGAAATATAATAGATTATATTCAATCTAGGCTGTATGACAATGAAATCTGATCTTTTCCCCTTCTGTTGACTAAAAATGCCCATGTTCCTCTTTAAGAAAGTCGAACCATTTAGTATTTGCCAGTTTATACTTAATTTGTGCACAAATTTTACTGATGAAAGGAGAGCAAACAAGACACCACTATTTGTCCAGAACATTGCTTTCCATATTTCTAAACAAAAACCCAGCAGAGGAACCATATGGCTAGGAATATTAAGGTTTTCCTTCAATAAGAAAAAGCACCACCACAAAGCCAATTCCCCTCCTCTTTTCCCTCCTCCTCAAACAACTGACCAAAACTGTCATGGCTGGAACACACAAACCAACATCTCCAACCATCTACAGACCTAAAGGGAACAGGGAATTTTTGGTATTTCCCTATCTGTCTGAACCAATGAATGACTGTCAGAGGCCAAAGTGTGAGCTGCTGTATTTTCTATGCAGTATTACTAAATCCGTGTGTCAGCTGGGAGAAGACTTTAGTTCTAGGGACCTCACCTACAAAAGAATACACACACGAAAGGAGACTGAGATGGAAGTTGGTTGCCTTCACTCCAGAAGCTGATGTGTTTTTCAGATTGCTTGTGTTTTGCCCACCATAATTGCCCTCAGGAGTGGGGACAAAGCCCAGATCACCCCATGCTGGGGCTCACATTGCAAAGCTACAGGATCAGAATTACTCTTGGCATTTCTAGCTCAATGAATCTGTTAAAATGTGTTTGCTTACCGGGTCCATTTAAGTCTTCAGAAACAAATTCCAAAAATGTGAAAGAGATTACTGCCAATCCGTAGCCTGCAACACCAAAAGCACTAGCAAAAGCTCCTAGGTGTGCAGTGTTTTCAGCTGAGGGACCTGCACAAACCAGGTGAGTTACATGGGATGAGAAAGGGTATTTAATAAAGCTGAATCCTGAAATTATTAAAGGATTGCAGTGGCAGCATTAAGGCAGTCAGTTTGGAGAAGGAAGTAAACTTGGTTCTCTGTTATGAGGCTTTACTTTTACATCCTGAGCCTGAGTTTTTGACCACAGGATGAGGGGAGGAAGAGGTTTCGTGGTCTCACTGTATACTGGCTGCATCCCATGAGACAGGAGCCACACAAGCAAAAACGTGTGCTGCCAAGCCCTGACCTGCAAATACCTCACACACAAATTCTCCTGAGCCGGTTAAAGCAGAGGAGCAGCGTTTAACCCACTGCCAGCAGTGGTGCAGCTGGTCCTGTTGCCCAAAGTTCTGTCCATGTGTTCATGACCCCAGTCATAGAGGCCATGTTCTTCTCTTGTATGTGCTCGGTGAGGTTCTCCACTGTGTTCAGAAGCCGAAGTCTGCAGTGCAGCTCGTGAAACGTGTGGGTCTGTGACTTGATGCCCTAGGTCTCTTTTCCCCACATGCATCTTCCCTTTCTTCTGCTCCCCATCGTCCCACACACTCCCACCCCCCCAGCACTGCCCAGGCACTGCCCTCCACATAGCACCTCAGATCCTTACAGAGTCCCTCGCTGATCTCTGCACCTCCCCTGCTGCAGGGCAATGCCTCCTTCTCCCCTTGTCTGCTGAGCAAGGAAAAGCCCCTGCAGAGGCCAGGCTGCAAATACACATGCAGCAGTGGGGGGGGTGAGGCAGCTTCTTGATGGGTGGTGAGTCTGCTCTGGTGTGTGCTCAGCCTGGACCCTCACTTGGGTCCATCCCCTTCTCCTCTGAAATTATCCCAGGTGCTCAAGACTACCTGAGGGGAGGTATAGATGGAAAGCAAGTCCAGAGCCCTTCTCCCCCTAGGAAACCAGGCCAACAATAATCATTAAGGCACCATACAGTATAATAAGCAAAATCATACCAGTGAAGTAATTTCCTTCAGCTGGATAATCATTGCTCAGACTAAACCTGAAGATAGCAGCACCACAGCTGGAGAAATGGGATTTCGCTGATGAGGTATTCTAGAATCCTAAAAATAAACATATTCAGAATATTTTTTAAAATTCATATGAACCAAAATTTAGATGGTTGTGAACAGAATTTTTCCTTAATTTCAACATCAGTAAGTATTTAATTAATTCCTCCTAGGCAACTTTTGTACATGTGATACGCTGTAATATAAATAATTTTAACATTCACAATATCTCTAATAACGTGTTCTATTTTTTAAAATAAGAGTTATTCAAATAATCTTAGAAAAATGAAATGGAAAATACCAATTTACATCTTTGGTCTGAATTGACATGCACTCACAAGTTCTTGGCAGATTTTTCTCATTTGGTCATGTGCGATTTCTTCAATAGTTCCTAAATTGCAAGACACACAGCACTGGGAAATTACAAATAAACAAAGCAACTTAACAAAACCATGGGGCTCTCTTTTAGACAATGGCCTCCCCACAAGTATCATTTTCTGCTTAAAGCAGCTTTGTTTCTCACTCTGTTTGTTCACCCATACACATTCCATTTTCTAGTGTTGGTTTTATAAATCAGTGGTAGGTCTTGAAAACACTCCCTTTCCTTTAAGCACTTGTACCAAGAGATTATACCCTATATCCCTATATCTTGCAGTTACTTTGTGTAAAGTGTTCTTCTGCTTGCTAGCTTACATACACAGGATAATGTGCAACTCATTATATGAAAGATTTTTTCTTTGATGCTGAGCTTATGAACTAATTTAAATATCGGTTTCCCTTATAATAAAACACAAGCTTTGCTCCCAGTGCAGTCACATTTTCTTCATGAAATAGCATTGAATCAGCATGAGAGTATACTGTAATCTTTCAAAAACCTACAGTTACTGAATATAACTTGCTTTTAAGGTGGTCCCTAATATAGAACACCTAAGCAGTTAATAGCAATGAAATGAACAGTTAAACAAATTACTGTTGTTAAAAGTTACCTATTGCTATTGAATTGCTTGATGCACGTAGAACATAGATGTGATTCTTAAAATACTGTGACACTTCCTTCAGTGTGGGACACAAAATAATACTCCCTTATAGCGCACTTCGAATCTGAGAATATCTAGTACTTGGTTCTTCAAGTGATAGTACCAATTGTACAAAACCATATACAAATATTACTTTAAATACCTCACTAAGAAGGTATGTTCTCTCAGTTTATAATCGCTTCAGATCCTGCACAGGTAAGCATGGTTATTTCAGTATATAGTGTATATTTACCTCCTGAGGTTGCACTGTGGCCCAAGTTAGCAGGATCATGCTGTGACAAAGACATGCAGTATTAGAGAGTTCTGTTCATTAGGTTAGCAAGTATAATTTATACTGTCCTGAACTTCAGAGTCCCATGATCTTGTGCTTTTGTGTTTTCTTTTATGACAAACGTGTTAGATAAATCATATCGGTTCTTAGGCTTATTTTATCTGATGTTTTTGTATTTTAGCTCTTGTGGGTTTTTTTTATCCTTTAAATTGTAATTTTTGAAGGAAATATAATGAAGTTGAAATATGTGATATGTTAAACACAATTAACAGTAATATGTGGAAATATACTTCATAGAAAAAATAAGGGAACAAACAGTTGTCACACGTGCAAGTTCAATATCCCAACCATTATACAACCCTCTGATTCAACAGTTTCTTAATGGCACGAGTTTTTCCCTCTTATGGAGTCTTTTCCTCCACCTTGTTCAAGGTATGCTAGCTGTCAATACAGGAAATAATGTTTATCCTTATTTTTCAGCTAGGGTAAGCTGCTTTGTTTAAGCACTGCATAAAAAGACTACCCTTTAAGCAAGGAGGCAATCCACCTTCTAAATCATCTGTTGGGTGTATACCCACAGATGCAAAGATATGGATATGCCAGGTGCACTAAGGCAAAAAAAGCTATTTTGAAACACAGTTAGCCTGACCAAAAAAGGTCTGTGGTAGAAATAATAAATTGTGACATTTTTTGGTTCAAGGAAACTTGGACAATGTTTTTCTTGTGCTCTAATACAGTTAAATTCTATGGTATGCTGTATTCTGGATTATGTCAACCCAAACATTCAGCAGCCTTTTTCTAGTTCTGCCACAGCTTTTCTAACCTATGCTTTTAGTCATTAACATAAAAAACCAAGGAGGCATTTTGGGGAACCCCCAGGGAGTTTTATCACCTATGCCAGAAATGTCCTCCTTTTTGTTAAGTGCCCCTGACCTATGGTCAGTATCTAAGGGTTTCTTCTTCCTTAACTGTTTAACAGGCGGATTATGTATTTTGGAGACTGAAACTTAGGTCACCATTTCCACCTTTGAAGTTGCTCCTTGTACAAGGCAGATTCAGGTTGCTAGGGGGTTTGGGTGTTCAGTTTGTTGGACAAGGCATACAAGGGAATAAAAGTTTCTGAAAGAGGCACCATCCTAACAGATGCAAGGCTGCATTTGAAACCCTGCATTCATAGACTCCGATTTCCCACAGCTGTGGTTAGTTCAAATGAGTCTAAGGCACAAAAGTCAAAGTGCAGCAACTGAGTATTATTCTGACACCATTTTAATACTTCAACAAGTACTGTCATCCATAGCCTAAATAGCAAACACAAAAAGGCAGACAGCCCTGAAACAAAATGCATGCTCCCTGCTGTATGAAAGCTACAGCAAAGATTTGGATGTGTTTATCTCCAACTTAACAATGCCCCAGAGGACAGTTTTGTATTCAATACTAAAAAATATCAGCATAACAGATGCTTTTCCCCTTTAGCATTACAGAGTTCCTTCAAAATCTGCTCTGGCCCAGATTTGCCAGTGTGGTCAGCTGCTCTGAGTCAGCATCTTGAAAAAACAGGTGCTAAAATTATTGTTATTCTGTCCTGTTATTACTTATTTGCAGATCTGAATATAAGAAAGGCATACTTTGGCCAGGGAAGTTTAATTCACTAAGCCTGCAAATTAATTGTTCAGATCAAATTGCTTGTATCTATCCAGCACTGTGATATTTATTTATAATTGTTATTGAATGACTGACAGAAAAGCCTTTAGACTAAAAGCACTGTTATCATTCAAATGCATATTTATATATTTCAAACCCCAAACCTCCAACTAGGCTGAGAAAAAGTTTAAAGTCACAGTAAGGCTCAAAACAAAGGAAATAAATCAAACATTAAGGTTGAATATGCAGTCACGAGATTGTGAGCTCCTTGGAGCAAAGGCATTCCACCTTATGAAGTACCTAGTGAAGTGTCTAGCACACAGTGGGTATTACTCAACATAGTTATTATCCTCTTAATGTAAAACTTCCACATCACAATTTATGTGGGTTTTTTCTTCTTTTTTTCTCACAGAATCACACTTTTGGAAAGATTTCTGTCAGGCCCTGAGAGCTGTAAGGGAGCCTAGGAGCAGTTCTGAGGCTCATGCTTTTAAATATTCAGGGAGGTCTTGCTGCAAAGTCACTGGAATATATGGATGGAAAATGCTAAACAAGTTTTTAGTTCAGTCTGTGTAATTTATAGTGCAGACATCACTGGCCTTTATTCATGTAATACTTCTGGAATTTTCTTACTGCACTTCACATTTTCTGAACTCCTGCCCAATACTCCTCAAGGATTCCCTGTATTATTTTTTTGACTCCTTCAAAAATACAAAAAGTTTTCATCTGCAAGGAGTAATCTTCTACAGGACTTCTCCAGCATTCTCAAAAATGTGACAGTATAAGGACTGGGTTTTTAAAGGTATTTGGGAATCTGTCTCCAAAAGAATTAAGAACAAGTTAGGCATTTAGCTGTTTGGAGAATCTTGGCCAAAATCATGGTGCTTTCAGAGGTGTTGCTGCACTCTGGCTCCCAGTGAAGGCTAACAAGAAACATATTTCAGTTTAAGAGGAAAGTCTCAAAGACAAAAGACAACTCAGAAAATTCCCAAGAGGCTGCAGACTCTGGGAATTTCTGGAGGGATTTTTTTTGTTTGGTGTATAACTCTCCACATTCGTTAGTTTCAGAACCTCATGAGTTGAGATGGCCTTGAGCTTCAGTGGCTGTATCTGGCTTTTTGATACCTCTTAATCACCTGTTATTTAATGTAATCTTTTCTCCATGCTCAGAACTCCAACCGGGTTACAAAAATTCATGTATTCAAGCTGTTACATATTTCAATACACCGAATCGATGTCACTGATGTTAGTTACATTACGGAGAAGTAATTTGCTTAATAAGCAACGCAGGCAGTCAAGTCTTTGCACTAGGTTTCACCCAGTGTCTCAGGCTCCTCTATGGAAATGGTTGGAGACCATCCTCTTCCCTCTGAACATTTGTCTCAAATTTCATCCAACTAGCACAAGTGTGAGCCTTACAAGGGCTGGAAATCAACTGGTGGTGAATCACATTGCCTCTAAAGAGAAATAAAAATGTCATTCACTGCCTTCACAGTAAAGGACAGGAAGAAAAAAAAAACCAAACCCAAAAGCAATATAACAATTTGGTGATAGTTACTCCGTTATTAAAAATAAAACACCATTGTCTATGCATTCTTCATTGTTTTCAGACTGAGGACATTCGCAGTTACAGTGTTGACACCCAATCCAAGAAAACTTTAAAGGCCATAGAAAAAGAAAAAGCCAGGCTGTAGATAATCCTGAACAGTCACTCATACCATTAACCTCATTTCTTGACAGAAGGAAAGACAACTGCAAGCAATATTGTGATCCTTGCAAACTGAAAACCTCCTTGATACCAAATGCTTTCTCCCACAAACAGTAGCGACAGGTGAAGGTATGTGAGAAGCAACTGTAAAAAAGTTAGCAAGATTCGGTTTTGCATAGACCATGGCTAAATTTTAGATTTCTGGAAGCATGAATTTTGATGAAGCATTTTGGCCATGTTATAATTATAGTTTAAATTTTATGAAATTAGTATATACTGGTATACACATTGAGAAGATGTAAGTGCACTGAAGCAGTACTCCCAATACAGTCACCAAAGTTATTTCACAAGAGTCCAGAGCTACCTCAGTTTCCCACTATTAGCAAAATGAGGTCAGTGAGCATCAGCTTGCCCTACAAGATATTTCTGACCAGAACCGTAACAAGGACAAAACAGGGAAGGTGTTTGTTCTGGTGCCCAGTTGAGGAGGATTGAACAGGAAAAGGACCAACAGGAAGATATTGTCCAAACCCACCATATGGTACCATACAAGACAGGGTTTACTACAGCAGTTTCTCAACTTATTGCTGTAGTAGCCACGACTTTAGTATCTGACCTTGTAGGCTATGCAGAAAAAAATCAAGGGACAGATTATATCAATAAATAGTAAATCCTGCTGAAAACCTGAACCAGGGAAAAACTAAACAATTTGCTTCCTCAAGGAGCTCGCACTCACACTCTTGTCAAGAATTTAGTTTTTCTTTGGAATATGGGGATCCTGCAGCGAAAACCTTATGTCATATGCAAACATGCTCTTGTGATCAAAATATCAGTGACTTTACAAGGGTGCAGAAAGATGGGCCATGCTTTGTTATTTGCCCAAGCAGTGTCTAGAACAACCAAGAATTATGCATGATTTGTGGGGCAAGCAAGGAAATTGCTAAAAGAGGATGTCAATTTGACCTCCAGTCACTTTTACATTTCAGAAAAGTTTAGTATGATGATAAACACTCAAACCAAGAACTACTACACAGACTGCCTGCCTTAATCTATTGATAATCTTGGATTACTTTTGAGATCTTCACTGGTTTAGTGGCTTCTGTCAAGCATTAAATAAAGGAGATCACGTGGAAATTTCTTCTACCAGTCATAGAGATATGTTCACTGACTAGCTGGCAGGTTTTCATGGCAAGTCTGCTCACTCATTGGAAATTGTGCCTGTTGCCTAAGTGACCAGTAATCCACTTAAAGAATGAAAAAAAGTTACTGAGGTGCCAAGGGACTCTGTTTAGAAATAAGAAACATTTGACAGTGGAAAAATATGTTTGTAGTGTTATTTAGTTCATTTTTCCAGGGAGAACTGAAGCCACAGAAGGTAGACAGAGATCACTAAAACTCTTTTGCAGATAGATTAACTTGTAATTCACTTACTCATGCATGTGGGAATACAGCTCCTCAGACCAACTTCCTTCAGCAATAATGCGGTTTATGCTTCTGCTCTGGTGTTTTAATAGAAGTCATGAGATTAAAAATCCTCCCTAGTGACTGCTATCCCAGAGCTGAAATGTAAGAAAATGGATTGTATACAGTACCTAGTAACCACAGTGACTGCAATGTTAGAAAAAATAAGAGATCAGTTCTAATGTGACATAGCTTCTCATGGGATATACTAATCCCGCTCAGAAGAATTAGCTTATTTGACTCAATTGCTCCTTTGGGACTTGCAAATAATGCATGTTTAAGTGATACATAATTTGCATGGTATCAAGAACAGTGTCATTTATGCTTTGAGGTGTTCCACAATGCAAACTCTAATTAAGGAGAAAAACCTAATCAGATTAACATAGCATTACACTAAAGCAGTAACTGTTTTACAGGAGAAGGAGTGAACTTTTTTTTGGTGTTTATACACATTCTGGTCCTGGACTGTAAGAGTAAGTCCTGGGCACTGCAGTTAGGTGAGCAGATCATGAGATTTGGAGGTTACAGCAAATCCTGGCTCATCAAGGGAATTAAGTTTTTATTCTTTCTGCCCTGCCCAAGTTAGTAATGTAAATTATGCAGGACTCTGTCCTCTCACTTTTATAATGGTGGTGACATCTTAGCCTTGTCCCAGTGTCTCTGGCTGCTCTTACTCCTTTGAGTAGTGCCTGGCAGTGAGCAGTCCCATAAATTCCAATAACAAGAGAAACTACTCTGTGTGAGCAAGAGTGACATAGCGGGCCCTGAGAAATGGAAGAATATCATTACTGCTTATTGGCTTGCTGCTGCTCTGACAGCTACAGATCTGAGCATTACTATGGGAAGCCATGTGAAAAACAGATTGAGGGACACACACAAGTGTATTTCATGAGAGACTGGGAAGAACAAGACAGAGGAGATAATCTCATTCTTTTGGGAAGATAAGACAGGCTGTTTGAAACAGTGTAGCGTTATCTGCTTTAAGTAACAAGTAGTAACACCCAATTTAACAAGCATTGCTTAGTGTAGGAAGCTTAATTACTCTTCAGAATACATTCAATACAAAATTTCTCAAGCTGATTGTTTCAGCTGAATGTCAATGTGTTATGTCCTAGCCATTTCAGTAGAAACTGCTATGTAGCATCCAAATTTTCCTGCTTCATAAGTGACGTGGGGTGAAAAATTATTTAATGAGCTGCTGCATTTTGCATCTGTGTAAATAACTTCCATGTAAACATGCATTACGGATGATCAATGTGGCTTCCCCAGTGCTGAAAACAGTCAGCAGTTTTGACTGCCTGAGGTGTTTGAGGGTGTTGTGAGAAGATGGAGATTTAGAGTAGAGTCTGCAGGAGTCTGTACTGATTTAAGCTTGGCTGGCTACAGACCCTCTCCCCATCCCTCCAGCTGTGCTTTCACACCTCCTCCTCTTCCCTTCAGCCACCAGTGAGGCTCTGACCTCTCTCTTGCTTCTCACGGCAGCGCTGACCCTAGCACCAGTGATGCATGGACCTGCAGCCACAGAGCAACCTGTACCACAGAAGAGATATCACTGTGTGCAGGGACAGACAGGGAAGCACAGTAGGGGCAAGGCAGAGTAGACAAAACCCAAGGAAGGAAATCCAGAAAATCTTAAGAAGAAAGACAATTCTGGGAGAGATATCTGGGGCTGGTGGTACTGCCAGCAAAATGGGCCAGCTATCAGTCTGGAGCACTGGAGAATTCTTCTGGGGACCTCCTGGGGGACTCAAAAGGGAGGATTTGTGTGGTACCTGAAGCAGACAGCAAGATGGTGGGATGGAGGTGGCACAGAACAGTGTGCATCTGCTACTAAGGGTGGCAAACCAGGGACAGAAAGCACTGTGGAAAAGCAAGGTCATTTCTGAGCCCCTTCTGCTCCGTTTTAGCACAGTTGTTTTGCAAGGTTTGCTGTTGTTTCTAGGGATAAGTCTTGTCTCTCATTTTTTATCAGCTATATAGCTGACATATATTTTTTATATATATATGTCATATCTTATTATATTGTACATAATATATATATTCCTATTCTTTTAGGAATGGAAATCCATCCTCAGATCTTGCCTTGGCATGATATGCAGGATCAGTTTTCCCATGCGGGTCTGCATCCAACTTTCACGCTGTATGTACTTGTGGTGTAGCTGGTGGTAAAACATAAGTAAATTCAATTTATTCATGGTTACTTTGGTCTTCTAAACATACTCACTTCCCACTACTCAACAAACCTAACAACAGAGATCATTTTTGTGCTTATTCATTAAGACCCAACAGATGACACAGGAAATGAGGTGTTCATACTTCTGACCACTGGTCCTGTACGAGCAGCCAAATCACTAAGTATACCAATTGTGTCCTTATGCATATTGTACCTAATGATGTGTAGCTTCAAGGCATTTAGAATTTAGGATTATCAACCCTGCCATGAACTGAGCTGCCCCAGATTCTGTTCCAATGACTTTTGGGAGAAAGAAAAGAGGAAAGAATTTTTGGAAGGCAGTGTGTGGCTTTCAAGATACTAACTGTTGAACAAATCGGTTTTCACTGCAGACGAACACATTACCAACTTTTCTAAAAAAGCCTTAATTGTGTTTTGAACTATGGTCTGACCACATTAAAAGCCCTGAATTTGAAAGAGGAATTTACAGCATGAACAGGACTCTGCTTAAATGAATATATTTTGGTTTTGCAGAGGTCTTCATCAAAACTGCTTTTAGCTGGGACTAGTGCTTTTGGAGCATTAATCAGTAGTGAAAGCAAGCAAGACGTAACATGTTACTCCTTTGAGCAAGCTCAGCTAAATCACTGAAACAGAGGTCTGAGTAACTAGTGTGAGACACTTGAAAAACCTTGGCCTACTCCTAGGGAGAAGCCCCCCACCCCTACCCCCAATAGTATGTTGAGTCATGGTACTGCACCAGTGATGTTAGGAAACAGTCAGTCCTGTTTGTGCCTCAGGTTTGTGATGAGGGCATCTCACTAGTGGCTAAGGCCAGTGGCAAGGTGTATTCTGAGGTGTAGGGTCTCAAGGCTCTAGATACCACTCTCATATCCCTACAAGAAGTTTTTTTAGTCTCTCTATTGTTAAAAGCAACTTAATCTGGGAATTATCAGATAAAAGGGCAACGTGTGTCAGAAAAAGTAAAAGGATGTTGGCTTTGGAGCCCAACCTCACCCTAGTCTCCCCCAGAAGGAAGAAAACAGCTCAACAAACTGTCTTTGCCCATGGCTCTGCTCCGAAGTACCAGGTGATGGCCATTCAGATGGGACCTGTCAAGTGAAGAAAAACCTCTGCCAGAAGATAAGAGTTAGCAGGCAATTTGCTCCCCAGGTCTGTCATCTGCCCAGCAAAGTTTGCAGTAATTGCAAAATATGTTTCTGAAAGGGTTTCTTCTATTATGCTTGTCACAACTCTGACATGTTAAGTAGGGATGAAGAGCAGGACAAACATGACGTATACCCAAAAGACAAATTGCTGTCCAGTTTTCCTCCAGCTGCAAAGCACTGGCAACAATCGCAGATTCTCAGCAGATGATACACGTGTGACACGTCCTCCCATATCCTAAACTCTGACAAGCCTGTCATTCTTACAGCAATTACAATGTTAGGTTAAGTTTAAAGAAGGAATCTAGGACTTTGAAGCATGAACAAATGACAACTAAAGACGTTTGGAGTTGGCTAACGTGCCAAGAACTCTACTCAGAAAGCAGGACAAAATTAATTTCTGTGTCTTCATTACTTCTGACAACAGCCTCACTAAGGCTCAACTTGCTGGCTGAAAACCCACTGCTGCCACCCGGTGTTACTATGCCAGCATCGGCTTGCATTTACTGGGAGCAAGCACTGACTTTGCTCGCAACACTAGAGTTTCAGGATAGGTGTTTACAGCTTCTAGCAGGAGAGAACAGAGGAAAAGGCAATGGATGTACATATTTAGTGTTAGTGTGTATGATTCCAGCTACCTAAGGCATCGTGTTGTGATGGTCTTAAAAAAATCACAGGAAACAGCAGGAAAATCTGTGCTTGTTCAGTTGTTGTTAAAGATAAGGTATAACTAGGTAGACTATTTCATTTAATTGTGAATCATACACAAGTATATTAAAACCCCATTAAATGAATGAGAAATAAGTTATGAACAATAGCATGCTTTTTTTTTTTTTTTTTTTACACTTAGATAATCTACTTTCAAGTTTCATTTCATGGATCTTCTTCAGTGGTGCTGCTTTGCTAAGCAAAACCTAATGCATTTGTTACAGCCCAGGGAACGAGCTGCAGGTTGAAAGGTAGATTGAGAAGAAAAGCATACATTCATTGTGATTTTCCAGGTGATTGGTAATATTCAGAAGCCTAACTTGCCTTGCACTCCAAATTGATTGTTTTACCCAAGATAATTAAAACCTACATTCTTTGAGTGCAGCAGCTGCTTGTGAATGTCAATGTTTTGGCCAGAAGCCTTTTCTCAAGACAATTCACAATGCGGTATCCGTTAATATGCTGTCCTGTGGGGAGCATGTTGTGATTGAGAGACTTCTGCTCATCAGACCATCCTCATTATTATCAGTTTTGCACTGAGCTATTCTTCTGTGACAGGTTTGGTTTCATTTTGTTCAGAGGAAATCGAGCTAAACATTGTTTTCTGTCATATCCTCTTGAGAAGGAGCAATGTAGGAATGCAAAAATAGGGAGGAGAAATTCAGCTCTGTGGGGCTTACCAGGCATTTCTTGCATGAAATAATAGAGCTATTTGATTGCTAGAACATGGCGAAGGTTGCAACAAACCCCTCCATTGTCCTTAGAAATGGCACAGGGTGTAGGTTGTGAAAGAAATGATTAGAAAACTAGTAGCAAAATAAATTAGGCTGCATAAGATACCTCCAGTTCCTGGATTCTCAGGTCTGCCAGCAAATTTGACAGAACCACAGCCAAAACAGGAGGCACAGCTTGGGTGAGATTTCCCCAGCTGACTAAACTACTGCCTTCCAGCTCTTCCACCAGAGTCGGTGAGTCTTCTTCCCTTGCACTGACCCCAGCAACTGGTCCATCCTCTGGTGAGTCAACTCAGTTCACTATGATGGCAAAAAGCCACTCACTGCTTTTCTGTGTTACCTTTAGCAAGGTGCACTGGTTCACAGAAGGGCTAGATGAGCCCTGCAGCTGGCAGAAAGCAAGCAAGGGGAGTGGGACGATCGAAGGCAAGGGGCAAATAGCCCTACTGCAGTACTGTCATGCAACCTGTCGTCAGTGCTTTGGTTACAAACAGACATATTAATTGCTTTTGAGACTGCCCAAAGATGTCTTTATTAAGTGACAACAAGATTTTCATTCTGGGGAGTAAGTTACAGTAGAGCATGTTGTCAATACAGACGTATATTTGGCTCTGGAACCTCAGCAAAGATTGACAGCCACACCAAAGAAACGAGAACATCTTCACTGATGTTAGTATGATTGGAGGTGATTATCAGCCTTCACAGCAGGGAGTGTATTTAATTTTTCAGGAGTTGTTTTGACCTTGCCAGCTAAGAAATTACTCAAGGAAGATATATCTACTTAAGAAAGCTTATATAAGCGTACCCACCCTTCCAACTCCTGTATCACAACAGGGCGTTTCCAGCTGCACATCCTTCTCCTCTCCTGTCAAGAATGGAGAAGGATAATCTCCGCTGATGTCAGTCCTCTTGCTGGTACCATGATGTTGCAGATAAAACAGCGATATATTCTTATAAAAATTTGTCTTTATATAAAATGCAAGCCATCTGGAGAAGCTGAGCAAGAAACTGATGACATGGCAGCCTATGAAATGGCTGGAGATAACAAATTAATTTGATCTTGTTTGAGCTGTTTACTAGTGATTCAAATTATCATCTGCTTGAGACACAGAATCATAGAATGGCTCATGATGGACAGATACCTGAACTCATGTGCTACAAACACCTTCTCACAACAGGGCTATTACGAATTCTGATTTCCTAGGGCAGTGTTAGGTATGATGGGATAAAAAAATGGAGAAGCCATAGGGAAAGAGATATTGACAAGGGAAGGTCACAGGTATTTTGAAAATGTAGTATCCAGGTCACCAGAGGGCTGCCTAGTCAGCATCTGGACATGGATGCCAAAAAGGACCCCAGGTTATGCAAAATATGCAAAAAAAGCTCCTCTATGTGTCCTACTAGGCTAATAGAAGGGAGAGCTTCAATACTGATTGAGAAGGAAGGTGACCTCCCTTCTTCATCTCATATGGTCGCCAACCCTGACCACAAACCCATTAATGGAAATAATTAGAATTCAAACAATGGCCTGTAACTGCTCAATCAGAGCCCCCATATACCCATGCAGCTTCTAAGAAGTGGCTGAGGCTCAGCGTTCCTGTTAAGCTTCCAGCAAAAAGCAAGTCAAGTTTTCCTTTATGTTCCCCCTTCCTCACACAGCTCTGAAAAGTTGATGTTTGAATTGAAACTCCAGTATTTCTATAGAGAAGGGAGCTTCAAAACAACATGAATACAACATGCAGGGAAGTGAATAAACCTATGCATGATGGGAAGTGAGAGAACTAAGAACAGAGACAGATTTGTATGCGAAGAATTGTAAGAAAAGGCATTTTTAAGTGTAAATGTAGATGGCAGAATATGGGTCAATTTTGATGCAAGAATAAACTGTTACGTTGGAATGCTATTCATAAATATAAAAATGTTTTACAAAGAAGTATTTATTATCAGTTCCACCTTTTGTTTTGCACAGGAGGAAACTGAGACCCAGACTTCTGTGTCTTTCCTGAGGCCCCACTGACTAGTGCTAACAGAGCATGAATTCTGAACTTTGAGCCCTTGAAAGACTGAAGGAACTTTCTTAGAATTCAACCAGTTCTGCAAGGGTAGATCCTGAAGTTAACAACCTCCAGTTGTTTCTCTGCTTTGTGTCCCACCCTCATTCTTTTTGTGAGCCCTTTAGTTATACTGTTTCCATGGAAGCCTTTGCTCTTCTAAAATAAAGTGAAAAGCTACTATTTCATGGCAAGTTAGCCCTATCTGAGGAAGAAAAATCAACAGCTTATTTAAGCTCCCATTATTTAATTCAAATGTTATGACTGAACTTCTATTGCATTACAGTAGATCTCTGTGAAGATATAGCAAATTAATCAGCAATGAAGGAGCAAATAAAGTGTTAGTGGAGTTTGAGCACAAGCAGTAACCTCCTCTTAAATACCCATTAACTGTTGCTTCATTGATAATAAATTATGATAGACGATGTAAGAACTACCTGAATATCAAATGACTTTACAAGGAATGCACAGGTAAGAAGCACAAAATGAATTCATAGTAGCAAAACACTAAGCCTTTACAAGAAAGGAATGAGTCAGGAAACAATCTGAAATCAGTTTTTGCTCATTATCTTCATGATCCATCAAAAGGCATAAAAATGTAACAGGACAAAGTGTGGCATTCTGTGCTAAGGGCAGGCATGTCAGATGTGATCAGCAGTAATTCAAGGATTCTTCTGTTTATCACCCAAAAAGAGAGAATGTATCTGTTTGGCCAGATACCTGCAAACCCCATATCAAGTTAAGAAAAGAAAAGACCTTGCACTAAAAGACATAACGGAACAGAGCCCCACATTTGCATTGCAGGAGAAATAACAGCCATGACAGGACCCCAGATGGGTTGGTCTGTGATTACTAGACATGCCTAAGCTTTCCCCTGCGAACATCCAGTTTTTAAGAATTCTGAGATGGCACAAATGTCCATGTAACATTTTGATTCACCAGTAGAGGCCACCACACGCTTCATAAAACTGTCAGACCAGCCGGGTCCATCAGGTTACTTCCAAGTCGGGTGAGAGCTCAGGGCTGGGTCCCATCAGGGCCAGGCTGCTGCTCTGATACTCCAGCAGAAGTGCCTGCTTCTTCAGAGACTAATTTTTCCACAAGCATTTTTGCCTTACTTTATCCCCTTTCTCCTACAACCCAGAATTCAAGCCCCTACCAGGTCAGATTCATTCTGAAGATCCCATCTTTCCTATCTGTTCCTTTGCATTTGCCAAACAGTTCCTCCAGTGTTTTCTGCAGTTTTCCTCAGCTTACAAAACCACTGTGGGTGCAATATGGCAAAGCTTGTCTGCACAGCATAGCAGCGTTCAGTGCGAATGATGACAGTGCTTTCTTTTCAGACAGTGGTCTACAACAAAAACCCAATGTCAAAACTATGGCTCATCTTCTACCTCACTCATCCTAGACAAAAGCTGGGGGGTTTAAGGCCCAGTGTTAGAAAACTCAGTTTTCCATTATGTTCATCACACAGCCTCCTAAGAGATACTCACAATGTTTCCCAATACTTAAGTAAAATAATTTTCCAAATGCACACACAGGCTATAAGTCAGATTTGCACTGTATTTATCCATACATACCAACGATTATTTCCATGCTTATTTCCATTCCAGATATATGTTTGCACCTGTAGAAAGACTCTTGTTTCAAGGTTTACACTGGTATTAAATAAAGAAGCATTAAAGAAAAGGAAATGGCATTTTCAGGACAAATACGACTGAGATATTTTAAATTTTCACTCCCAGTTGAAATCCATACGTTGAAACTACAGTCAAGCAGACAGTTAACAAACACACAAAAAAGAATTTCTTCTACTGTCTCTTAAACCCACCCTTACCGGGCCATTGTATAAATGCAGGTCATCACTGGGATTTTTTACTGACAGATACTGCACTGCTAACATACTCAGCTGTCTCTGCTGAGTGTAAAATATAAAAATGCAGATGTGTCCAAAAGTCCAGTAGACAATGAGACAGGGCCCTTGATTCATTAAAAGATGCTGTCAGGATTCCAGCAGCTTTGAGAGACTTTCTGGAATCTATTAAAATGCACTTTCAGAAGGTGTATCCTGTTATTTGAAGCAGACAATATAAAGGTACACAGGCAGTATTACAAAGAACAAAGTATGTCTATGATACTGAAATGCCAGATAGGTTGAGAACTGAGTGGGAAAAGGATTAACAATGAATGTTAAAGATGGTAGACAGTTCATTAATGCTGTTTCTGTACAGAATTATTCTGAAGATGAAGCTAAAACCATTTTATAATGTACACTCCCATAGTTAAATGACAAAAATGCACCAGGTATTAGACTTTCTGAGCCAATGTACAAAACATGAGGAATGTGTTTTCTTTTCAATAGGCATTATGTAGTCTCGTTCAGAATGTCATTTCAGTTATGCTTTGAGAAACATACAAACCAGGAAGAATAAATAAGAATTTTAAAAGCTTATTTTGATTTCACTTTAACATTTATAGCTCACTTGATTTCCATCTAGAATGGATCACAGATACCTACAGTAAAAGTCTTAATGGGCCTGAAGTCTAAAAGCAAATACAGAGTGGGTGTACACATATATGTGGGGTTTTTACACCTCCTCTGTTCAGTAAATATTATCTGCTCTCAGAAAAGAGAAAGAATTGGGAGACTTCTGCTGGTGAAAACAAATCTTTAAACAATCTGTAACAATACCTGAGGGTTAGCTCCAAAAAATTGTGATTGCTATGCTTAAAACTTCTGTACGCTATTTAAGGTACAACACTTCACTCTTGGTGTGAATGCAGATGTAAATGGGTACAACTGATTGTATTTAAGAACCAAAATAACGTATCTAAGTGTAAGGAACTTCTATGAACACAGAAAATGGGATTGACCAGATGTAGTTTATTACGTCCAATACTCCTTTGTCACAGAAAATAATGTCATATGCTTTTCTTAAAGCTAGGGAAAACTATTTTCAAAACAGTTCTGCCTTTTTTTTTTTTTTTTTTTTTAATTCTTCTTCTTAATGGAAAATCATACCAGACCTCATTTCTCTTACCAGAAGCCAGATGATTCTAATTTCTGGTCTGAATTTTCTCTCTGGTAAATTGTGCCAAAATTCTCTGCTAGCTTAAATAACTTTTCTTTCTTCTCAGAGTTTACTTCTGTGATGCATGAACAGTGATGTCCTTTCTCAGCCTTGTCGGTATCTGACATGGTCCTCTTGCTAAACAGGGTCTTGTAAAATACAATCCAGACCTTAGATCATGCTGGTCTCTCTTTTCTGAACATGTTACAGTTTTCACACTTCATGTAGGAAACCACTACTGTGTATAGCTTTTCAAGTGAACTGTGCCAGTGTCTTGCACAACAGCATCATGTTTTCTATTCTCTCTGCCACAAATAATGTACCCCATATATATACCTTATGCATGTTTTCTTCATAGCCATATCTCCCTATAGCAGATCCTGATCTGCCATCTCTAACTGCTAAGACTTTGAGCTTAGATGTTGTTGCAACAATTAGTGATGCATTCCTTACTGTTACCCAAGATCTCATTTCTTTTACTTGAGTTTTCAAGGCCTTTTGCTTTTGTGCATATGATTCTGGTCCCCCCACCCACTGCTGTTTATGCCTGTGCCTTCCTGCATTGTGTCATCCACATGTACTCATTACCAGTACATTTATGTTTTCCTGCTTTGAGCTACTAAAATCCAGCTTTGAGGTAGACCACAAATAACTTCTCTGTGATAATTTCCCTTTCAGAGTGTCTTACCAGTGTAACTGTAGAAGTTAAAAAGCTTTCACACGTTTAGTTACCATGATGGCTGTTACTGTGCAGTGTGTCACCACATCAATATCTGGACAAACGGATCTGGATAACTACTGAAATTAAAAGAAAAATAGAGGAACTTCCAAACTGCTGGCAACTACATCAGTTGAAAAGAATATGGATTCACTTGAATGCTTTCTTCTTCTGAACACTTCATTTAGCCTTAAACTTTCACTGGGCTCGACAACAATACAAGACAAAACAAGGTATTTGATACTTTGTATCTATAATAAAACAAAATAGGAGAAAAAAGTGAACTTTTCTAAAATAAAATTCTAGCACATGAAGTATGGAAGATCAGGGGATTTGGGAAGGAGAGAAACACAAATAAATACACTGTGTATCTCAGCAAAGCCAGCAGTGTAGGTTTCTAAATCATTAGCAAGGTCTGCAACACCCCTGGTCCCCTACGACTTAAGTTTAAAGACCATTTTAATTCAGCTCCACAAAGCCTACTGAGATAAGAGGTTATGAAAGAGGTAAAAATACAGTACAAAAAATGTTCATACATTTTTTATTGATGTTGTTTAACTGTAAAAAAACGTATCTAATATGAGCTCTACTGCTGATCTGTCCTGCTGTTGGATCCATCTATGACTGCTGCCTGTGACAACAGATGAGCAGGCAGGGAGGCCAGGCAGGTCCAACAAGCCAGCTGCAATGCCAAGAGGTTTTATATCCTGCCTGCTGGAGTCCTCTATTTCCTCATTTCTAAGAAACTCAACTGATGGGTACCTGGGTATTGGGGGAACACCTGGGTTAGTCAGGCATGAGTAGACTGTCTCTGTCACAGTCTTGTGCCCCAGGGACTACAGAGAAGACCTGTGATTGCTACCAAGAGTAGAAAGACAGTTCTGTATTGCACCACTCGCTGCTTTGAGGCTGGTACCATTTTCATATCCAAGAAATGGTAAATTTTCACAAATAGAAATAAGGAAAAATTCTGCAAATATAAATATGCTACTGTGATTTATATCATATAAATAGTCCCAGGGACATAATTCAGGAATGTACAGGCAATAGCTAGTCACTTCTGGGTAGCAGACATAAAAATGGTCCCTCATAACAGCTTGGGATTGATCTGGGCTTGTATGTCAAAGGGCAAATAGAATGGAAGTAGCAATTTCATTACTGCATCTGTCAAAAGAATGTACTAATTGATCCAAATTCTTTACTGTCTTTAATGGATTGAGCTGCCAGAGAGAATTAATGCCTCACAAATTTGGGTGAATTATAGGTTAGCATGCTCACAAGCTTGTCGGAAGAAAAATGGTTTCTTTACAATGAAACTGATGGCTTAGGTTAGCTCCTCCAACTGCTAAAAAGAAATCATGCTAAATGAACATCTTTAAAATATGCATTTAAAACAAAATAAAACAAAATGAATGAAAAAACCAAGTTTCCTATCAAATCTTACTATAGATATTATGTTTTCCAATTTAGCATTTCCTTGTGTAAAGGTCTGAAGAACAACACTGCTGGAGAATGGTATTTAAAGGAAAGGTGCCTTCCGGATGGACTAGAAGAGTGCACAACAAAACATGCCATTACTTACATGTGCAGAAATTTCCACTATTTTCTTACAAAATAAGAAAATTCTGTGCATAGAAATAGTATCCCTCTATGGAATCAAGTAGAAGCTGAAAATGTTCATGTTCATAGTGAAAAACGTCACTGACAGATCCTGCATAGGGACATAGGACTTGCTTTCTGTGTGCGGTTCCAGGTCTGAGCTTCTGCCAACTTTACAGCACTCATTAATGTTCAAGGACAGTTGTGGATGGATACAGTGAGGAGTGCGTGGATGCAATGACTGAATCTTTCATAAGGAATGGTAATTTCAATACCACTGCTGCAGCCTGCTTCTGCAACTGTCTCTTTCCAAAAGCTTTGTTTGATAGCCTTTCTTCCTCCGTTGTCATGTGTTTGGGGCAGTGCTTGTTGTTTTTTGTATTTTGGACAGAGAGAGAAAAAATACAGAAAGAATGGGTATGAAATGAAAACAGTCTTTTGATGTGGAGTGTTATTTGTCACTCTTCACCTAAAGCAGCAGAGGTCTGGAAAATGTTAACTGTCTGGGAAATGTTTCCCACCTCTTAACAAAAAGTACTTATGATGCATGATCTGCCAGCAAGTCAGATTTTGGTGTAAAAGAGGTCAGACAGAACTCAAACATTTTTATTCAGAAGTCTTGCAATGAAGCTTCATAACTAGAGTCAGCTAGCTGCTTTCCTTTACACAACCAACTTCTTATTGGAACTACACCAATGATCACAGGCCATGTTTTCCTCTGTGAAATCCCTGCCCATGGGGACTTGTAACAGAGGCTGTTCAGCCTGGATTTCTGAACCACAGAGGAAAACAAAAGCACAGTATAATAGAAAAAAATAGTAATAATCTGAATCCAAGTCTTCATATTTGGCCAAAAGCAAGCATTTCAGCCAATTAATTATAAATTTTGCAGACTGCAGTCAGTATTTGCACGCATTCATTTCATTCAACTGTTATTGCCACTGTTAGAAATGTTATTAAAGGTGGTGTTGAGGGAAAGCATCTGTCAGTCTCTCAGGATTCTCCTGACAGAGGACTCTGGCTTTATAATCATGCAGTGGGATGACAGGGTTCTTGCCATCTCCCTGCTGTCTCTCTTAAAGCAGAGGGACTTGCAGACCAGTAAGGGGGGAAGCACCAGCAGTCGTTCCCAGGCAAGAAAATCATGCTGGCTACCTGTGGTCTGGCAGTGCCCTTCCAGGACGGGGAAGGCTGGGATGATGCAGGTGACCCAGTACTCACTAGTGGGTTGCTTCCATCATAACTAGAGGTCTGGACTTTCCATTAGCTCCTGGACCAAAACAGCTTGTTGCTTGCCACAGGACAAGGCATACAGGCTGCATTTGAGCTGCTCAAGCTTTATGCATAACTCACAAAGTGTCCACCCCAGCCCTACACTTACAAGCTCATTGAACTCCTCTTGTTATTTTGTACTACCTTACATAGGTGGAGATTTTCATTTAAAGGCATTGGCATACATGTTGGCAATCTGTTAGGGAGGCTGACACAGAGATGAATGTTACATCTTGCCTGTAGTGTTCACAGGGTCAACTTAGTCTTCAAAGACAAACTCAGTTTTGTCCACAGACATTAAAAATCAGTGAATCCAATCTGGTGGCTGGTCACTGACACCACAATCCACAGGCAGACAGGTGGACAATGACATAACCAGGACCTATTCTGTTCAAGGATTTAAAATTGAAGAAAATCACTTTCAGTCCAAGCAGGAACTGCATATAGGTGCCAAGAAAAGCAAAGGACAACTGGACTGATAGCTCTTTTAGCTGTCTGGTTTGGAAGATGTGCAGCTGCATCATAGACGAGCTAAACTTTCACAGAGGTTAGTTTAGTATATCCAAGGAGAAAGGATTGCAATAATCCATATCACTGAAACCCAAAACTTGGATTACAGAGATTTGGTTCCCCTCCAAAGCTGGGTTTCTTTGTAATCCACAGGCATTGCTTTCAGTGGTTATAATAAGCACCCAAGGATGGAGTAAAACCTGAGACTGAATCCAATGCCATAACTGAAACAAGAAATGACAGCAGTCCATCTATGAGGCTATGCATACAGCTTTTTCCTCTCATGAAAGCAGTGTCCTCTTTTTAAGAAGTTACAACTCTCATTTCTTTGCCTTGAACCAGGCCCTTTTCATCTCAAATCCTATTTTCCACTGAATTAGAGGATCATTCATGTCGGACATTTATGACACTGTAAATGGACATTATCTTCTGTGATACAGTGTTACATATATGCTCACCAAAACAAAGAAACATGGCATTTAACAGAAGTTTTTCAGGTGAGAGCTGTTGGGGGAGGAGGCGGAGGAAGTCCCTAAATAAACTATCTCAGACTTGTCAGAGAGAAATGGAAGAAGGCATTTTGAAAGGGTTGAGATCTCCACCCTCCCCCTAATCTCTCAGGCAAGTCAGCTGCATCAAATGACAAGTAATCTAAAACAGTAAGAGCAACCAAGGGCTCACCTGCTGGTAGCCACAAGCGGAACATCTATCAGTGGCAAAGGACTCTGTCTAAACCAGCATGAAACTTCTTTGGCACGCAGTGAAGCCTAACATTGCAAAACCTGGCCTGCCACCAGCTCCTGGGTGCTAATGTGAAACAAGACATGGCTGGGGCTGTGGAAGGCACTGGTGTCAAAGTGATGGTTTCTTAGTCAGCAGCGAGGGCTATTGGTTAAGAGCTGGGCAGATCAACAAGGGAAAAAAGAAAACAATAAAACCTGTGGATGGTTTCAAGGCTCCTGCCTGATCTGTAGAAGCACAGCTGCTGTTTTAACATCATTTTTCAGTGAAGATGAGAAGGCCTTAGGCTAATTTCAAAAGCAGAAAATCCTAATAGGGTAGCTAAAAGAAATGTGTCAGTGAAAGGCCAGAAGGACTTAAAGGAGTAGATGTCCAAGTTTTCAAAGTGATGGTGAGGGTTCATGAGCTCAGCAAGGGAATGCATTCCCCAGCCACTGAATTAAGGTATCTTTATTTGACATCATTTCTAATTATCATCTCTGTCTGGAGTCTGAAACTAAACTGCAAAGCTTAAAGCAGTGCTAGGTCTCAATACATATCAGCCTCTGTTTATTAAAAACTCTTCATGAATTAGATCTGCAAGAACACGAATTTGTATTGAAAGCCAAAGCCTAGATATCTTACCAATGACTTGGTAGATTTGACTCCTGGAAAAGTGGTGGAACCATGTCAGACCGTTATTTTCAACTTCTATGGTTTGAAAAGTGCTTAAAAACAAATTAGCACTAATGCTTTTCTAAGGTTTGTTAACTTTGCTTGCTCAACAGCTGCTCTCTGTTCATTTGAAGGCTGAAAAGGAGCTATAATGGCATTGGCATTGCCAGAATTTGGGGAGTGGTACTCTAAAAGCTTCAGACCAATTTTCCTTTTGGTGAAGGATGATTGACAAATGTCAGAAGTCTGAGGACATTTACATCATGCAATGATGAATGCCACAGACATACAGTAAATAGGGCTGCTGTGAAATTTAATGGCTGCTTTAGATGCTTAATTTCTTACTAGAAAAGGTCACCTATTGTCCTAGCTCACATGATTAATGTGAGCTCCTCTATCTTTATGGGGTATTTCTACAATATGTGCTTTGCAAGATACTGTTTGTTCGTTATTTCAGACTATACCAAGGTTTGCTACTCAATGTGAATTTAGATTTGTTGTTGAATACAAGTATTTTTCCAGCAGGCTTGTGTAAGCTGTCCTACTGGGACGAGACTTATGTCTGGGGCCTAAACAACACTTGTAGCCCACTTTAGTACAATTTACTCCAGCAGGATGGCTGAAATTTGTTCTTGCAGTGCCATTTTAAATAAACAAATTATTAAAGCCATGCAGCACTTCTTTACCTTCATTCCGTGAATTTGAAACAGGATTTCTTATTTTTTTACCAGTTATTTTCCTGTGGTCTGGGCAGCTTAATGCCATCCATACAAACAGAAAACGTTAACAAGTTCTAGTTTCCTGATTCCAAAGTTTTTCATCTTATACCTATGAGCTCAGGTCTTTCCAATAAAACTCATTGCTGGGATATTGAACAATGAAAGAAAGACCTTTCTGCTAACAGGAAGGGATAAGTGCCTTTGAGTAACACTTGAGACAGACTGGTAGGGAAGGTCACATTTGATGTAGGAACCCCAATTCAATTTAGGAACCCTCAATCAGCTACTGTATAACTATAGCTCATACTTAATTGTAAATAGTTAAGCTTAATGTCCTTTACTCAGAAGTCCACCATGGGACAGCCAAATGGAGCTGTACATCAGCCAAAACCAGAAGAGAATAATGAAATCGAAAGCCGTGAGAACTTTAAATTCACTACATTTCCCAAACAAACCATATTCCTTAAATCATTCCACAGCTGTTTTACATTTCAGATAAGACCTATTCTGCCCACAGTCCCTCAGTCCGTAGTTAACTGTCAGTATTTTTCCCTTTGCTTCAGAGGCTTTTACAGAGGAAAGGCACTAAACAAAGAAGCCTAAACAGCTGAACTGAACATCTACCACAGAAGTTATACTGTGTATATGAGGTATATGCAATATAGACATATCTGTAAGGTAAAATGTACCAATTTTATGACAGGCTAATGTCACTGACAGGCTATCCTTTCAATCTCCTGAATTATTAATAGGTATGCCAAACCCGTGAGGGCTTCTAAAAGGTAGACATGCATATAACAATTTTCAGATTATTAGGAAATAAAAATAGAAATAGGGATGAGACGTGTTTAATATATATTAACTTGAGTCTCAGCCTAAGAATCTGTAGCTTGATTTTGCTTCTGAGCCCCAAGCTTTGTTTAGCCTCCATTATTGCTGTAGCTGCCCACACACCCAGTCCAACACAAGTATTAAAGCAAAAGAAATGACTGTCAGCTATTGAAGGCTTTTACCCAGTACTCTGCAAGGTTTTACAACTATGTCTTCCATTAAAATAAGGTCAGCTTATGTTGGTATACTAAACTGCTGAATATGGATAGCAATTATTTACTGCAATTTAAAGACATTAAGAACTTGTCAGAATCAAATCAATTCTTGGTTAAGTAAGGTGCATTGACAATTGCCAGTTGATGAAACTAATATGGATTTTATTTTGAACTGGGAGAGAAAGAAAATATTCATCATCCTTGCCATTTTTATGGAGTTATTCAGAGAATGAATTATTGATTATAGGCACAGGATGAGTGAATAGACTGTAGATGTTTAGGTACTTGTCAAATTAAGAAGTATGATTATAATCAAAGGGAGAATTGCAACAAAAATGGGTGCAGTGGCTGACAGTTTATTGTCAGTGAAGAACAGGCACAAATGGTTTGAAGTCATTATACAGAATTGGGCAAAGTGAGTAAGAATTCTGTTCAGGGTCCTGCATGACTTGGGAACAAAAGTCTCAAAGACTGATGTCAAAACATTACCAAAAAGATACCTCCTCACCCTCATCTTCCCTGTTTCTGGGAGAAAGGCCCCATTCACAACTAGTCCCCAAGGTGGCAGGCCCTGTGCCAGTACAGACCTTCTTGCATTCCCACAGCAAGTTGGCAAGGGAGAGGAGGAGAAGGCAGAGCTTGGGTGGACACTAGCTCCAAAGCCTTGTTTTGGCACTGCCGTGCTCTGATGAGTAGATCAGATGCAACTGCATAGCTGTAGGCCAGGGTACACTGATGAAGGACCAATCATTTTTGTGCAAGTGCCTTTCATATATTTTTTTTTTTAATTACATGTGAGGGAATTATAGTACTAGAATTAACTTGCCTTCAGATGTTTCCTTTCTGTCAAAGGCCATGTCCTCTGTATTTTGGGCTATACGTTGGTAGTCATGATCTTTCTTTGTGAAATAACCTCTCTGGCTAATTTTATTTTTCAACTGTGCTTATTAATAGTCACACAATGATGTGATTTAGGCAATAGGATGATGGTAAAATAAATTCTTTTGGTTAATGTTATAATTTCTTGGTGCAACTACGCTTGTGAGGGTCAGGTCACCATATTCACAGCACTGTGTAGCAAGCATAACTTTTGATCAGTGGATATGCAAAAAAAGATCCCACTGTTGACATTTTATCTGGATCGTTTTCATGGGGCTACTGAGAATGACATACAAACCGCTCTTTAAAGGTCATACATATGTGTGTATTGATTTAATATTTAGGGATGCTTTCAGCTATCAAGAGGTACAGGATTCTGAAAGCATCTTTTAAAAGCTCCACATGGGTTTCTTTTAGAAGTGCAAGTAGAGTGTTTGCAGAGCTAAATTAAAATTGCAATTTAATTCGTATTATCTATTTGCCCTTTAAGAAATATTGAGCATTATGAAGAAATTCAAGCTCATTTTTGTTTGGGAAAATGAATCTCAGTATTTAGACTACAATTATAGTTCCACTTTTGGTCACTGATCCCCTGATAGAGTTAAGTAATATTTTACAGTAAAGCATTTACACCACAAATAACATGTTATATTCCAATACATTTCAGACAACTGACCTGAGATTTTTTTAAAGCCAACTATACAGATATACAGCTGCATTTATGTGAAAATTTAAGATGTTTTCATAGGAGTTTACCACATAATGGGAAAGACTTTAAAATTTCATTTGCACAAATACCAGCAAAATGAGGTAGTAGATGTTTGTCAGCTACAAGCAAATAAATCCTAATCCTTGGGGGGGAAATGGGCATTGGATTATCCAGTGCAATAGCTCACTTGGGTGCCCCTTGGATAAACTGATGATTAAGGAAAAGCTCTTTGTAATGCATGACTTAACCCTGCTGATTTCATTATAATGATCTGAATGAGACACGTGTGATGAAGTGACTTAAGATCCATGAGCCTCTGGACTGTATATGGAGAAAGCAATTTGTAAGAGGAGGCTGGTGAGATATGAGCCTCCCCCAGCTCAGGACTCTGTGATCCCTTATAGGTTTGCTGTGGAGAAAAATGCTAAGGTCTGGAGTATAAGGAGGACTTCATTGCCATAGTGGTGGTGTTACATTACTTAACTTCTGGTGCTTAGCCCTTGAAGCGTGGTCCACAACCCTGACTAGAGTGACAACACAACGCATAGGGAAACCAGGTCCTAAGAATAAGATTCACAAAAAGCCTCCCACTCAGCTCAAACTCCCTACACGAAATCCTCTCCCTAAAAATCCAGAAAAAAATCATGCTATTTCTCTCCCGTATGTTAATGTTGATCAGGTTGCTGTAGCAAGAATGCACCAGGCTCTGACCAAACCTCTCAGAGGAGGAAGGAAACATAGACCCTAATCAGGTTTGGGCATGAACTATGCTCTGGACTGCTTAACCACATCTCCTACATGTTCTAGTCATGCTCAAAAGCAGATCCTTGTGTGGGGAGGCTGCAGCAATCCAGGTACAGTAGAGCTGGATGGCAGCTCAGCTGCAGTCCTGAGGGCTGCAATTTTTCATTGAGAACTGTAAACTATAATTCAGTGACTTTGAGGGTCTGCACCTGTTTCTGGCATTTTCTACCCAGCTTCCACATAAGGCAAGGAAGGGGAGGTGGTAAGGTAGCTCTGTATGTCAGGGGGTGTTTTGACTGCCTAGAGCTGAATGATGGTGACAGTAGTGTTGACTGTTTATGCATAAAAATCAGGGGGATATCCTGGTGGGAGTCTGTTATAGACCACCCAACCAGGATGATGAGACACATGAAACATTCTACAATGTGAAGAAGTCTCATGACTGCTAGCCCTTGTCCTTGTGGAGGACTCCATGCTACTGGATGTCCATAGGAAATACAACACAGCAGAGAGTAAACAGTCCAGGAGGTTCCTGGAGTGTGTGGAAGTTGGTAACTCCCTGACAGAGCCAGTGAGGGAGCCAGCCAGGGGAGATGCCCCGCTGGACCTGCTGTTTACAAACGGGGCAGGGAAGGACTGGTGGGTGATGTGGTGGTCAGGAGACATCTTGGGCATAGCAATCATGAGATGATAGAGTTTTTGATTCTCAGAGAAGCAAGGAGTGGGGTCAGCAGAACCCACTGCCTTGGACTTCCAGAGGGCAGACTGTGGCCTGTTTAGGAGACTGGTTGACAGAGTCCCTTGGGAGGCAGCCCTGGACGGCCAAGGGGTCCAGGAAGGCTGGACATTCTTCAAGAAGGAAAGCTTAAAGGTGCAGGAGCAGGCTGTCCCCATGTGCTGAAAGACAAGCTGGCAGGGAAGAAGACCAGCCTGGCTGAACAGAGAGCTTCAGCTGGAGCTCAGGGAACAAAGGAGAGTTCGCCACCTTTGGAAGAAGGGGCAGGCAACGCAGGAGGACTATAAGGATGTCTCAGGGCTATGCAGGGAGAAAATTAGAAAGGAGAAAGCCCAGCCGGAACTCAGGCTGGCCACGGCTGCAAAAGGTAACAAAAAATGTTTTTACAAATACATTAGAAACAAAAGGAGGGCCAAGGACAATCTGCATCCTTTATTGCATGCAGGGGGGGAACATGGCCACAAAGGCTGAGGGAAAGGCTGAGGTACTCGGTGCTTTCTTTGCCTCAGTCTGTAATAGCAAGACCAGCTTCCCTCTGGCTGCTCGGCCCCCTGGGCTGGAAGGCAGGGACAAGGAGCAGAACAAAGTCCCCACAGTCCGGGAGGAAACGGTCAGTGACCGGCTGCTCCACTTGGACACGCGCAAGTCTATGGCGCCGGGTGGGATCCACCCCGGGGTACTGGGGAGCTGGCAGAGGAGCTCGCCAAGCTGCTCTCCATCATTTATCAACAGTTCCGGCAAACTGGGAGGTCCCAGAAGGCTGGAGGTCAGCCAGTGTGATGCCCGGCTACAAGAAGGGCAGGAAGGAGGATCTGGGAAACTACAGGCCTGTCAGCCTGATGTTGGTGCTGTGGAAGATTATGAAGCAGATTATCTGGAATGCATCACGTGGCATGTGCCGGACACTCGGGGCATCGGTCCCAGCCAGCACAGGGTTATGAAAGGCAGGTCCTGCTTGACTAACCCGATCTCCTTCTATGACAAGATGACCCACCTAGCGGATGAGGGAAAGGCCGTGGATGTGTCTGCCTGGACCTTAGTAAAGCCCTTGACACCATCTCCCACAGCATCCTCCTGGAGAAACTGGCTGCCCATGGCTTGGGCAGGTGTACTCTGTGCTGGGTTAAAAGCTGGCTGGCTGGCCGAGCTCAGCTGGTGGTGAATGGAGTCACATCCAGCCGGGGACTGGTCACAAGTGGTGTTCCCCAGGGCTCAGTGCTGGGACCAGTGCTGTTTAGTATCTTTATTGATGATCTGGACAAGGGGATAGAGTGCCCCCTCAGTAAGTTTGCAGGTGACACCAAGCTGATGGGGGTGAACGTTGATCTGCTGTAGGGCAGGAGGCGCTGCAGAGGTCTGGCTGGATTGATGGACTGAGGCCATTTGTATGAGGTTCAACCAGGCTCAGTGCTGGGCCCTGCACTTGGGTCACACCAGCCCCACACAGCACTACAGGCTGGGGCAGAGCGGCTGGGAAGTGCCTGGTGGGAAAGGGCCTGGGGGTGCTGGCTGAAAGACGGTCAGTTGTTCAACTGAAGATGAGCAGCAGTGTGCCTAGGTGGCCAAGGCGGCCAACAGCATCCTGGCTTTTATCCAAAACAGTGTGGCCAGCAAGACTAGGGCAGTGATCATTCCCCTGTACTCAGCACTAGTGAGGCTGCACCTTGAACACTGTGTTCAGTTTTGGGCCCCTCACTGCAAGAGGGATGTAGAGGTGCTGGAGCGTGTCCAGAGAAGGGCAACGAAGCTGGTGAAGGGTCTAGAGAACAAGTCTTACAAGGAGAGGCAAGGCTGAGGGAACTGGGGTTGTTTGATCTGGACAAGAGGAGACTCAGGGAGGATATCGCTCTCTACAACTACCTGAAAAGAGGGTGTAGTGAGGTGGATGTCAGTCTCTTCTCCCAGGTAACAAGCAACAGGACAAGACCAAACGGCCTCAGGTTATACCAGGGGAGATTTAGATTGGATATTAGGAAAAATGTCTTCACTGAGAAGGTTGTCAAGCATCGAAACAGGCTGCCCAGGGAGGTGGTGGAATCACCATCCCTGAAGATATTAGAAAAGGTGTAGATGCAGTGCTTAGGGACATAGTTTAGTGATGGACTTGGCAGTCCTGGGTTAACAGTTGGACTTGATGATCTCAAAGGTCGTTTCCAACCTAAATGATTTCGTAATTCTATGATTCTAATAATAACTGGAGGGCTTTTTCAGGCAGTGTAAAAAGGCCACTGTGGGGGTCAGAAAGCAAAGGCTGCCCAGGGGATGGGAAACATGGATAAAAGCAGAGGCACAGCTTGTAGGGGCTTGGGCTGGAATGCACCTTGGGGCTGCAGTGGCACCATTTCCAGGTGGCTGTGTTCCCACCTCAGCTGGCACAATCTTTTTCTTCGTGAGTTCTGCAGAGGCAAACATATGGAAGGGTGTGAAAGTGAACATCCCTCCTGCATCCAACCCATCCACTGATCCCACAGACCACTCCTGTCTCTACATCCATGGGTGCAAACTATCGTCTGTGCCAGGGTGTGCATCTTCCTGGGGCAGATTTTTCATGGCTGGAGAACAGAACCTGCACATGGATATGATGTGTCTTTTCGGGTATATATCCTGTAGGGTAAAATCCAGGCCAAAAGCCTGTCTTATTCCCTTCCTTTATATGCCCTTCTAGTAATTTCAAAACCTGTCCACCTTCCCTACTTTTTATGGCTGTTTTTCATACAACTTTTAATTAACAATAACTTTTCACATTAAAATTTAATTAATTTTTCCCCCCATAGTGAATAATTGGTCAACAATTCACAGCAAGTCTTATTAAAATCCGATGTAATTACTCTCTACATGTCCTGAGAACATTGGTTCTTATGGTCACAATGATTAAAGAACTGAATTCGCTGAATATTATTCTTGGAGCTTACACATCCACCAAATCAAATGTATTGGTCTTTTGTGCTAGACTTGTAAAAACTACACTTCACCCAGCCAAGTTGCTCAGCTAAATCCTTTCTATCAGATTGAATTGGAAAGGACTGTGGAGTTTGTAGGAAAATTTGTAAGTGCCATTCTTCTTTTTGTTCTTATTGCTTGGATTGCTGATTGCATTCTCCCCTGTCTGCCTCACTAGATTTTCCACCAGGGATTTACAACAGCTCACCATATAAAGAAGGAAAGAACAAAATAAGTAATGACCCATCGACGCTTGCCAATTCTGAAGAGGTTATTTACCCGGGGCTTTCAAGTATTTCATAATTATTTGACACTACTGACCGCTTTTGCCAAGTCCACATATTTCTGTATGCCTGCTGCAGACTGCACAAATACTTTCCAGGATTCCAATTACGCACCGGCTCAGCCCAACACATAGCTCTTCCACTCAATTTATGATGCTCACAGGTGTTTCTTAGGATTCAGTGTGCACTGTACCACTCATCACATACCTGCCATCACTTCCTAAGTGTCAAAGGCTCATTTTGCCTTTGTCCCTCCTTGCTCTCTACACTTGCACATAAATCACTCCTATGTTACTGGTGCACAAAGAAACTGCAAGATTTTTGCTGTGATGCTTCACTGAGGCCACTTCACAATGAGTTCAGAAAATAGATAGAAAATTAATTATTTAAAATGCAGAAGACCTCTGATCTATGTTTCTAAGAGCTGGCCTACATTTACAAAGTCAAAGCCCTATTTAGCAGAATTGGATTAAATGCACAAGAGATCTCCTTGGCATTTGGTTTCTCAATACCTTTTGAGACAGAAAGACCCTCACATTGCCAAATGAGGATCAGTGCCTTCCCAAGTCTGAAGGCAGATTGCATTTCTCTTGCTTTCCTTATAAATCACAGATGTTGCAGAGCCTTCACATCCACCCACCACCTGGTAGGTATTAATATTAAACTCTGCTCTCCATTCCAGATGGACTTGATTTTGATTGACTGTGACCTCCTCCATTACCGGCAAAGGCACTCCTTTGGGTGTTAGTGCAGGTGATCAGGACAACTGAAACCTGGTTTTACAGAAACTAGGATATACAATCTCCTTTCTCAAGCCAATAACGAATCTCAGATCTATTCACAGTCTCTCTATACTGACAACAACATCTTATATTTCAAAAAGTAACCTGATAGGGGAAGAGCAAACACATCAAGACTGTCATAACTAAAGAAAAAAAGGGAATTTCCCTTTGCAGGACTAGTCACCAGTTTAAAAATTCAGCTTCAAGGATTTAGGTGCAAGGATCTACCTGTTTGTTCAAATGATTCAGAGAACTGGCCAACAATAAAAATAGACTTGAAATGTATAGCCCTTTAATAGACGAATCACACTAGAATGACTGACAAGACCTTGTAAACGCACAGCTTCCCATGAGCTTAGTGTTTTAAAAAGAGGGAAGATAATTTTCCAGGTTTTGCCTAGCTGCCATTATCAACAGGTAGGTTTCCTAGGACAAAATTATAGTGCGTGTATGAAAAGATGACTAAACGATGGGGGGGGGGGGTGTGTGTGAGGGGAAACAAAACCCCAAAAGGAAATGCTAAGTCACACTGCTACGAAGCTTTCTTCCAGTCAAGATTTCACAGAGGAAAATGTACAAACCCAGCTACCAGGGGAAACCCTTACAGCAGGGTTGTGTGCTTTTTGCTGTTGTTTTCTTTCTCACCAGTGCTTTGGCTAACACACATTAGACCGTTCCTGACACAGCAACATAATCAAGAGACATATTTGGACAGAGCACAAAGCGGTAGAAATGCAGCAGGGGAGGACAAGAACAGTCCATGATACCAGGAAAATTTTGCATATTGATGCTTTTCAGATCAAGGAAGTAAAGCCTGTGGGGAGGCCAAGGAGCTGAAAAGGGGGTTACATTAAGTATAACATTAAAAATTAGTTGCTATCAGAGCTTTAAACTAACTAGTTTGTCCTTTCTCTTTTACTACCTTCCAGTATTGCTTATTTTCTCTAAATCTAAAAATCGGCTTGTGTTGGCAGGAATTTTTACTCACAAAAGGAAGAGCAAGACCTTTTCTAAATCACAGCTAAGATCTAGCATCCACTTTTGCTGATCGAAGCAAAACTTGCATTTTGAGGATAGACAGAAAAGTGAGATAACAAAACCCATGTGAAACTTGATAATAACAACAGCAACAGTCTGTATGGCTGAGGCAAGTGTTTTAAACTGCTCTGCTGTCTATGTGAGCTCACAGTAATGTTCACTTTTAGTTTTGAAAGTCAAAAAGGAAAAAATACACCCTTTAGCTGTCAATCAAAATGCATAAAAACACTGTGAGCCTACAGTAAACCTTCTGATGCAGAAAGCCTGCTCTTCCAAACCTGCAATGTTAGGTGAGACTCACACACCATCAGCAAAGCACATGCCAGCTGCTTAGGTCTTGCATCATGTGCTTTTTAGCACATGAACTCTTGCTTCCTTAAAAATACTTCCCTAGTTAATTTTAATGCCTGACACATAAACTATTAATAACGGGACTCCAAAATGGTGCCAGCACAGCCAGCTGTAAGCCACACTATTTTATTGCTAAATACTAAATGTAAATATGAAAATGGGATTGGAACAGGCCTGGCTCAGCATTGTTTAACATTGAGTTTAAACTGTCTCCTTCAGAGCACACATAACTTCAAACACATTCTTTTTCAGCATTACTCTTGTCTTATATGTGTTTGATAATTGTGCAAATGCATCCCATAACCCTGATGAAACAGGTGCTCATATAATATCCTCAGAAGGGCCACTTTTCAGAGAGAAATAAATGACAGCAGCGGCAACTGCAAAACAAACATGAGTTGGCTACTGCAGTATTGTCACAGCAAGGATTAGTCCTTATGAAAACTCTATTACGGTTTGTCATATTTGTGACTAGGCAGCTGTGGAAACATATAAGAAGCCTACACAGACTTCCCATTTCCTCCCAACTCACAAAAACAAAGCAGTGTGGCTCAGAAAAGGGGGAGTACAACATAAATGATGTGGTAAAGTTTAGCAAGCTTGTTCAACTTTATGGCATGCTGCGTAAGGGAGAAGCTTCAGAGGTTTGTAGTTATCTGGTTCTCCAAGGCAGCTATGTTGAACGTCACTCACTGCTCCACTGAGGGAATTCTTGTTTTAGCATTTGCAAGCTGGAGAGCTGCAGTGATTTCAGCACACAAACTCCCAGAGCATACCCTTCTCCATCTAAAAGCTCAGTAGCAGACACTGCTCATTCCATATTCACAACATGGCCCGGACCCACCTCTCACTCCTTGCTTCATGGGCTGGAAACGCTGGTTGTGTGCAGCTGGTCAGAGAGTGCCTAGAGCACCTGGTTATTCTCATTTCCCTTCTGCACCTTCCCCACTACTGCTCTGATTGCCTAGCATGGCTGTGAAAGAAGATTAGCAAATAGAGACAAGCTAAATGAGTCTTCTTTAAGACAAATGAGAATTTCATTGCATTATCCCTATTTTCAGTCCTAAGGTAACAGCAACCCCAGAAGAAAAGCACAAGGAGAATCAGAAGCAAGGCAAAAAGGTGGTCATTGCTGGACTACAAACTCCCTCAACACCCTAATCTCCTGCAAAGCTCTGCAATTCTCTCCCTGCACTCCCAAGTAATGTACAGATAGCCACCTACCCACAAAAGCATAATGCAACTTGATAAAATACCCAACAGTAACACTTGGTGTTGTTTGGTTTTTTTTCTCCTCAGTGGACAGAACTTTCTCAGGAGCTTATCTGAATAGGTTTTCCAAGGAACTGCAGACAATCATGAATCCTAGCACCTTCATTTTCCCTTAGTAAGTGTATAGCAGCTTGTATGTAAAAGATAAATAAAAATCTCTTAGTAACCAAACAAAAAGAAGGGATGCCACTATCCACGCTTCTCTGCAGAAAAGCAAAACATACAGATGAGATGGTAGACACATTGCTTAGGCAATACTGGAAGTTGCTCAGAAGCCATGGTTGTAAATGAAATGTAAGACTCTGTGGAACAGAAAATAGAATTAGAGGTTGATGACCATTATGGAGTAGCTAGGTGGGTTTTTTTCAGGAAATTGGAATTATGTTACCAGTTTTGAATGCATTAAGTGACTTTATTTTTCACTTCACTTGTGTTGACTATGGACCTGAAACTTTGATGGTATGGCAGTGTTTTGAATTTCTTGATTTCAGGACTTTCCTGATTTCAGACCAAATGCTAGAAAATCTAAACCAAATAGCCTGAGATTATTCTAAGACATCCTGAAGTACTGCTGGGCTACTGCACATTTGCCACTTTCTTTTAGTGATGTCACTGTGACATGACGTTCTGTCATCCAGAGCAGCAAAAGCCTCATTACATGCTGCAGTAATTTAAGGTCAGCTATTTATTTTTTTATTTAATGTATTTCCTCATTTTTTGGCTGCTCTACTTCCACTCTTTGGTCATGGTAAGTGTCTACATTAGGAATTTAGTTCAGCTGTTTAGCTCCACAGATCTGTTCCTACTGGGTTGCATTCCCTGATATATCAGCAGCACCCAATATCAACTGTTAGATTTATCCCAGCTGTTTTATTGAGCTTACCCTGATACTCTGTGGCAAATTACTATTCTACAATGTATTGCCTATTTATTTTTCAATTGTATCATAGACCTTTCCTACCTTGTTTTTGTAGGAGACCTTATTATTAGTGGTATTACGCTACATATTATTACCCACATATGTTAGACTACAAAGTAGTTACAACAAATATGTCAGCAAATGCTGTTCTCCAACCAGCCTTTCTTTTTCTGCTAAAGAAGTTTCTTTTCTGGACAAGAAAAAGTCATTAAGTATGTTTTTACTCAAGCAAGAAAACAAGTGAACAAAGGTTGTACCAGAAAAATAAACATCAGATAAAGTGAGGCAGAGGACTCCAGCTAAATTGCAGAATAATTACTGTCAATATACTTGTTATTCATTTCATTGTTGCCAATCTAGTAATTTTTCATTGTATAATATTGAGATAAGAGATTACTGTTGGGAATTACAAGAAGGAAGACAGGAAGGATAACATACAGCTAGCCAGGCTCTAAATAATCTCACAGTCAGGCTGCATTTGCAAAAACCTGACAGTGGAACCACATTAGATTATACCAAGATCGTGAGAACAGCAGAAAAACGCCCTGAATCAATCCCATGTACCTGTCTACCCAGCTGGAGGCTAAGCAGTGACAGATGTAGGGCAAGGACACATCGGTCTCCCTCATCATTTCCAAAGCTGCAAACAGCCCTACTGCAACCACAGAGAGCAAATAAGGTATTTCCATGCTGGAAAGCTGCTAGGAGAAGCTCTGCATCCCAATCCTACATGTGCGTGTTGGAGAACTGTGAGGTGGTCAGGACTGAAGAAAGAGGGGAAGGTAGTTCATTGAAGGTTCCCTGTTAGCAAAGGGAGTAGTGGATTTTGGACAGATCTGTCTCACAGATGGCTGTCTCTACCGACTGACAGGCCACCAGACCTGTAGTTTTTGCTCGCTCTGTGACCCTTTGCGTTAATGTTAAGCCTAATCACATGGCATGCGCACGCAAGACAACACCCAGATTACTCTGGATTCATCAAGTCTGTCTGACCTTCAGGGAGTACATGAGCTTTAATACAGCTCTGCCATGAAAAAATAAACAGAACCACCCTGCTATCTCTTTTTTAAACAAGCAAGGAAGCAAACAAATGTGCATCCTTCACATCTGTGAAGCTGTGGTGAAGTGATTCTGTGTGTCTGGCAGGTTGAGAGCGCACTCTCCATCTGTGAGAAGGTAGATATCCAGCAGTGTCTCTCCCTGCACAGATCCTGGGGCTTTTATGGCAGCTGAAGCCCTTGTCCAGCTGTGCCCATCTCCCCAGAAATGGTCACAAACCCTATGCAGGGAAAGGAGGTTTCATATCAACCTTCATGCGAAGATGTAGATACACACATGAAAATTGTAACTGCAGTATATTGGGGTAGCGACGCGGAGTAGATTAAAACTCCTTGATAAATCTCAGACTCCAATGGAAACTATCAGTGTTTAGCATCCCCTTCTGATGAATCTATAGGTATTAATTCAGAATGGGTAACTGGTGAGGGCTACCTGACTCCTCTGGTTCATTTCTGCAGCAATTCATACAGCCAGGGTAGCTGTAATGTCAGTCTGTGTATGGGAATTTCCAATCCCAACTTCACATTGGGGTCTGTGTTGTGCACCCACAGAAGGTAACCAGCAGGGTGAGATATAGGCTCAAAAATATTAAGCACTTTGCATAATGTGAAGATAAGCTTGTAAATAAGACACTGAGTATGAAACTGGTTAAAAAAAATATATTCAGGGGAGTTACCAATGGCATCAATATGGTGCTCTGCAAAAGCCTGTCCTGTATTCACCAGCTTTCGCAATTGCTGTTGATGGGCTGGATAATGCTCCCTAAACCTACAGGTTAACCAACATGGGAAGAGAGAAAGGGAGGAGAGAATGAAAAACCTGACAAGCTGGAAACAAATGGAAAAAATGAGATCCACTTTATCAAGGACAAGTAGAAGTTTCCAAACCAAGCAGAAACAATCACCTGCAAGAACACAGTTGGGGGGGAAAAAAAAAGAAAAAAAAAAGTAAGGAGCATATCGCACTCTACAAACAACAGGAAAACCTGCAAGAAAATGACATTTCTCTTTTCTTTCAGTTATAAAGATTCAAGTGTAATACTGTGTCCATTTTTAGGTACTGTGTAGAAAAAGGGCAGCGGGAGGGAGGAAAAAAGAGTAAAAGTGAATGCTAATAGACCCAACTTGCAACACGAGATTTGGCATAGACGTCAGGGAAAAACTTTCTAGTGGTAAGTATAGCAAGGCACAGGAATAGATTGCCTGGGAAGCCTTCCAAAATAGGTAGACATCTGTCAGCTAATGATGAAAGTATAGTTGATCCTGCTGTGGGTAAAAGGATGGATGGGATGATCTCTTGATCTCTAATTTTTGATAAAACACATTATTAAATATACATTTAAGCAGAAGCAAAAGATGCTACTGGCTTCCAATGATCATGTTACATTGCATAGCTTAAACTGCAGTTAAAAAGAAAAAAGGAAAATTTTTACATGTTTAGCCTCTTACAACTTTTTAAATTATTATTATTTAAAGGAAAAAAAAGGCTCAGGCATAATGAGATGTTAGCATTTAAATGACTCCAGCTGTGTACTGAAGTGCACATCTTCTAGGGAATAAGCAATGTCCCCTCTTTGACTGCTAATGTTTGCACAGAGAAAAATTATCTGCGCACATGGCTGTAGTCTCACAATGAAAGAAAGTCAATGTAATATGAAGAATTACGGAGGTCAAAGTGCTGAAGGAACCTGAATCACTACTTCCTTTACTTTTTTTCAGATAGAGAAAGGGTGTGGGTGTGTGGGTGTGTGTGCGCGCGCATGCACACACGCGCCAGTATGTGTCATGTGTCTACATATGTACCCATTCATGGCTACATTTACATTGTATGGAAGTTATGTTTTGTTTTGTTGTGGGTTTGTTTTATTTTAAATAACATTAATGAACTCTGGCTTTACATGTTTGAGTGTGATGGTCTCAGTACCAGCCTCTCATCTACACAGGCAGAGGAAATTTTTACAGAGATGACTGCAAGTGGTTCTTTGCACTGAGTTACATCTAGGCAAAATACTCATTGAGCACACACACAGGTGGTCTTATTTTAAACATTCTTCCCTCATCTCCAGCCAAAGAAGTCCTTAGCAACTGCCATATCCAAGCCAAGCTTTCATCTTCAGCTTGTTGTGGAATATTATTGTACTAGACAAACATAGGGAGAATATTTGGATAATGGATTATACTTTTCAACCTGAGGTAATTCAAAAGGTTGAAGGGATTTTGTTCAATGTTACATCCAGTAAACAGAGTATCACCTTTCAGCGCAGCCAAGAATGGAAACATTTAGCTGAAAATGTAAGCATGTCGGTAAGTAAAGGAAATGGTATTGTTTTGCTATAAAAGTTCAAAATAACCACTGAAATGGCTCTAAGCAAACCTCAAATCTTCCAGTCACATGCGAGTCTTAACACTTCTTATTTACCTTGCTATTAGTACTACCCCCCCCCCCCGCCCCCGATTTTTACATTAAACAGCTTTTCTTTTTTAGAGAGATTCCAAAATGCTTTAAGGGCTCATATGCAGCAATCAAATACAGCTATGGAGCGAAGCCACAGTTTCAGAAGCATACAAACTGTGTGTGCCAATTTTTCTAAATGCTTAACTGAAAACTGAGTTTATAAACCCAGTAACAGCACAGGTTATCACAGGGGTGCCTGGAAGAACATTCTATTACTGTAGCATGGAACTATGGGCTCCAGGGCTACGGCAAGTCATGTTCTCAGCTTGTGTCAAGGACCCCTTGATTAAGAAAATAGACCAGCTAAGAGATATTTAAATTTCCTCCAGCACTTCTGGTGTCTATGATTTCACACAAAGCAAACCTAAGCAAGGGCATAGGTCTTGCAAGCCACATCACTGAAACCGTCTAGAGCCACTGAGAAAGTCTTTAAAAGGGGTGACCTAGCGCTCTCTTGGTGGAAGTTTACTTTGCAATAAGCTGACTGTCATCTCCTACACCTGTCCTGCTCACTGCCACATCTGCTTAGGTAGGTTCCTACCATGCACTTGCATAGGCCAGGAATGTGTTGGCTGGAAGGAACCTCTGGAGGTCATCTAATGCTACTGCCTGCTCAAGGCAGAGCCCTTGTCCAACCTTATATCAGGGTCAGCTGTAGGTGATGATGCAAAGTTTTTGTACATCTGCCATAGCTTTCCTTTCTTCATCTCTCTCCCTCTTTGTCTCAGCTAGGCTTCTTAAGGTTGTCAAGAACTTCATGAACATTCAGACCTGCAAAAACACATGCACAGTCGTCTGTACCACACACTGCAGTCTGCATACAGATTTATTACAGAGCCATCTGCATGAATAGCCAAAACAGTGAGAATACACCTTGTTTTTATGTATGTATGAATGACTGCTCAGGCATGCAGGAGAAAGTGGAAACTCTAGCATTTGGACCTACAGGGCTGTCAAAGTGACCTCTTAATAGACTGGCAGGGTCTGTAAATATCATTCATTCATTTTACCAGTTTATTTGTTAGAGCTTGACTTTCTTTCTGATATGTTTGCCTACTCCCAATTTTCAAAGGTCAGTTTGGCTAGTTTGAATCATATCCATGATTCACAGAATTACACTCCCCTGTAATGCTGCCAAGAAAACAAGCTGAAACACAGTATAATAGCTCTAGGACTAACTCACTCTTTACCAGTTATTCTGGGGGTTATCTCTAATGCTGCAAGATGAAACCATTTCCATTTCTACCACAAGCAGCAAGGAGATTCAAATTCTGGTGAGCAAGCTCTCTCCAAGCTTGAGTGGCTGCTGTTCATCCATTAACTGTAGGTCTTGCTTATACTGTCCCTTCATGCTTCCTGAGTTTTGATTGCTTTGGCTGGGTGTAACAGAGAGACTGTGGTTGTTATCAGCAAACACTGTCAATCAGCTTATTTGTTGAATTTGGTGCAGAAATTCACTGGCTTGGCTTTGTACTCTGTACACAGCCTTAGTAGTGCTTTGCTCTGTAAAACAAATGTGCTCCTCCATATTCTTCCTTCTGTTGCCAAATCTCATCGATACTGAAATGGTGTCCTGGTATATGGTGATAGAAAGCAGCGTACAGGCAAAACATAATCCACAGTATTTTGTTCCTTCATTTTCAGTTTACAACTGGCTGTTTCCAAGTGATGGATCTATCAGTGTTTACCTTCAAATGAGAAGGTGTAACTGCCTGGGATTTCACCACTAGATATGAAAGCTCTGTAGTAAATATACTGCCTTTGGATATGAAGTTTAATAAGCTTAGTGCTATTGCTCTGTACTATTGGGGATAAACTTGAATACTGCCACATTTCTGGATATGGAAACATTTGTCTATTAATTGCCTGTTTAACATTGTGTATTAAAGACATTTACTGTGGCCTGGCATTAAGGTAAATTAATACTATTTGCCTCTTCTCAATGCAGTTACCAAGAAATGTGCTGTTTCACTAGCCTACTACAGACAGCCTGCCTGCACCCCACAG
Organism: Falco peregrinus; assembly: GCF_023634155.1. Taxonomy (NCBI): domain Eukaryota; kingdom Metazoa; phylum Chordata; class Aves; order Falconiformes; family Falconidae; genus Falco; species Falco peregrinus. The sequence goes on along the minus strand of NC_073723.1, from coordinate 55,151,868 downwards.
CTGCCTGCCTGCTCGCTGGGCATCCTGCAGCCCTGCGAAAGTGATAAGCACCAAAGAGGTTGCAGCTTTGACAAGTCTCTTTCCTTCACTCTGAAACTCAGCTTTTGTTTTTATCCTACCAGTTCCTGCTTAGGTTTACTTACCACATTTAAACATTCCTACTTTTCCTTGCAATGTTACACTGAATGACACCCAGCTTCAGTTTCCTGAGTGCCTCCTGCTTCTCCAGGCATGCTGCATGGCTGGCTGCCTGCACACACCTTCCTCTGGAGTGAAAAGTGCCAGCAAAATTTTCCTCTGAGAGGATTTTTGTTCATAATGGCCTTCTCAGACAGGCCACAGTGGAATTAGGAATCAGTGTGGTGATTTAATTGGACAGCTTGCTTTCTTTTCTACGCACTAGAGACTTTCCCTCCATCTGCTTTCATGAGACTCAAGACTAGCCCTTAAATGGAGGACTTAGACTGAAATTGGTGTACTTTACTAGCATGAGGGCTGAGTAGAAATTAAAAAGCCAGGTTCTGAAGGAGCATTATTTCTGGATGATTCTCAACGAGTCAATGCTGAATGCTGTGAATTGTTGATTTTCTCTTTTACCTTTGTACAGGCCAGGAATGCCTCTTCTTCAGCCAAACTGTACATGGTGACATCTAAACCTGGGCATGAAATACTGTCACCTGACTTCGAAGAAGCTCCTGCACTCTTTCTGCAGTGTTTACTTCTGTTAGTGTTACTCCCTCAAGCTCCCTTCCCACATTTACGGTGTCCCAATGCCTCATGGTTTGCCAGTGATTAACAGTGCTAATATTTAGCAATTTTTTCAGCAGTAAGAAAGTATAGAATTATGCCAGATCTCTTCCCAGCTCTGTTTAATGATAGGTAAGCCTATGTTTCAATACTCAAAGTGCATTGTAACAACAAAGCATGTCAGGACTAAGGGCAGAAATTAGCTTAATCACATGGAACACTTTGGCTGAAGAAAAGGTCTAATGCTGCTTTAACTAAATTAAGATAGCATTAAATCAGAGATGCTATCTTCATGTACAGTTAATCAAATCCATTAAAATCCTGCTTTATATAAATTAACTTTTTCTATAGCAAAATATCTGCTGTTAGACTAGTTCCATTTTAATCTTCAGTCAGGAAAAAAAACCAAACCACCCCTGGATTGATTGAGAACACTTCCAGTTTGAACCACATTACTTAGCAGACATTGATTTTATTAGTCACATGGTGTTGTTCCTATTACCCAGCTGAGTGCATATTCAAGCTCCTTGAGCAACAGTGCTTGCCCAGACAAAATATAAATTTTGATTTCCAAGGACGCTTTTAAATAAATCGCTAAAATTGCTTTTCTACAAACATGGAGGACAAAATCCTTTTCACTTGAATGTTCACAGGAAGGAAAACAAAACAGTTTGAGGCAAACATTATTGCTTCCAATCCAGCTCTATGTTACAGCAAGTAAACAGAAAATGCTTGAGCTGTCTCCAGTCCAAGATTTCAAATATGTCCTTTATCTGGATTTGGAGAGAAAGAAGACATTTCAAACTAGGACAAGGAAGAGGCCTCAACACATGGCGATGAGGGTCTCCAGTTATGGGGATCAGATCAGGTCTCAGTTACCAGCTGGTTAGCTCTACAAAACAGAGCTACTACTGGAAGATCTGAGTCAATACTGTCACAGCGCAGCCGGTGCCAGAGGTTTATTTCACCAATTTGAATTAGTGAGTCAAATCCTGAAACTTTAAACCCCTGGTCCTTGTTCTAGCATAGGGTAGTTTTTTATCCTGGGACATGTGCCTTGTTCTTTTCAGAAACTCTTTTTTATTCCCTTGAAAAATTTTGGTCTAGAAGAATCCAAAATTCCCAGGAAAAGACAGTTTTGTCAGATAGGTGCTATCTTAAAGGGAGGAGACAGTGAGTTATGTGAAGATCGTCTCCTCATAGCCAGTCTCAAGCTTACCAGCCGATTTTGCCATCCAGTCCTGAATGAAAGTAAGTATGGCAGGGAAAGCTCCTTCTAGGAGGAGAATGAACAGCGTTTTTCAATTGCATTGCATATGGATTACTTGCTATATCGGGATAGTTCTTCACCTTAGATACTACATAATTTCAGCCACTTTAAGACTCAAACTTTCCATTCATCCAAAGGCAAAAGGTCGTCACTGGTATGCATTAGGAGTGAAGTCCTCAACACAACAACCACACTACAAATACATTTTCTAGTTTAACTCTGAGTATCTCTAAGCCTTACTATTTAATAAATGAAACCTCTTCAGATGCAAAGCTTTATACACAAAACAGGCTCCATTAATAAAATGTTGTTCTGTGTCATTTAGCAAATCAGGAAACGTCTGGCCACGTTAATCGATGGGAAGCAATTACTTCAAAAAGTCCATGTTTCTGACTAAAAGCATGCATTGAAATTAATTTAAATGGATAATAAAAAAATACTTTCACGCTTTACTGACAAGTAACGGTAGAAATATTATCCTAATGGCTTATGAACTTCTTGTCAGAGAGTGATGTACAGTGGAAATATTACGATCAGCAGACTTTGTGTTCTGCACTTGACATAATAAATTAGTGGAAATTATTAATGCATTTAATTTCTTTGGATATTTTATGTTAACTACAGAGAAAATACAAGTGATGTTCTGTCCCTTGACAAGTCTTAACCTCAAGTCTTTGTCTACACCAGCACAACAGTTTCTCTAGCTACACCAGACTAAAACTGGCACAGCTACTCTCATGTGGATGCAGTTAAATCTTTCATACCAATAGACCTGTTCCCACAGGAGGAAGAGAGTAAATTGGTTTTATATCTTATCCATGTCTGCACCTGTGCCATCAACAACAGAGAACTCTTTCATTTATTCATAATTTTAATGTGCTTGGTATTTTCAGCATATATGAATAGCTTCTGTGTTTGGATCAAACTTCATTTATAAATTGACATAGGTGTTTCTCTATCGCCAACTCCATACGCACTTATTAACTTGATGCTGTGTCTAATGCTATCACAGATATTTAAGCTAAGCGTTGCTGTGCTGTTGAGAACAACCAGTGGTGTCCACATGGACAGCTGCTGCAGCTCAGCAGAATTACAGCAGCATATCAGCCCCCCGTTACTCACTATGCTTGGAGTTGCAACAGCCTGGAGTTACGCATGTTTCTGGAATTATTCAAGGTGAAGGATCCTATATCATCATAACTTTCACATCCTCTGCTTGAGGTGGTTCTGCTAGTAAAACCCTAACACAGGCAGTTATGACCTCGATATCCTTGCCACTGTCACTCAGACTGTTCTGCTACCCCACCATGAGCTACTTACCTATTTACCTATCATATGGGGTTCAGCTGTAGTTACAGATGCATGCCATAGATATATTCACAAATTGTGTGGGGCCTTTATACTTCTATATCTGTGTCCATATTTTGGAGAAAGGGAGCCCTTATACCAGCAGAGTAAAGGAATATGGCTTTACAGTCCATAAAACAAATTATTTGGGGCCAACTACCTCAAAGTAAGAAAGTTTGAATTTTTCACCATTCTCCTAATGTGTTATTGACCTGAAGAGCAAGAAGAACCCAGATAGCTCTCCCTCAAGGAACCAAAAAAAAAAAAAAGAAAGAAAGAAAAAAAAAGGCCAAAAAAAAGCGGCATCTTGTCACATTTTCCTAAAAACACAGTGGTTTGCAAAACCTAGAATAATCACCATATTTCAGTTAGATTGAGCCATTACCAAAAAAAGAAAAAAAGTTTGATATTCAGAACATCTCTTCCAAACAGCTTCTTAATCAATGTGTCCTTCCAGCCAGGTAACCGGCGTGACAGGTCAAGGAAGATTTTGCACTCCTCGTGACAGTTTGCTTCCAGCTGCCTGTGCATCTAAAGCCAGGAGGAGACAGAGAGGACATCACCTCTAGGGATGCTGACAGAAATAGATATTTGCGTTTAGGGTTTTGTTCTTATCGGCAGGAAAATGCCTTTGAGGAATAAAGCCTGGATTACACAAAAGCATAAAAGCAGAACTCTTTTTTTTTTTTTTTTTTTTTTTTTGTCTGAGTGTACTTCCATTAACAGTTAGGGTCTGCTGCTCACAGAAGCCTCTGTGAAAATGAGAGTCTGTCCTCACACAGCTGCAGCAGAAGAAAGGAGTCTCAAAATGAAAGTTAGCACATGCCAACTTTAAAGTTCCTTGCAAAGGCCATATGGATGGCAAAAATCATGCGCAAGGCATTTGTACCTCTCGTGCATATCCACAGATACGTGGGGTGCGCAGGCTGCTGAGCCTGTGCTTTGCCCAGGGCAGCCATGACTGCATTCTCATGTAAAAAGCCACACAGCAGCAACATTTGTGTGACACCACAGCCAGACTAACAAACACATGATGAATTATAGGACTTTCATATGAGAGCTGACTCACACCCAGCTTACTCACAGCAGAGTGTGCTTCCTGCACTTAGCTTTGTAAATGTACCCTCAGAGACACTGCAGAGTGTATTATAAACAAGTAAATACAGAGAAGTAACTTTCTTTTGTAAGCTTTTCTCTCTTCCCTCATTTGAGAGCTTCCTCATCAAGACATCATCCCTGATGTCTTGCTGCCTATTCCTCAAAAGCCACAAGAGAGTAAATTTAGATTCTTTCAGGGATAGACTTAGAACATGCACAGTACTTCAGAGGGGGAAAAAAAAAAAGAAAAGCTTTTCCAGCTCACATAAAATTGGACTTCTTAGTTAAATACAATTTCTCTGCAATTATTATTGTCTAGTATTTCAGCTGACTCAGCTATTGCTTATAAACACAGCTATTACCAAAGGATGCTCAGTTTCCAGAATAGCCAATTTAACAAGAAGTTGGAGTCTTGCAAAAACACCATGAGAAATGTAGCTGCATTTAACAGAACCTAAGAGGGGAAATAAAGCAGTGACTTACTGCTAAAAGACTTCATGGATAGACAGAGAGTAAGCTACCAAGCACTGCTCCATTCCCTGAAAAAAGGAAATCTAATGTATATTACACAATTTGAAGAACAGGACAATAGCCAAAAGTTCCTCAGCTAAGACTGACCAAGCTCCAAGGTGTCTCTTCAGGGTACAACCCAAGTGGTAAAGAACGTCAGTCTATATGTATTAGAGACACAAAGGAACCCCCTCTGCTCTTGTTAAGGTTTTGACTTGTGTCAGTGCTGTTTGATGGCTGTAACCCCAGGCTAGAACAGTCAGGAGGAAACAAAGAAATCTATCCACATTCGTCTAAGATGAGCTCAGTGAAAGGAGTACTGATTGGGTCATGCCAGAGGATAAGGTGCACCTGTAAGGAAAAATTAACTGTTCCTCTCTTCTCTACCACTGTATGTCACCAGGATATTTTTCAAGGTCATTTGAGACATAAGTCTGGCTTTTCAGGCACGATTTTCCCCCTCTTCTTTAGCTGTATGACAATACTGGAAAGTTCAGTGATGTGACCAATATATTTCAGGTGTTCCCTGAGCTAGTTTCTTGCCAGTAAAGTTGAATCACCTGACTCATATAGGAAGGCAGTATATAATGCTGCTGCTTTACTTTACAGCTAGAGCAGACAGGCAAGGATGATACAATGCCTTCAGGAATCTTGACATGATTGATATGTGACTATATTCCCAAGTGTAGTCGTGCAAAATAAAACTACAAGGAAGTAAGCCCTGATCTGAGTGTACCATAAGCACAGCAGTAGAGCTGTTTGCATCCCTGCTTTGTGAAGGCAGGAAAGATCAGCTAATACACTAGTGGGCACACTGCTACCTAGCTAGCACAAACAAACTCTGCAAATGCCGCCATTAAATAAAAGAAAAAAACACAACTAAACAGTCTGTCAAAGTACTATCAAGAGAAGAGAAATATTAAGGCAATGTCAGACTGATTGCCACCAGGCATAGCTTGATGTTTGTAGAGAGTGACATTGTGAAATGCTCCTGAGAAATCTCCCTTTGGCATGGGGGAGAGTTTTCGTATTTACCCTAGAACTACTTCTGAGCTATTTGCACTCACTGCCACAAGAGTTTCTGTCAAGAGGACAGCTGGGAGCTCTTGCAAGAAAATGTTTCTTAGGGTGTCATTCACTAAGAAATGCATGATACATGCAATCCAACTTTTCTGGGTTGTTTCAACGATAATGCAAACACTACTCAGCTTGAAAACACAGAGATGCTCTTGATGGAAGACAGAATTTTGATGAGACCAAAGGGGAGCCAAAATCGTCGAATGTCAGGAGGAACATGTGTTCCTTTTTGTCCTGCATGGCAAGTATGAGTTACTGCTTCCAGAAGCTTCCTCCAGTCTGCAATTCTAAACTATAGCAAAATGGGAGATAGAAATGTTTTGGTGAGGGAGAGAAGGAAAGAGGAGCTTTGGTTGCTTGCTTGCTATTTCAAAAAAATGAAATAGCTTTTCAAGCCAAAATCTTGAAGACAGGATGAAGGGCACATTTCCAGAAACATCAGCTTTTTAGAGACAAATAATCTACTGCTTGGTTTGCATAGATACTAATTCCTGGTCATTTTTCCCTAATGCTCATAATCTGGAACAACGTTCATAATAATAATTAGTCAGGTTAACTACTGGATAGTGCTTGACAAGATGAACTGATCAGCCCTGTCACACTGTTGAAAAGTTATTTTTACCTTGATTTCCTAGACTTTTAGGTAGTTCTTCTTTCAGAAATACACAATTTTAAGTACTCTATGTTTAAAGCATTGTAGCCCAGCTGATGGGCTCAGATGTCAAACACCTGCTTAAATGTTTCTCTCCACTAGGTTATGCTGGATCATTACCTGACTGCACAAAGTTTCATCCCCCAAGTGGCAAAACTTCCCGTGCCTTTGGATGCAGAGTCAGGCTTTCAGATCAAATTGCCTGTCTTCTGCAAAATTATTCTGCAGAAGTGGGAGGAGCGTGGCTGGATGTGTTAGACAAAGCCTTGCATGTTAATTCTCTCCTTCACAGTTCTTTTTCTTTAATCAACAAAATCATCTACAAAACATGTTTTCTATTCATTAAGACAATGATTTTGACCCTGCTGCCTCCCTGCTTCTTTTACATGACTACTGAAAGTTGGTCTGCTAATGCTAATCACATACCACCTTGTTGACAATCGAGCTAATCTGATTTCTGCTCAAGTAATGTACTTGGGTTGTAAAACCCGTGGATTTCAGATGTCTAGTAGAAAATTCAACACTACCTGCAAGTTATTCACTAACCAGAGTGCTTCATCAATGCAAGGTATTAGTTAACTTCTCATTTATTTTCCTAGCACAAGAACATCAGGCAGTTGCTCTTTCGAGGCACTCATCCCAAATCCTGGCTGCCCAATTCACATGCCCACTGCATACACAGTCTGGATTTTAAAAGGTAAAAGCAATAGGGCATATTTGCAGCTCTATAACAGTGGGAATTAAAAGCATAAATCCTATCACCATGTACAACAGGTTTGTATCTTAGTCCCTGCTAAGTGTGTGGAAAATTTGAACTAATCAGGCCATCACTGAGAGGTACAGTTTGCAGGGGGGACGCTTAGTATAAAATGTGTTAGGACTTTTCAGGTTCATTCTCTCTTTTGTGCATATTAGACTTTTTGCCTTACTTTGACCCTATCCAGCTATTTAAAGGATCTTAAGTGCTTTGTTCATTGCAATTTGCAGTCCATAGCTCCTATCCTTTCTTTCATCTCTGAAGAGAAAGACAAGAAAAAAGAAAAAAGGAGGAAAAAACCCCCCTCCCTGTCATCTGTACAGTCATGCAGCCAATGCTAATACTTTTTACAGAAGTGTCTCACCTGGGATGTTTTACTTGTTCCCCTTCGACTGATGGTATTAAAGGTCTTTGGAGATACTTTTGTTTCATCCTTCTGTTCTAGTTTAGCAAGGGTGATGACACACCAACTGAAATGTCTGGAGGCTTGTTAGCAAAAACCCTGTCACTGGGAGGGATCAAAGTGTTTTTGTGCTGAGTCCCTAGAGCACTGATCCTGGCAATACAGCTGGACTCAGATGCAGTCTCCACATGGTCTAACATGACAAGCAGCTGGATCCTCAAGCCAACAGACAGAGAGTTGTTTTCTCAGGATGAATAGAGTTGTTTTCTCAGAATGAATAGCGCTTCCCAAAACCAAGGGGTGAAATGAGCACCATTGCCAGAAAACCTTACTTAATTTATTTCAGGATGTATGTGGAAAAAAAATACTACTTCTTTCATCTTACTGAGAAGAAGAAACTGGTTCCTTTCTCTGCAGAAAAAACAGAATGAGAACCTGAGCAAACTCATCACTGCACATCAAATTTTTGAACAACAGGGGAGTTGGGAACAATTCACTTCCACGAGGCCAGCCCTCTGTGTTGATAAGGAATGATTTTAAGCTGAAAATAAGCCTGAGACTGGCTGTCAAATGTATATGTAATCATTGCAGTCTAGCTGGAGGACGATCCACAAACACAAGCTGGCTGTACATCAGTAATCAAATAATTGACTGGCTGACAACTGAAACCAGCATTTGGCTTGATGCCCCTGACTAGACGGGAAATGACATTTCCTGCATCTTGATAAAGCAGATGTCACTTGGTCCCTCCAGCAAAATACACGGCACCAGGGGCATCTTTAGTAAAGATTCCTTCCCACACATGTGATATTGGTCAGTTAAAAAGAATCCCCCTCCTCCTGCAGTTTTATTAGGCAGTAGCTTTTAACAGGCTAAACATATAGGGGTGAAAAATGTATACCACAGAAACATCTTCATAGCTGACTAAATCTGTTGCAGTGCTGCTTTCCCTAGCTGGTGTTCCTGCTCTCATTTAGGTTGTGCCCTTCCCTGAGGACACACTCCCTCCTGCACAGAAATGCAGCACTTTCTCAAGAAAACAGACATATGGCAGGGGCTCACCAGTTCAGAGTGACTTGTGAGTTAACTACATCTTGGGCACTCTGTGGTCCCGAGCAAGTTGTTTTGCTGCCTGTCTTGGTTTCCATTAATTTAGCCTACAAGGTTTCATTCTTTATGTGTTTTGCAGGTACAGAAATAGTAACTGTTATTGCAGTTAGTAAATAGAATGTGATTGACATTTTCCAGTTTGACCCTGTTTTTGTGAATAATGCGTGCCTTTCACTGGCAGTTTACTACATAGATGTGGATTTAACTTAAATCCCTAAGCCATCTTGCACGTTGTTTACTTCGTTGCCCAGCACTTCAGAAAGTCACGTGGAAGGTAGAATAGGCTTCTCTGGGAGCAGGCAGAAACACGGAGGAAGCAATGTGCAGCATGTGCAAGCACCACTCTTCTGTTCCTGTGATTACTTTTTAGTTGTTTTAATTCTCTGGACCAGCTCACCTCAAAATCACACTAACACGAGCAAGGAAGGCAAAAGAAGGGATAGGGGGCTGACTGCAGTCCCAGACAGCAGCTGCCTCTGCGAACAAGCGATCGGGCTCCCCGTAGACCTCTGTTTGTAGCCTCTCCCAGAGGGAAGGGGAGGTAGTTTAGTTCTGGCCCTGTGGGAGAAAAATAACAGTACTGCCATCTTGCCAGAACTCAGCACTGCCAGTCTGTTTTGCCAAGAAGCCTTTGGGACTGCAGAGTAGATGCTCCCTTGATTAAATATGAAGAATTTGCATTACCAGATTACTCCACTAATCCATCCAACTCCACATTCTGTCCCTGACAGCAGCCAGAACAGGTTCTTCAGAGACTGAAGTCCTCATTATAGACAATTTTACAGCTAATAAAATTCTAAAAGCCTGCATGCAGACAAATCCCTGCAGTTTTTGCATTAGGAGTTTGCACAAGTTAAAGCTTAGAGCTGACCATTGCACTTGGCCTAGCAGAAAATGTCAAGCCCCCATTACCCTTAGAGCTTATGTTACTAATAAGCAATGAAAACACAGAAGCATAACTACAGTTATCTGCATGGTAACAAAGGACTGTCCTTAGAGAACATAGCCTTTATAATTACACTTAGAGGGAAGAAAAGTACATCTTCCTGTGGCTGCCTTTTCCTTCCTGCCCCAAGTGCAAAGGTCTGAAAGCATCTCCCCAGGATGAGTGCTGCATGCAGGATTCCAGATGCAAAACGTAACCCCTGTGTAATCCGTCAGGCTGGTTACAGCATTTGGTATGCTGCAAGGATAGCCAAGCTGAACTTAAGGAGGCAAAAATCGATTCATAAACAACGTTTAGATTTGATAACTGTCCAAACGTTTACCGCTTGGGTGAAGATAATTGTACTTGCATGCATTTCTGAAATCTATGGCCAGGGTGAAAATAGGTATCATTCAATAACTCATTTCTCAACAGTAGCTGTAAATATACTGGCTGATCTATAAAGGTGGCTTGGATTCTTTTTTTGTATTGCTTCTTCCATAGTTGTTCATCACCTTCTTTTTCTGTTACTCTCCCCACCTCCCTGGACTTAGTTTAATTTGCACAATCCCTGTAGTACAAGCATGTCACACATTTATACCACAGCCTGTTACCACCCCACACGATGAATACAAAAGGCTTAAATGTTATAAGTATTAGTGCATGCAAGCAACAACAAACACTGTGAAGAACTGCTTTGGAAGGTGCACGCAAAGTCTAGGGAGCTTTTCATTCTGGATCAACAGGAGTGATAGAGGCAGTCTAGGCATGTCTTTGGGCTAGACAATTGTTTAGGCATAGTCTGTAATCAAGGGCTGTATATAGCTCACTTTTGCAGGGCCAGAAGCAACATCAGGCACTCAGAATATTTAATGAAGCCATGATTCCTTAGTAGATGAGGATGATCCAAGTCAGCTGTGCCCCAGCCCAGCATTGTATCCAGGGGCTCTGTCCCCAGCTGTGCCTTTTCCCCCTCCCTTGCCCCAGGATTGATACCCACACAGCTGCATGAAGAGCTTTGTGTTTGAGGAGCTGAAACTAACTGTATAAAACTAAAAAAAAAAATCTTCAGAAGCATTCAGCTGGTTCAGATCTCATACCATAACCTTACAAGCAGCAACAGAAAAAAAAAAAGAAGGGTGGGAACATAAAACTGGGGTCAGAAGGAATAGAGGAATCAGAGTAGCTCTGTTTTAGACTAGCTTATGCTGCATAGGATTGCATTATCACTCACTTCAGGGGTTTCACTTACACTGCTTTCAGAGGGCAAAGAGACTTCAAAATAAGCAGCGTTCCCTCATCTCACCACATTAGGGTGCCTCATGCTTCCAGATGTAAACAAAACCGCACCCTTGAGGCAAGACTCTGACTTGGACTTTAGAACCAGGCTTCTGGTAACACCGAGAAGAGTGAAGGCTTTTATAGTGGTTGGTGCCCCCAGTCCTGCAGGAAAGGTGTAGTGGGGGATACAGAAAGGCACCTGCACTGTTTTTGCCTGGGCACCCCCAGTCCTGCAGTTCTCGTTACTTGCATATACCTGCCACCCTGGGGATAATTAAGTACTGTATCAATTTGTTTATAAATTTTCTCCATTACAATTACTGACCCATCCATTAGAGCAATTTGCATCCTATGGTCTTCAGAAACCTGGTGGTCTATATCACTTAATGACAGTCCACAAGGCAATTGTGGCTCTAGGCATTAAGTCAGCATAAACCTGCCTTGCCACCAGGTAATTACTAGGGCAGCAGATCTGCCTATTTGGGCTTCTCATTCCCATCCTCGCATAATTTCTTCTTTTGCATGGGGCGCAAGAAAGGAGGGGCAGAACCAAGTGTCTGAGCATGCCACAGCTTCATCTGTCTGTGGTACTGCTCTCACACTGTCTGAAAGCAAACGTGAAACAATAGCCTAAGAAACTGGGCATATTGCTGTAGGCTTAAATTTGCTGTCTGAGGATCTCCTGCTTGTCTGAAAACATTGTCTAAGGGTTCATAGAATAGAGGAGTCTGTAACACCGTGGCATTACACTATCTTGTGTGTATCAGAGCTGCTACAAAGAGGAGGAGAACAACTGTCATCTGACACAATGCAATCAGACCTCTGGCTTCCTCTCCATGCCTTTGGGATTTAAGGTCTTTTTTTTTTTTTTTTAACCTTCAATTCTCCTGCAAACCTAATCTATCTGTTATCCTACACAAGCATATAAAGGTTAAGCTTGAGTGACACAAAGTTCATAGAGAGGCAAGCATCCATTATTACTTCTAAGCACCAAAAGTCAACTTGCTTCTCTACTACTCTGGTGTTAACGTTTCACCTTTGTTTAACACAAAAGAGTTCTGCAAAGCAGCACAAAACACATGGTGTAAGCAAGGAGTATATGCTGAAGCAGTTGTATTCACTGCTTGCTTCTTGGATAGTGTGTAAGGTACAAGCAAAATGTTGCATCTTTTCATGCATTAACCTGATTTGTAGTGGTAGAAATGACTATGTGGGAAACAAAATAGTTGGGGGTGGGAGTGGAATACAAAGATGTGGCCTTTACCTGCTCCTCTCTAACCTGCAGGCTGATGAACAGTGATTGCACAGTGTTTTAGTACTGCCTGGAGACTGCCTAAATCCTGGATTAAACAATCATGGACTAGACTGCTGACTCCACTACATTCCTGCACAGCCCGGTGCCACAGATATCCATCCTGTTGTCATTTCTATTTAATAATAAAAGCCCTTTCTGCTTTGTGTTGTGCTACGTGCAAAAAACCCCACAACAGTAAAAGATCATTGTGGGTGCAAAGTCAACTGCTCAAAGGTTAGGAAATGGTAGGTTTAAGATTTTCTGCCCCTTTCCACTTGCCATACAGCCTTTAATTATAAGGCCACATGCTATTTTTTCTGATGAAACCCTGTGCCTCGCTCAGTGCAATAGATGTGCCAATGCACAGCTGTGCAATATATTGTTTCATTCCCTTCACTTACCATCTAGTTCCAAGCTCTGCTTAACTGTACACTAACAAAATCCCTTCCCTTTGTATAAAATAATTTATCTTTTCACAGACTCTCCTGTGGTGTTCCTCAATATGTCACTTGAACGCTTCAGAACCAGAAGTTAATTTATCTTTAAATTAGAGAGGAGTTTATATTCCCTCCATTTTGAAGATGGGAAACTGATGAAGCAAGGCTGCAGTTACAAAGCACAGCAACCCACCAAAATGCGCCCTCGCACCCCATTTCCTCCAGCTGTCCATCCAGGCACCCAGGCTGGAGTGCACGCCTGCCTCAAGGTCTGCACGCAGGGGTGGGTGCCTGCCCCCAGAAACGGGACTGTGAGAAGGCAGGCAGGCACCTCCACTGCATCTCTCTGACGTGGGAGCGCAACGCTGCACGTGCAGCCACTGCTACCATCCGTTCATAGTTTATGCATTAACCAGTGAGATGAAATTAAAAACCCAGCAGGTATTTCTCAAGAGTCACACAAATAGGTCCCAGATTTTTAGAGGACTTTTACTTCAACACTGTCAAATATAGCCACCCCTGATCTTATGTATGACCATAAATGTTCAGTGTTTTGGTATGGGATTGTAAAATCTCCAAGATTTCCAGTCAGGGAACTAAAGAGCGCAGTCAAAGCCTGCGCTGCTAGATTCTGTCTGCTGCTATATTTAGTCCGGCATTTTTCCAAATGGAGGGGTATCCGCACATAAAATACAGGCTTCTCAGAGTGCACCAGACACTTCTAAGTGGCTTGGAGCCTACAGCTCAACCTGTAAGAGTAATAGGTGCATCATTCCCCCAAAGGAGAGGGTTTTCATCTTGCGCAGAAGAGCCCTGCAGCCATGTCACAGCAAGACATAAATCCTTGCGAGCAGCTCCATGGCTGCAGCAGCAGAGATCGTCAGTGCTCTGGAGTCTGGACAACCACCAACAGCACCTTGGTTCACAGCAAAGAGCTGTCAGTAGTGACTTGGCCATTCAGCAACTACATCAGCAGCAGCAAACACCCACCTCCTCTGGAGGAGGAACCGTAGATGTTTGCTTGTGTCTGAGGCTCGGCAAGGCTAGAACTGTGGATCCCTTGCCAAGCAGGGATCCCCTTCCCATGTGTCCTGAGAGCCATGAGCACTCCTTTTTGCTGTCCCAGCGCTCACCCCTGTCAATATTATCCTGTCCAGCCAAGCCTGACTCTGGCTCTTCCCCATGCTGGCTTTTTTTTTCTAGATGTAGCAGAAATAAAAAGCATCTGTTTAATTACTCAGAGTGGAACTTTTTTTATGCATTTCCCAGGCCTTTCATTAGTATGCCTGTCTCACAATGTTTATTTTGTTCACCCCAAGGACTTGGAAAAGTCTTCTCCCCTTTCAGATATTTGAATATCTTTTATTCATTTTTTGGTTTGTCTGCCTGCATCTCCTCCCTGAAAGTGCTGACCAGTCACTTTGTCACATTAATTTTCCTGGACCTGGTGTTCTTCCAGCACTGGTCTTTTTTATTTCACCCTCAGATCTCAGAGCAGTCTCTCATAGTCCCACTGACTCCTTTGTATCATCTGAATTTTTCATTTACAGTTGTCTTCAACAACACTGTAATTATTATTGCATTTACAATCTAACCTGCTTTCACCTTCCGAGGTAGCAGTCCGGGTGTTGTATTTGCTGCCAATGGGAATTCATTCCCTGTGTGGTTGTGTTTATTGGAATATTTTGCTTCAGCCATTGTATTGCTTCCTTGCCACAGTCAGGAGAGGCTTTAGGAAGGACTCCTTGTGCTGAACGACAGACACGTTTCATTTTCAAACCGCTGAGATTTCAAGGACTCCTGTACAGCCAGGAGGTATTGCTATACTTAAAGCTATCACTTCTTAAATAGCTCTGAATTAAAACAGCTTGTTCTTGTTATACCCGCAGTTCTCTCCACTCTCAATCAAAAAGCAAAAGGTACTTTTTTAATATACGCTCCTTTTCTTGAGAGCCTGTCAGGTGATGTTTGTGCTGGAGTGAGGACTAACTGTAATAATCTTTCTTTGGCAGCAGTTGACACACGTTGTTGGGGTAGGAACCAGTCGAGTCGTGTGGTATCTGACAGCTCTTTCCTTTCTACCGTTCTTTTCCTGCCTCTAACAAGTTTTGTTCTCTCAGTCCCTGCATACTAATCTCAAGCTTTCCACCCATTTCCACGTTCCTGTTCCCAGGTTTCATTGCCTGTTTGTGAGCAGTGGAGGGGCTGCTGCCCACTCCCTCTCCAGCCGGGTGCTCCCCAGGTCATTCTGTCCAGCATGCAGTAATTTGCCATTTAGTATTGCTTTCTCCCTCTTCCTTTTAGCTTCCTATACTCCTAACACAAATGTTTGGGCTCATTTTCATATTTCTCCATTTAAAATTTGTTTTCTTTTTCAAATGAAAAAGCTATATACTTACCATACTGCTGAAGTGAGGCCCACCCCTGCACTGCATCACTCAAAACCAAAACGTGCAGCTACTGAGCTTCCAAAATAAGACAGAAGACCCAGCGAGGGAATTACCTTCCCTTTGCTCACATTCTCTCTTCACCCCATAAACCAGCCTGTTCCCTCTCAGTTCCCAGATGCTCCCAAGCCAGCTGCACCAGCAGCATGGCAGGACCCACGGCGTGTTTCTGGGCATGTGGTTTGCCACACAGCCAGCAGCTGGGCATGCAGCCTGGAGCAGGTGTGACAACAGGCCTGCAGGCAAAGGGAGAGCAGGGCTAAGTTTGGCTGATAAGGATGTAGGCAGAGAGGAGAAGAGAGAGGAGAAGAGAGAGGAGCCAACCTCTGCAGGGAGGAAGAGAGAGGAAGGATTTAAGGGCAGGAGGCAGTTTTGGAAAGACATAAAATATAAAGCCCACTCCTAATTTCTAGAGAGTGCTATTCCCATCCCCTGCCACTTGTCAGCTATTACAGTAACTAGTAATTTCATCAGATCACTCAGAAGGGGGAAAGGATAGAAAACTAGAAAAGCAACAACTTGAATCCTGAGAAAGAGTCCTCTGCTTATAGCTTGGCACTTCTCACATCGCTGCTGCCTGCTGCTAGTGCTTTAAGATAGTAATAACCTTCCCCGCATCTGTTTATGTGGAAACAGTCTAATACAGTCACTTCATCACAAGCACAGGCTGTGGCACCCCCACCCGCTCCAGCATGAACCTTTTGCTTTCCTGCTTTACACGGCAGCAACAAGATCTCAAAGCATTCATTTAGTCCTGAATTCTCTACTCAGGTCTCAAAAGTCATATTTCAGTGTATCAAATACTAAACATGAGATGACATCTAATTTTCAGCACTGAACAGTGATCTATAGGTCTAACACTCTGATATGTGCTATATACCTGTTCAGCACACAACCACACATTTAAAGAAATACCATTAAATTGCCATCCAGCTATTTATAATGAATTAAAAGCAGTCTCAATTTTCACATCTGCTCCCAAATCTCTTTGCAAATTTGCAGCCTCAGTTTTCTTTAAACTCTTTTTTCCCACTTCTCACACATATCACCTTTCTTGGAGTACAAGACATGCAAGATAACAAATAAAACCTGACTATTCAGGGACAAGCTGTTTGAGTGACCATTCTCACACATACCTGGCACTGTCTGGCCTCCCTTTTGATGGGGCACAGCCCCCACAATATTGTTTGGGGCTTACCTCACTGTGTCTGGTACATTTTAAGCCTTCAGAGTCCAAACCTCAACTTGGCTTAAGAAAATGTAAGCACACTCCAGAGGGGCAGTCCATCTACAGCTTCAAGTCTCTCATGCATGTATCCTCCCCTCCTCCCCCAAAGACTAATCCTAACTTTTCTGGCCTCAGACTCCCAAATCTGTTGATTTACACAGAGGCATCCGAGGAACTTGCGACGGTCAGCTCTTGCATGTTTTTTCTAGTCCTGAGTGGCTGCACTAATGGTTTGAGCCTTTACAATGAGCACCAGAGCAGCTGTACTTGGGTCACATCAAAGGTCCAGCAGTTCAGTACCTCATCTTCAACAGGAGGCAATAGCAGATGCTCATTATAAGCTGCTATCAGTTTACATTAATATGCCAGGCTGCACAAATCACAGCTGAAGCCTCTGATTCATCATCCATCTTGGAGTTAGCTGCTCTTCTTACAACCCTCAGTCCTGCTTTTGGGCGTAGATGTGGTGGGGAGGTTATCGGTTTAGTTGCAGCTATATACAAGGAAAAGTGAACCAGAGCCTATAGACTCTCCCACATGTTTTAAGCGTGACCTCTTCCTTTTCAGTCAGAAATTGAGCTAAACCTCCAAATGGCTATAGCTATCTGCTAGCTTCATTCTCCTGCCCCTGCCTCCAAACACAAATGTATTTCTTCTAAAGCTTTTATGTATTGTAGATTCACCTGGAAAAAAAAAATGTGCCTGAGTGTGTGAAATAAACAGCAGAGTTAAAAAGCAGAGGTTCTCTACTTTTGTCAGTCTGAGCATGTAAGCACTACTTGCAGTAATAAAAGCTGGAAAATTCTTAAATCAAGGTGATATTTAATTTGGAAGATGTCCCTTGAAGTTATCTCCTTTAAAATACAATTTTACACATTTGAAAGCTATTACATAAATAAAAAAAAAATCCTCATGGATTGTCACCAGTGGGAAAGGCCGTGGCTGTACAGCTTCTTGTAGGAACAGGAATTTTCATTTGGAAATGCAGCTGGATAGATAAAGTTTGGATCAGCCTTGCCTTGTATTAGATGACCTGGTAAATTTCCTTTGTTTAATGGACTTGTATGTATTTACATAGTTTACAGACTGCACCGTTGCCTGATGAAGCATTGGGAAGTACAAAGGCAAGTAACAAAAGTTACGTCTTTCAGAAGGAAGGATATGTAGGAAAAAACAATGGACAAAATCTGACCTTCATAGTATTGGTACGGTGTAAGAATAGCGTGGTTACTAGCAGACAGCATGACAGGTTAGTATTTTAGCTTCAAAGTCATAAACTTTGTAGGCAAGTATGCATCTTTAGCAATGCCCCTGAAATCATCACTGCTTTACTCTTACCTAGCTTGGACTTTGGAAGACTATAGGGAAACATTAGACAAAATCTGAATGCAGTACTAGATAGAAAAATGAGTTTTCAGTTAAAATGATATTTTCCAGAAAGTACTCAGCCTCTTGCAATTTTATTTTTCATTGCCAAAATACTGAGTGTTTTGATAGCACAAAAACTCTCTCAATTTATCTCTTGAAAGCTATTCCTTCCCCTTCCCTCCTCTCCTATGGGACAGGAAAGCCCCATATTTTTCCTTGCATGGAACCTAGTTTCATAACCAAACCCACTAGTAAATCAAAAATGTTTACTACTTTTACATGTATGTAAATAACTATGCAAAGTAATGAAGATAGGGGCTGTGGGACTTGTGTGTACTCTGGTTTTTTTCAAACCCATTATCCTCCAATGTTACAGTATTTTTCTTCTCTATACTCCTTGTGCCTTCTTTTTGCTACACTGTAAACATAAAAAACTCCCAAAACATGAAGGGAAAATTTGTAATAACTAGGGGTTGGAACTACTGCCAGCTTTTAAAACCTGTTGTTTAATTGAAAAATTATGAAGTAAAAGCAAGTACGTGAATTGCTGAAATTGTCTGCACGAAACATTTATAGTGAAAAACTCCATTCCATAAAGATAGATAGAAGGATGTCTTTTATGCAAAAATGAAACAATATATTTGCCTGAAAAGCTGACATCTTGTAAGTGTGCCTCTGAAGAATGAACTGGAGGACAGAGCTGCAGAAAAATGCAAACCCTACTTCCTGAAAGCATTCCTCCATCCACATGAGTGACCAAAGGGAGGGGATGGGGAGCCAAAGGTGGCACAGAGGTATAATGAATTAACCTGCCTCCTCCCACGTGAAGAAGTGTAAATAAATATCAAAGGGATCTTTATCCTACTACTGACAATATGGTATGCAAGGTCACATGGCCTAATATTTTAAGAGGATTAGAGCTAAATCTCTGCAAACTTTGAAATGGCCCAACCAAGCCTGTGAGCTTTTCAATTTAAATGGGTGCACAGCGTGACTTCTACGATCAGCTGGAATTTGGCAGGAGGAGATGTAGTGAAGTGGACTCTGAAACAATTTAGTCCTGCAGTGACTGGTTTTACAGGGTATCTGTTAATTTGGAGCTGTGCAGGAGGTGAAAATAAAGTGGATGACCAAAAGAGTTTGACGCTTAATTATGAACAAAGTTTGTGCAAAAAGGAAAATTATCCTTGATACTTATTATTCAGCAAATTAGGAACACTGTTTCTGTAGTTTTGCTTGTTTTTTTCTAGGAGAACTGCAAACACCAGGGTCTAACTGGAACAGCAAAAACCACTTAAACATCACTTCCATCACTCTCAAAAGCCATAGTCTCTAAAAACATGCAAAGCATACAGGAGAAAACCCTGCTTTGGATAGTGAGGAATAGTCTTTTACCAAAACACCTCTGTTTGAACCTCAGATGATAACACATGCAAGAACCATGCAGAGTAGACCTACTCACCAGATGGGAAAAACTGCTAATTGTCCAGCAGAATCTAGCCACCAGCTGGCAGGCAACTACCATCATTTGAATAAGAAGCAATCCCAATAACCACACATGAAAATAGCATAAAAACATGCATTCGACCCGAATCATCAATTGTCGTTAGGGGCAGAGCTGACAAAAAAAAGAAAAAAAAAAAGAAGAAAGCATCTGCTCTGAAAGCGAAGCATGTGAATTCATGTGCTTGTGTTTTAGGAGTATTGTGAAATGTTTCCACTCTAAAAGCAGTGGTGTTAAAGCAGCTGAGGAGATACATTGCCTCTAATTCTGATGGCTGCCCTTTGGAGCTCAGACTTTATCTTCCACATATGGAGAGATGTGAACATCTGCTTTCCAGAGTAGTGTCCCTGACAAGTACTTTTCAGGTATTTATGCCAACACAGTACCTTCATTTATCTAGAAATTGAAACTGCTGCTGATTTGCCAGAAAGTTTGGAAAGATTCAAGAATTTTGGCATGAGTGCAGAACCCTTTTAGATCTTACGAAAATTTTTACTTTCTGAAAAAAAATGAGAACTTAAATTATTTATGTAAAACAAGCAATCGATGGATTCTAGTTAACTCTGTACCTTTCATCCTTTTGTGTAGAAGTGCTGATGCAGAGATGCAGTGTTTTCCTTTCCTTTGCCACAGCCAATGCTTTTTTACAGCTCTGTCATGTCCACTTTCTTCAAGCCTTCCTGTTGCTTCTACTAAATGAATTCATGAGTTAGCCAAGAGGCTGTTGGGTGAGATGGAAAACTGCAGGACAGACTGAATTTTTCAGGAGAAAATGTAGGGAGTTTTTAACCAGCCACAAGACCTGTTCAGAAGGCAATGCTGAGTGTGTGTGGACTGAGACTCTCTCAGTAACCCTTAAGACAACAACAAAAAAGTGCTACTTCAAAAGTTTTCTTTCTTGTCAATGTTAATCAGTGCCAGTGTGTTCCCAGAGGCTTCCCCAGCAAAACACATCAGAGGCAGCAGGAGTGAGAAACTGCAGGGTGGGCTCAGTGCTCTCCAGCTGCAGTTCATTAGATCAGATGCTCCCCTGCACACCTGTGCATCCCTGAGAGGTCAAAACTGAAGAGTGTGTGTGTCGAGGGGTAAGTTAAAAAAAACCAAACAAACCACAAACAATCCCCCCAAACACTCAAGAAAACCATTTTTAGAAGGCACAGCCAAGTAAGCAACATTCTGAATAATAACCCAGTTTTAAGCACCTATCTGAAAATCTTAATTAGCCCATTCTGCTGTTAATTTCACATATCCCCTCTGCCTTCAGTATCTTTATAGAACAATTTGCAGAAAACTGAATCTATGTTTAAACCTGTATCCATCTAGGCAGGATATGAATATGATTATTTATGATTAGTCCTCCAAGCATTCCCACTTGATCAGCATAAGAAATTAACCCCCTGCACTCCTGTACCTAAGTAACCCCCTGCATTTCACCAAAATATTTTTTTTTTCCCAACAAAACTTTTATGTGCTCTTTTTCCTTTTCTGATATACTTTTGTTAGTTTTACAGAACTATGTTTTTACCTGCAAAAAGATTATTATCTTTTTATTCTTAGATATTATGGGGACAAAATACCAGTCTGTAATTCTGGGCCAGCGGTTTTATCTGTTCCTGTCCCAGGTAAGGAGCCTCAGGATCATTTCTGTCAGTGTTCGAAGCACAAGCAGCTGCCAGCGCCCTTGAGACTAGAATGAGCATGGACCCAGTGACACTGGGATGCCCCATCGGTTCACTCAGACATCTTCTTGTGGGTCTGGGAGAGCATCCCATACTCCACTCTGGACCTTCCAGCCACAGCCTGGACCCCTGTGGTATGGTCAGAAGAACAGGTTTGGTTTATTCAAGCAGGGCTGACCGTCAGGTACCCCCCAGGCAGCACTGCTCACAGGATTTATGCACCTTATTATCCCCTGTCCCATTTCTGATCCTCCTGTCTGCCACCCTCTTATCTCTCTTTGCCTACTGCAGCCTCTTCCCAAAGAAGCAGCAGCCCTTTTTTTCCCATGGGTGCTAGTTTTGCTACACCCATACCCAAATAAAGCATTACTGATACGGTTACCTGTGCACTGGTGGTCTTGCAGGACTATGGCCAGGAAGGTCTGCAGCATTCCCCAACCCAGTTATCTGTGAAGCCTGGTCATTTCACATGTAACTCCCTCTGAGACACCTGTGAAATCCAGCCATCCCTCATGGCGCTATCTCTAACTTCTGTCAGCTCCTCATGTGGTTATCTGTCACATCCGGCAATTTCTCATGTCATATCTCATCCTTTTTTGCTGAACATCCCACTCATTTGGCTGAACAGCAGGGCAGGACCCAGCCAGAGGTGCAGACATTTGCCTGCAGCCCTAAGAATCAGGTGAGGAGACCCCGCATCTGAGTCACTTCTCTCTTCCAAAGTGAAATGTCCTTTTGCACACAGAAGATACTGTAAACTTGTATCTAGCATTTCCTGGCCAATTCTTCCCCAAAGGCCACTCTAAAAGCACACTGCAGCACAAGGCAGTACACCTGGCGGTCTATTTGCAAGCCTAACTATTTTCCTATACTGTGCTTGAGGTTTTTTCTGGCTTCTGGTTCATTGCTCCTTTTTCTGGGCCGTAACTGAGGTGATAGACTGCACTTTTCAGAAGAGTTACTTTCTGCTAGCAAGCCTAACAGCAATGTGCTTGTGTGTAATGGGACACATGTAAATAGGAGGCCCTTCAGATCTTGAACGTAGTGTACCTATGGAGCAGGCTGGCTGAAGTTTAGGTGCTCAGCGAGATGGGTATAAAATGAAGTGTTGTGTTACAGGTAAACTGATCAAACAGGTACTGAAAATGCAATCCCTGGTTTTCACTACCTTCTTGCCTTCTCTTCCCTTTGCATCAGCTCTGGTTCTTCATCTGACCCCACAGCAGGCTGTCGCAAGAGGGAAATTATGGCAGGAGGCTTTTCAACAACATAGACAGCCACTTACTAACGCAAGCTTAGTTTAGGTTGCAGGCCCAATTCATTTTTTACTCAAATCATAGTCAGAGATGCCTCTTCAAAGTAAAGGCAGTCTGGAAGACTGAGATTTCTGTGGCCACACTAGCAGCCATGTGCAAAGCCAGTGGAGAAGCCAACTGTCCTGGACGTGAAAGACCTCTCACCATATGGGACACTGAGTGGTAGTTCCATAGACTCCAGTTCTTCATGCATGGCCACTGCTGTGTGATGATGCCTTTTTGTGGAAAGCAGATGTGACACTATATTTCCCAGCTTATTTTTACTTTCCCATAAGCAAGGTCAAAAGTTCCATCTTTCTAAAAAACTGGCTTCCTTCCATATTTCTTTGGATAATTACCTAAAAAATGAAAGGGAGTGGGGGTGGGGGTGGGGGTGGGGGGAGGGATGAGGACAGGATGGACAATGATTTTTGAAAGATCCTGAGATACATATTTGACTTAGAACTAGAACTATCTTTGTTGGATAGCACAATAAAATATCATCTGAAAGAAGCCAATATATTTTCAGCATTGAAGAGACAGAATACTTTATACTAAAATTACAATATATTGACTTTGCTGCCTTTGCCTCCTTTCATTCATAAACATTTTAAGTCCTTGCCTCCGCTGTGGGTGTCCAGACAGTACTTTTATAGAGAAAAAATAGGGGGGTTTTGGTAGATTTACACAATATCAACATAATCCCACCTAACAAAATGCAAGGGGAGGAAAGTAAAGGCTGCAAAATTAACTTCTCTGGAATTAGAAGTGCATTATGTGCAGCAATCAGAAAATACCTACACTAATTATCAACCAACTGAGCAGATTTAGCACATCACAGAAATTAATGTGTGTGTGTGTGTAAAATATTATAGTAATTCTTTCCTCAAGACTACTTCTTTGCTTGCAGCACAGCAAATGCAATTTATCTTCTTGAGGCAACAGAGATGGTTCTCACTGAAGTGTAGAGACAGGTCAATGCAGATGTCATGATCCCTAATGCAAGGGATACAATAGGACCCACTGTCCTAACCTGCTCTGCCTTCCTTCAGCTTGACATCCCTGGCCAAGGGGCTACTAGCTGCACCTCTGCACATTTTATATGCTGTCTTCCTAGCAAAATATCTATTTACTGAAACACTTGATCCTTTCATGCAGTGGTTGTCTTTCCCAGTTCTCCTAGTAACATTTCTCAATGAGGTCTTTCTTTACTAAAAAAAAAAAAAAAACCCAGCCAAAAAAAAAAGTTCAGGAAGAACTAGCAAAGAGAATGGAAACAGAAAGCTGAAAAATAAGACAAAGCGCAGGCTGGCCTTGTGTCATTGAGATTCCCATGCTGATTCATTTCCAACCAATGTCAAAGTTCCCCAGGCCACATTCACATGCTAGAGATGGTCCATCTGAAATAAACAGCCTGTCTCCTCACTGAGAAGCTGCCACAGGCCTAGAAAACAATCAGCCACACAGAAGTGAAATAAAATGATTAGAAGAGCATAGGGATCATAACACTAATAGAAACACTGAACCAAGATGAAGCAGAGAAGTCTGGAGCATTATCACTTCTTTGAAAGGAACCTGAAGTGAGAGGGCTAGCAGCTTCCAAGGGAACAGTTTCTGTTTGGATGCTCAGCACAGGCTGGGACTTGAGGTAGGTCCCTGACCCAAAGCAACTGCATTTCAAGCTGCTTTCCTCTAATCAGGCAGTTGATCATTTTTCTTGGTAGGAAGAAGAAGCTGAGGAGTAGCAAAAAGGACTAATACAGAGAAAATAAAGACAGAAATGAAACACCTGTAAAACTGTGATTTGCTGTACTGCAAAAAAGCAAACAGTCTTGTTTTTTACCTCCCATGAAAGAGGCAACTGTC